>NC_091161.1:22193045-22234873 GCF_040958095.1 Procambarus clarkii | reverse complement strand
TGGCAGCGGGAATTAATGTTATATATGTAAGAATAGATTTCATTCGGCTTGAACAGGAGTAACATCACGGGACTGAGAGCTGGCCATTTGCTCTGGGTATATAAAAATGACCTGCCATCTTGGAATATCCTAAAAATACCTTCTAGATAACATGACTCATGACCGGAAAACATCGTTCATTGAAAGCCTACCCGCTATCCAGAAAGTGTGGGAAAAGATAATTGACAATTGTTTCTAATATAATTAACATTAGATAAGTCATCTTAGATATAATATAACTAATTCTAATAGACCAGGGGCGGAGACCATAGTCAGGGAGGAAACAAACAAAGGAAGTTGCAAACTGATTCAATATGCCGGATGAAGACGACAGTAGACTAGAAAGTTTAACAGACAGCACTGACAGCTCGATAGGTACAGACACTTCAACTGTCCCCGATAAAGCGAGTCAGACCGGAAGAACAGACATGCGCAAATTTTATGCAAAGGGCACATGCAGACAGATATGCTGGTAATAATAAAGGATTATAATGCAGTTACCACCATCCCAATTTTTTTTTTTTTTTTTAAATATGCTCAGGAAAGGACAGTGTCGATTTGGATCAACATGTAGGTTTTTCAATCCAGACAGGTGCCAAACTCACTTGTTATAGCATTTTCTGTACTCCTCAGCTGGACATACTTTCACGTGAAAGGCACGGAACGCTACATAGAGTGGCAATCAAGATAATGAATTTGGAGGAAACTATAATTTTTTTATACCCAACCGAAAAAGATTTCAAAAGAAGGTGCATAAAGAATGTATGGAACTGGATGCCAGAACCACTTGCATATCAGAATTACAGACACAATTACAGACCAAAAAGGAATAACTACGACAGGCAACGGCCCAACAACAATCAGCACTGGTCAGAACAAACTCAGTATGTCCACGCATAATGGGCTTGCCAAAACGGTCTCCCAATCAAACTATTAATAGAGTAACCTCATTCATCTTTGCCAACATACAAGAACTAAAATCAAGGACAAACAACAAAGTTCAATTCATAAATGGCCTCCTCACGGAGTCAAATGCAGTATTTGGAGCTATCACCGAAACCCATACAGAGGAATTCTTGGACAGCGAGGTCTGGATACCAGGATACAACCTTTACAAGTGTGATAGGGTAATTAGGTCACATGGAGAAGTGGGTCTGTATATTAGGGAAGACTTTGTATGCTCGGAGCTCCTTAACGTAAAAAGACGGTGGTAGAGGTACGAGAGTAAAAAAGAGAGAAATAAACTTAGTTATTTTCTAATATACAAACCACCAGCTGCAACGGCCGAGGAAGTCACAGAACAAATAAACAAAATAGAAATAGCCTTGATAATGTGGAGAACACGATACCTGATATTACCTTCTTAGGTGACTTTAACTTGCCTAGTCTCAGATGGAGAATAGCAAACAATAATATTATACCAGGAAATCAATTGGGACGTAACCAACCTCAGATTAAAGAACTGCTTAGATTATGTGACGTTTTCACTCAACCAGCAGATATCAGAGCCAACGAGAAATTAAAACATTCTAGATCTGGTTTTTACAAACAATGAAGACATTATCAAGAACATTACAATATCAGATACCACATACTCAGATCACAACCTCATTGAAATGCCAACTACCATCAATACTCTGAAGAGACCTAGAACAATGATTAAGCGAGAGGGGTTATTCAGTAAATTCAATTTTAATAATAAAAAGATAGACGGAGAAAATAAACAAGGAACTTAAAACAGTTTCCCATGGAATGTTTGTAAGCAATACAAGTCCTACAGAAGGCATTGAAAAACTGACTTCAGGAGCATATCAAGTCTGTCTGAAACATGTCCCGTTGAGGAAAGCCAGAAGAGGTCCAACGTAGAAAGAGACCGTAGACGACACTATAAAAAAAAAATAGAAATGCTTAAGCAGACATGACTTTCCCAACAAAGAAGGAATAATTGAAACGGAGATTTATGAAATCGAGCAGAATTTGAAACTTCGACTGAAGAAAGTCAGTTAGAACAGAAAGCAATTCAGGAAATAAAAATCCAAAATACTTCTTCACATATGCGAAATCTAAAGCAAACACCACTGCCAGTATTGGACCTATTCGTACGAGTGAAGGTTCATACACGGAGGATGACAAAAATTAGTGAAATACTAAAAAAAAAGTGAGGACATGTTTACATTTTTAGCACTCCAATAAACATGGAAGACCCAGACAATTTCTTTATGCATGATATCCAAACCCCTGTAAATATAACTGATATCAACACAAACGTACTAGATTTTGAACGAGGAATTTAAAACAATTCCATGCACTCGGCTCCAGGTCCTGATTCATGGAATTCAATATTTATAAAGAAATGCAAGGTGCTGGTAGCACAGGCACTCAATATTATGTGGAGGATGAGTTTGGACACGGGAGAGATACCAGATGCAATTATAGTAGCAAACATAGCCCCTCTACACATGGGAGGGACCAAAGCATTGACAAAGAATTAGAGACCAGTTTCACTAACGTCTCAAAAGTATTTGAGAGTCAGGTCACCAATTTTATGGAGATCAATGACCTTCAAAACCCAGGCCAATATGGATTTCGAGCGTGAAGATCGTGCCTCTCACAGCTACTTTACCACTACGAGAAAATCACTGAAGCATTATAAGAAAAAAAAATGATGTGGTATACACGGACTTTGCAAAGGCAATAGATAAATGTGGCCATGGAGTGATAACACAAAATGAGGTCAATGGGAATAACTGGAAAAGTAGGACGCTGGATACTCAGTTTTCTGTCAAACAGGGCACAACGGGTAAACATTATATAAAATCGAGTGCAAGTGCAGTTAGATGCTCTGTACCTCAGGGTACAGTCCTTGCATCACTGCTTTTCCTTATTCTCATCAGATAGACAAAAATACAAGTCACAGCTTCGTATCGTCCTTTGCAGATGACAACAATCGGTATGAAAATTACCTCGGCTGAAGACAGTGAAAACTTCAAGCAGATATTAATAAAGTTTACGACTGGGCAACGGAAAATAACATGATACTTAACAGTGATAAATTCCAGGTACTCGGTTACGGTAAAAATTAGGACCTTAATTAAATATAATACAGGGTACAAAACACAATCAAATGTGCCCATAGTAGAAAAGCAGCATGTTAAGAATTTGGGGATAATGATGTCTGACGACCTAACGTTCAGGGAGCATAACCAAGCAAATATTACGTCAGGCAGAAAAAATGATCGGATCTATTACGAGAACTTTCAAATCCAGGGATCCCATAACAATGGTTGTACTATACAAATCTCTTGTACAGTTCCGTCTTGGGTACTGCTCAGTACTCACTCCCCCCTTCAGAGCATGAGACAGTGCTGAAATAGAGGGAATACAGAAAACATTCAGCATACATAGACGCAATAAAGCACCTAAATTTTTGGGATCATCTCAAAGCTCTCCAAATGTACTCACTAGAAAGAAGACGAGAGATCATATAATATACACATGGAAGATACTGGAGGGCCAGAAACCAAATCTACACAGTAAAGTAACATACTGGAGTGATCGATATGGAAGAAAATGCAGAATAGACCCAGTGAAGAACAGGTGTGCCATTGGCACAATCAGGGAACATTATAAACATCAGAGGTCCACGGTTGTTCAACATCCTCCCAGCGAGCGTAAGAAATATTGCCGGGACAACCGTGGACATTTTCAAAAGAAAACTAGATCTTTTTCTCCAGGGAGTACCGGACCAACCGGGCTGTGGGGGCCTGCGGGCCGCTGCAAGCAACAGCCTAGTGGACCAAACTCTCAAGTCAAGCCTGGCCTCGGGCCGGGCTTTACGAGTAGACGAACTCCCAGAATCCCAGCAACCAGTGCCTGGGAACAGTCAACGGCTAAGGCTCGGCTGGCTAGGCTGCCCACGCAAGGTCGATGCAAGTGAATGACCACATATGGTAAGAGAACCAAAAGTATCAATAAAAAAAAATGTGAGGCTTTCCCCTAACCATTGACCTCGGGATATGTGCCACCAATCTGACGTCCCCACCTGCCTCCAGCTCATGTCCAGTGGGGGGGGGGGGGGGGGCAGTTTGCCATATTAGTGAGAGCAATGACGAGGATGTGAAGCCAGTCCCTGCAAAATTGCCGACAGCGAGCAGTAGACAGGCTACGGTGAAGACGACGTAGTTGGGGAAGCTATATCTTGACTATGCACAAATGACCTGCTGTCATCGTAGACGTTTAACTCTGCGATGACTCATTAATAACAACGACTGAGGGTATAGCGGAGTTGGCTGGCGCTGCGGTAGATATGTTTACGACTCAGTTTGAGCTGGTAGAGAGATTCGGGTCGACAATGAAATCAGAAACAAGATGTCTCTGACATGTTCGACTGCAGCCAGTGGCTTTATTATGAGTGTGGGACCTACTGCAACACCGGGCTTGGACCCCCCCCCCTCTCCCACTATACATGAAACATTATCTTTAGGTTCTCAAAAAATAGTTCCATAGCCTTATTTATTATTGCAGTTTTATAACGTTAAATAAAAAAATAAAATTAAAATATTTAATTTAGCCTGTGGGAAATAGATAAAGTTTAATGCATAACCATAATGAATAATGTTCTTTCTGGTAGTGAATAATAAATAATGTTCTTTCTGGTAGTGAATAATAAATAATGTTCTTTCTGGTAGTGAATAATAAATATGGTTCTTTTCTCTGAAGTAATTAAAAAACTGTGGGAACCGACCTGCGAGATTTATATTTATTTAATTTATGAATTTATATGGAATATATATATACGTTTATATATTTCGATACCAATTTGTATGATGTTAAGTGGACTGTATTTCTGCAATAATCTCACAAATCGATCCACTACACATTAGGGGGGGTTTATATTGAATTTATATATATGCAGCCAATCAAACTACAGTATTAAACTACATATATAAGTGTACATTGAGGAGCTTCCTTATCTTATTATACAGCAGGCTTAGTTCACCAGATAAAACTAGGATGTAGACACCAAATTTCCTCATGTGAGGCAGCTTCCATCACCCAGTAACTGATTCACAAAGCCTGCTTCCTCTTCTTGACCTGTCAAAGGCACTAGCTATAAAGCCAGAATCCTAATATATGACAGCTATATCAGAGAAAACACTGTACAATGAATCAGATAAGGACCAATGCTTAATTACCTTTTATTAAGATGCTGTTCGCATTCTAACCGGTCCACCTTATCTACTGACATTAATGGCCAAAAATGATTAGATAAATGGGTTTCGGTAGAACACTTTCCTTGATTATGTTGACAGCGTGTTGATGATGGAAGACCTTTGGTTTCCATAACACTTCGTCCAAGAGAAATTAACAGGAGCCGTTTACTCCCGTGCACCTCTGGTCTAAACAACAATGGCTGACCACTCACTCACCACTGACGCCACTGGCCTACATTGTCTAGATATCAGAAAGTGATAGAAGGGTCACATTTACTCTATTTTAATATTGATAATAAATTAACTATATATGAGATGTTTTTTATGATGCTAAAGTCCAAAGACTAATGTATTTAAGAATAATTCCCACCATAATAGGTGGTGAATTTATAATAGTATGTGGCAATGATATCCCGTTTTCTATAGATGGAAAATTCCACTACAAGTTACATTTTCTATAAGTAACTTATGTATACAACGCAGCAATATTATCTACAATTGCATTGATATTATTAATTGGTGTCAGATTTTCCAACAAAAACTAAGTTCTATGTAAATTGCCAGCCATACTTCTAAGGAAAAAAACATTCCATTTATCCGAACTTTATGGGTCTCGAACCGTGGACCTCATGCTTGTGAGGACGTAGCACTATCAACTAGACCATGAGCAGTCTTAAAAAGGAAAGTTTTCAGAAGTAGCATCCTGCTGCATATTTAAATTTTTAATTTTTCCTGACTACTACCGAAGCCCAGAGGAATTACTGACTCACGATGTCATAGATTGCCATCCACACTTCTGTGGCAGTAAACATCCTATTCATCTTTTTAGGAAAACTTTCCTTTTTAAGACTGCTCATAGCCTAGTTGATAGTGCTACGGCCTCACACAACTGAGGTCCGCGGTTCGAGACCCATACAGTCCAGGTGAATGTAATGTTTATTCTATATGTTTGGAAAAAACACTTGCAATATTACACTTCAGAAATAATAAATGTGATTTTAAAAGCCGGCCGTGCGCCCAGGTATTAAAAGTGAACAGTACGCCCAGCATATTTTTAAGACGAACTAGCCATTTGAAACTGCCTTTCTTCCCCAAAAAAGAACTAGTATAATATAGATATATATTATATATATATTATATATACTATATTATATATATATATATATATATATATATATATATATATATATATATATATATATATATATATATATATATATATTGTGACGGTAACGCGTTGGTGTTCGGCTGTTCAAAGCTAGGGGTATGGCCTCGTCACATAGTATTAAAAAAAATAGAAAATCTGGAACTTCGTCTGTGGTAAGGTAAGGAGAAGACAACAAAACACAAGTAAATTTTAACAATGGAATTTTAATTACGTTAAAGAAATAAAACATGAATAAAATGGACAAACAAATTCGTATAATAAAATCAATCAAACAAAATAATAAGAATAATTAAATGACACAATGAAAAGTTACGTTAAGACAAAATAACAAGAAGTGCAATATTCAAGTATATGAAAGGTGCTGGAATATTGGCTTTAAGCTATCACCTCTCTCAGTATACGTACGCTAAAGCTTACGTCTAGCAGGGAGAAGTGTTAACTGTGAAAGCACGGAATATTCTGAGGACTGAGGTCGTGGCGGCCCCAGACATCAAGTAGTATGGGGGGGTGAGTGCAGTTGCAGCCAGACCGGCGACCAATCAGGCGAGGAGCCGGCAGTAAGACAGGTAGTTTGGCGGTTTGAGTCTGAGCAGGTGTCCCTGGCTGCATACGTTTTGCGCTCTGGCAAACCTTGCTGGTGGTGTTGTCGTTGTTGGACATTTCTTCCATAGTAGTTTTATATATATATAACGACGTAATTGTGGAGGGAAGAGCAGGCTCAATCTCTTGAAGGAGATTATCGTCACAACTCTCCCCCGAAGCCTGCGGTTCTGGAAGAAGTACGTCGTTATGTGGTGGAGTAATAGATGGAGTCGCTTCTACTTCATAAACTCTGGAGAGATCATGGGCTAAGATGTTGTCGGAATCTTGGTATAGCGTGTCTCCAGGTGGATTTTCTGCAGTTAGCAAGCCCATAGTAGAAGACGTTGAGATGAGAAGTGGGCGTGCTGCAGGAGGGGTAGGGTGGAGTGGTCCGTGTTGTTGGTGGATCGAGCACTTTTCAGGTGTGGAGTGAAGTGCTGGAGCTTCAGGATGATGAAGAGTAGCTCCTTGCCAATTGTTTTGTAGTTCCTTGTAGCAGTAGTCGCTGACAGGTGTATTCTCCTCGCCTCGTTGCTGCATCACGACACCACCAACGTCGGTACCACTGGCGTCGACATGGAGGATGAAGGGCTTATCTGACGAGGTGAGAGTGGAATTAGAATATGGCAAAGGAGCACGATTATTATCCTGAAAGTATTTGGGAAGATCATTAAGGATTTTGGAATTAGAAAGCGCTGACTCCTTGTCAGTGCTTTCGGGAGGAGAAGCTGGGATGGTCTCACTGTGGATGTAGGTTCTGTGAAGGTAGAACAGTTAGTCAGGACAGTGGGAGGAGTACCATTATATTGTTTCAGGAGGTTGACGTGGCACAGCTGGGTCTTCCGCCGCCTATCTGGAGTCTCTATTACGTAGTTGTTGTTATTCCTGCACTCTTTGACGCGGTAGGGTCCTGAAAACCTGTTTTGTAAAGGTGAACCTGGGATAGGGAAGTAGGCAAGGACGAAGTCTCCCAGCTTGAATTTTCTTACGTTGCTGGTCTGGTCGTAATGAGTCTTCATTCTCTCCTGGGCTTTCAATAGATTATCATGGGCAAAACGGTGGACTCTCTCTAGAATGTGTTGAAGGTTTTGAAGAAACTGGGGCACATTCTGATGCTCACTGAAGGTGGCATCTCTGAGAGAGTCTTTGAAAGCCTTAAGGGGAGTACGGCACTTATGACCGTAGAGCATCTCATAAGGAGATACTCCTAGGGACTCATTGGGGAGACTTCTGTAAATACACATTATAAGGTCAATCTGCTTATCCCAATCCTTCGAGGTTTCACTACAAAACTTTTTCAAGAGTGCTTTGATAGTCTGATGACTACGTTCAAGAGAACCCTGTGAAGCAGGATGATAGGGGCTGGACAATACCTGTTTGATGTTGAACTCCTCCAGTGTCCTTTTGAAGAGATCACTGGTGTAGTTGGTACCACAGTCGCTCTGAATCTCCCTGGGAAATCCGTATTGAGTGAAGATCTTCAATAGATGTTTTATAACCGTAGCAGCCGTGATGTTCTTCACTGGAACTGCTATGGGAAATCTGGTGGTAGGACACAGGATGGTTAGGATGTAGGCGTTACCTGAACTGGTCCGAGGTAAAGGACCGACACAGTCTATTATGAGTCTGTGGGAAGGTTCCGCAGGCACCTGTATGGGAATCAGTGGCGCTCTGGGAATGGAGATGTTCGGTTTGCCTGCCATCTGACATGTATGACACTGTTTTACGTACTGTTTGACGTTATTTACCATACCTGGCCAGTAGTAGTCTTGACGAATTCCATGGTAAGTCTTGTTGAAGCCGTAGTGGGAGAGTGCTCCGTGGGCCAGGTGTAGAATAGTGGGCCGCAGGCTGGTGGGAATCACAAGTTGTTCGATGTTGGCCCAATCGTCCTCCTCCTTCAGTTTACTGGGTCTATATCTGCGGTAGAGCAAGTCGTTCTCTAGGAAGAACCCAGGAATACTGTCGGGTTGAGTCTCAGCCTGGAAAAACAATGGTGTTAAAGTAAGATCTTCCCTCTGCAACTTACGGAACTCCAACTTGGTCAGATGCGGGGGGAGTTTCTGAGGGTCTTGAGGGACAGCGGTAGCAGTAGAGTCAGCTGGCTGTGGACGTGCGGCTTGTGCACGGGTGGTCCGGAGGAGAAACTTCATCACTCTCTTGAACCTCTGCTGGAACATACTCTAGAATAGGGTTACTTGGCACAGAGTTACACACCTGGGGTTTGTCCATGACGATCAGGTTGGTCGGTTGCAGGTCTTCTGCCAAGTCGTTGCCTAGGAGAAGTTGCACTCCAGGCATGGGAAAAGGCTTTTCCCTGACGGCGACTTGGACTTCCCCGTTCACGTAGTGACAATCCAGGTGGACTCTGGCGAGAGGGTATGGAGTGGTAGCAGTGAGGTCAGTGATGAAGACAGTTTCTCCGGTGTAGGTGATGTTGGGCACAGCCGACTTCACAGCCAGCTGACTCTACTGCTACCGCTGTCCCTCAAGACCCTCAGAAACTCCCCCCGCATCAAAGCGCATCATTGTGACGATAATCTCCTTCAAGAGATTGAGCCTGCTCTTCCCTCCACAATTACGTCGTTATATATATATAAAACTACTATGGAAGAAATGTCCAACAACGACAACAACACCAGCAAGGTTTGCCAGAGCGCAAAACGTATGCAGCCAGGGACAACTGCTCAGACTCAAACCGCCAAACTACCTGTCTTACTGCCGGCTCCTCGCCTGATTGGTCGCCGGTCTGGCTGCAACTGCACTCACCCCCCCATACTACTTGATGTCTGGGGCCGCCACGACCTCAGTCCTCAGAATATTCCGTGCTTTCACAGTTAACACTTCTCCCTGCTAGACGTAAGCTTTAGCGTACGTATACTGAGAGAGGTGATAGCTTAAAGCCAATATTCCAGCACCTTTCATATACTTGAATATTGCACTTCTTGTTATTTTGTCTTAACGTAACTTTTCATTGTGTCATTTAATTATTCTTATTATTTTGATTGATTGATTTTATTATACGAATTTGTTTGTCCATTTTATTCATGTTTTATTTCTTTAACGTAATTAAAATTCCATTCTTAAAATTTACTTGTGTTTTGTGTGTCTTCTCCTTACCTTACCACAGACGAAGTTCCAGATTTTCTATTTTTTTTTAATACTATGTGACGAGGCCATACCCCTAGCTTTGAACAGCCGAACACCAACGCGTTACCGTCACATATTATATGGGGGCCTGTCCTAGGAGCTTCACTCAGGTACTGGTGCCAAGTGGTAATTAATGGTAAGCGTATTTAACTTTGTTAACGTAGCTTTACTATTTTTCATATTCAATTTCATTTTTTATAAGGTGCGGTGTATTGTGCATTACGAGAGTAACATATGGTGAAGGTGAGACAACTTTGGATTACGTGGTGACTGTAGGCCTCAGTCATACTCTTAATTGGTCATCTCTCCCTCCGTGTTATTACTCGTGTTTACCATCTTTGTCCCTTGGATATTTCTCATTTTTGACAGATCATCATATTGGTACCCTGGTACTGTGGTCTGCCCCGGGTCAAGAGTACCCAATCTTCTGCAATCTGACTGTAGGAGGACAAAGAGGGCCATAGTTCCTCTAGCTCGAACTTTAGTTGCTGAATTGGGACCTCAGCAGCAGTTCTCGTCACCAGTTGACACCTCGCACCCCTACACGTCAGTCAGAGATGATGATACATACAACGGTAGGGAATTAGCTTACTTTTTCAGAGCACAAAAGTTCGCTAATTCTGTAAGTATCATATTAAATTCAGTAGGAAAAACTTGCTTTATGTCCTATAGAGACTTGGCAAGGTATGCCTACATCCTTGGACTACCAATTTTACTTTTGAGTCATTTAACGGTTTCATTTGTTTTTGAAACTCTGTTTCATTTGTTAGTAGGATTTTCTTGCCCTTATCCTCTTACATGAGTACCGGGTACAAGATTTCCTGCGCCCTTGATTTAATTTAATCATTTAACATCTTTTACTTAACTTTAATTGTTAAAGATCTCACAGGATAGGTACCAGTTGCCACGTTGTCCTGTTTCTGACATTCACTATTGAATATTCGTGTACCTTTATTTGCTAATTTCACCATGTTTCGTCTCCAAGCTTTCCGTGCAAATCCAGCAGGTGAAATAGGGACTTTAAGTCGTGCCAAGAAGACTGAATTACAAACTCTTGCACATGAGTATCAACTAGAAGTTCCCTACCAAGCCAACAAAAATGACCTACACAACCTGTTGCTGGATTACTATTTAGAGCAAGGTAAGATAGACTCTGAAACTCATGAAACTTACTATATTGCAGAAAAAACTGATTTGGCAACGCTGAAACTCAAACTAGAGCTGGCCAAGATTGAAGAACGAACAGCTGCCATACGGAGGGAAGAACAAGAACGCGAGGCCGCCTTGAGAAGAGAAGAACAAGAACGTGAGGCTGCCTTGAGGAAGGAAGAACAAGAACGAGAAATCACCCTCAGAGAACGTGAAACTACTTTGAGGAGAGAAGAACAAGAACGAGAAATCACCCTCAGAGAACGCGAAGCTGCCTTGAGGAGAGAAGAACACGAACGTGAGGTCGCATTACTCCGTGAACGAGTACAGCTTGAAACCAAACAATGCGAGTTGGAGATGCAACGCGAGCATGACAAGCAACAAGCGACTCTGGCTCTAGAGTGTCGTCAACGCGAAATCGCCTTGGAAACTTCACACTTCACTCAACGCCAGCAAGCTACTGCCAATCTTCCCGTCAGTTTTAATATATCACATGCAAGTAAGTTAATGCCATCCTTTGTAGAAGAAGAAGTTGATGTGTTTTTCACCACCTTTGAAACCCTTGCTAATCAACTCAGTTGGCCTGTCGACCAATGGGCCACACTTCTCAGAGTCCATCTTACAGGTAGAGCGGCAGTCACACTCAGTACTCTGGCGTCTGAGAATGACTACCAGACTCTGAAACAAGCAGTGTTAGACGCCTACCTACTTTCCACAGAAAGTTATAGAAGAATATTCCGTGCTTTCACAGTTAACACTTCTCCCTGCTAGACGTAAGCTTTAGCGTACGTATACTGAGAGAGGTGATAGCTTAAAGCCAATATTCCAGCACCTTTCATATACTTGTATATTGCACTTCTTGTTATTTTGTCTTAACGTAACTTTTCATTGTGTCATTTAATTATTCTTATTATTTTGATTGATTGATTTTATTATACGAATTTGTTTGTCCATTTTATTCATGTTCTATTTCTTTAACGTAATTAAAATTCCATTGTTAAAATTTACTTGTGTTTTGTGTGTCTTCTCCTTACCTTACCACAGACGAAGTTCCAGATTTTCTATTTTTTTTTAATACTATGTGACGAGGCCATACCCCTAGCTTTGAACAGCCGAACACCAATGCGTTACCGTCACATATTATATGGGGGCCTGTCCGGAGTAATATAGATATATATTACATATATATTATATTATATATACTATATTATATATATATATATATATATATATATATATATATATATATATATATATGTCGTACCTAATAGCCAGAACGCACTTCTCAGCCTACTATTCAAGGCCCGATTTGCCTAATAAGCCAAGTTTTCATGAATTAATGTTTTTTCGTCTACCTAACCTACCTAACCTAACCTAGCTTTTTTTGGCTACCTAACCTAACCTTACCTATAAATATAGGTTAGGTTAGGTAGGGTTGGTTAGGTTCGGTCATATATCTACTTTAATTTTAACTCCAATAAAAAAAAATTGACCTCATACATAGAGAAAAGGGTAGCTTTATCATTTCATAAGAAAAAAATTATAGTAAATATTAATTCAGGAAAACTTGGCTTATTAGGCAAATCGGGCCTTGAATAGTAGGCTGAGAAGTGAGTTCTGGCTACTAGGTACGACATTATATATATATATATATATATATATATATATATATATATGTCAATCTTTTCGTTCTCTATGACAAGCGGGCAGAGGGGGCTGGGAAGTGCTCCCAGGCTCTCCCGGCACAATTTGGTGACCACATGTGGACCCCCCCCCCTCACCATATGACAGCAAGAGACGAAATTATATTCTCCGGGGCTTTTACAGATCATTACAGAAAAATGGAGCTCAGTGTAAGGATGGTAGAGATAGGAGGGGCGTGGGCTACCCCCCCCCCCCCCCCACCCCCTTCTAGTCACATGATCCCCCCCTTCCCTGAGACTCTAAAGGCCCAGGAAATCAACTTGTGCCCCAACCTAACATATCCAAAACTTTTCCACTCCGCGGCCCGGGGAGGGGGGTGTAATCGGGACGACACTACCCCATCGCTGCCAAAACCAATTCTCTGCGTCTCCCCTAGCATCCAACTTATTACCGCAGTACCTTGTCACGTAACAATATGAACGTGTATGTAATATTAACAATTGTGTAACTAGCTTCACAAGAGCGTCACTTGCTTAGCTTAACAAGCTAAAGGGTTCAGTTCCTGGACCAGTTATGTGCCTCCATCGCCCATGGGACGGGAATGGGATGCATAATAATTAAATTAAAATGTGTAATTAAATTAAAAAATATATAAACTGCAGTGTGTTTTGATAAAGTTAGAGCTGTCCTACAGACATCGGAAATTAATGTTATTACAAGAGACCAAACAGAGCAGCCAGTCCTCGTTAAGAAAAGCCAAAGTCTATTCCATGCACCAGCCAAATTCCGTTAATGAATGAAAAACAGTAATTACATTATTCACCTGGTGGGATTTGAACACTTCTTGAACAAGTGCTTCACTGATGATTCTTGTTCGAACTACAAAGCGGCAGATGCAATACAACCAATTTTATTCAAAAGAATGTGTTCAAAGAACAAAGTGGTAGTAATGTACAAATTGTAGCAACAGGAGTTACACAACCTATGAAGCCACTATTACGCAAAGTGTTTTGGGTAAACAAACACTTCACCCACGTAGTACAAATACAAATAATCGCCAACAGAACCTAAACACCTAAACTAACCAATGCCTAAATATGCACAGTTTGCTAATGCATAAGGAAATTTATTTATATTAAAGAAAATGCCTTTTTTGAATGAACAACATGTTAAAATTGATGAATACATCTTTGGGGTCGACCACTGGATGGCATGGACTTGCTCTGAGGACAGCTTAAACAGAGAATCTTTAAAATCTTGTGAACTCAGATGCAGCGAGTGCAGTGATTGAAGACTTAAAATTACAACGTAACAGTTTATTTTTAATCGTTACTTTTTTGGCAATGGTAATGTGAAGACCCACAAACATGGCTAACCTCTTAGGCCTGTAATTTTGTAGATCCTCACGCCACCTTGTATACTCGCAGATATTGAACCAAATAATATCTCATTCCATCCCAACCACAGTCCCTTTTAAATTTAGCAACGAATTCGTCGTTCTTAATTAAAATAACAAAAAAAACAAGATCTTTGCTTTCCTTGACCTAGAAAGTCTTCATTAACGTACTAGTGGAAAGGACCCTTCAACATAATACTCTACACACAGTAATCACACTAACGTGACTGCATCAATGAGAAAATTCGTAGGAGCCGTGATGAGAGTTTCAGCCAATGCGGTGGGTGTTCCCACGTGTTCGAATACTCATCACGTCTTCAACGGATTTTCTCACTGATGCAGTCACGTTAGTGTGATTACTGTGTATTAAAGAAGGAGAGTCAGAGGTAGAACATTCCTGGATGACAGAACCAGAGTGCATGGGGGGGATTATGTGGAACTCCTGGTCCAGCTTTAGTAGAAGCCTCAGGAAAACCTTTTATATTCAGTAGAACTCCAGGTTGCAATCCTTCTACCATGTCGTGGCCTAGTTGACTAGGGCGTGTGGGGGAACACCCACCGAATAGGTTCAAACCCTCATCACGGCTCCTATGGCTTCATTCATTAATACCATGTTTCCTCTTTGCTTCTAGCTGAAGATCTTTCTGTGCACCACGCTGTAATCCGCGAGTATCTCAGGTGTATACCTTGTTTAAGATGCTGTTCGTTAAGTTGAAGGGAGTTATAGCAGCTATCCATATATAAAATGGTAACCTTTGCTCCTCTGTGGTGCCATCAAACTCATGCCCTATGAATTGTCGTCTTCCTAATTCCTGCATATACATCAAAATCAAAGATGTAACCAGCATATGATTCATGTAGTATGTACAGCCTTGCTCTATACGCAACTGGTTTATTTGGATTAAAATCTTTTGAAGATAGTCGTTCCCACAATGTCCTTGTGCCGTCATCCAGACAGATGTTTCTAAGGAATATATGTTTTGAATTTGTTAGATATACCATTATTGTTCTAACTTTAATGAGTATTGTTTTCGGGAATGGCATTATTATTCCGAGTATGAAAATACTTATCAATCGTTAAATATCACTTAGAAATTCAGGTCTTCTCACTCATTCTTTGTTGGTTAGGAGCACTGAACAGGCTTTGTCGTGCATTCAAATTTGTTTCAAATGCCAAATATTTCTAAATCTTACATAATAAATATCAATAAATCCCCGAAGAGTTGTTGGTGCTGTGACAGTCAAGCCTGGTGGTCCAGTAGAAAACTGTACAAATGGTGCAGTGTTGTCACTAGACCAGGCTTCACCAGAACTGTTACGTGGGGTTTAGTGGTAAATGAAGCACCTGCGTGTGGGGCTGTATCGATAGCCACATCATCAACATTCATTTTGTATCTCATCCTCACCTGCTGTTCAAGTTTCTGCCACTTAACTATCAACATGTCACAATTTACGTGATGAAAATATTAGTGGAGCAGATGCCAACCCTGCACACAGAAACAAAACCACACGAGACCAGAAGGCATGGCAGAATACCACAGTTGAGAAACAGAGGTGCAATAGGTAATCGGAGAACTATCAACATCAGAGGCTTGAGACTGTTCGACATGCATCCTCTACGCATATGGGGCATAACTAGCCGACCCCTCGCCGTGTTCAAGAGATTTTGATAAGCACCAAGAAAGAATAACTGATCAACCAGGCCGTTATTTAAATATCAGGCTTCGAACAGTCGCGTCAAACAGCCTGGTTGACCAGTCTAGCAACGAGGGGGCCTGATCGAGGGACCGGGCCACAGACTTTCAACCCCGAAATCATTGCAAGGTAACCGCAAAAAACGGATCACTCACTTCCTGCAATGTCGAGGTCACTGCCTGAAAATTCAGCAACTACAGGCTGAATTTTTTGGGTGATAGTTTCACGAGTTCATACTTCTTGCAAACACTAGCTTTTCCATAATGTTTTTTCAATCTTATTTTAATATGGATTTGCTCTTTTCTTTATCTATCCACCATAGAGCAAATTTGGCGTTTATGAAGGCAGTAAAAACAACTGAGGATAACGGGAAACTGCACACGTTTAGACACGGGTACAGCACTGCGGTCACGAGTTTGGTCACTAATATACAGACTTCTTCTTGGGTGGCTACCTGGAAGATGCCTCGTGGGGTATTCAGAGAATTGGAAAACGTGGGTGCACGTTTTAAAATAAATTCCATAATAATAATAATAGGATAATAAATGGCGTTTAAACAAAAATTGTTTCTATAATGGAGTTAACGTCATGGCCATGAACAAGTGAGTTTTGTAAACCATTGAGCGAACGTCATCGACTAGGAAGTGTAAATTATTAATTAACAGCTGACTTATCACCCGAGGCGAAGAACTACTACTGGCCGCGTCTCTGCTCTGCTTCAGCTGCTGTCTCCGATGACCGTTACTCCCTCACCAGTTGTCCTCCGGTGTTGGGTGCCAACCCGTTCTCGCACTTTCTTACAGTCAATATTGACTTATTAAATATGTGCATATGTGACAAAGTCAATATTGACTAAGAAAGTGCGAGAACGGGTTGTGGGTGCACCCTTCAAACCACTCCAATTTCAGGTAGCCTCGGTGGGTATTCACTAGCTTCACATTCGAGCTTCCTCACAGCTGAGCCCTCCACTACTGGGCTTCCTCGTAGATGTCACCGGTCGTATTCCCGGGGACCTTCTCAAATCCTTTTTTTAGAGGTAGGCTGTTGCAAAGGGTCGTGTGTGTACTTGCCAACTTGACAGTAATAGGTAAACTCGAGCCGAGAGGCACATAACCAGTCAATACTTGTCGGCTAATATTTAACACTAACAGTGTCTGCTGACAAATAGTTTCTCAGCTCGACAAAATTATTACATTAATCAATGCCCTCCCGCATCAATGAGTAATGTTTCCTGTCACTTCACTTTACAGTTTCAGTTAACACTTTTACCTTTAACTCTGGAATGGTCATTTGCACACTGGCACTTCTTGCGCAAATGTCACTGGTCACCGACTTGCTGACTCCTTCACTTCGTCGGGACTGCCTTAAAGACCTGCAAGGGTGACACTGCACTGTCTACATTTACTCTGACTTGTGGCTGATGTCCTTGGTCACTTCATTAGGCTGTGAGGAGCCCCTCACTAGGCCCTCCATCAGTCTTGCCTGTACAGCCTCTTTCATCATATATACCTCTTCAAAAGGTCATCGGCTACTCAAGTAATGCAGAGGTCTATTGTTTCCTCTTTGAAGCTTAACTACAGCACAAAATGAAATCCTGCAAAAATTTTGAATCACTCAATCATACATCCTTCCTCGTCCAAGTCTAAGATAACAGTAACATAGTTAGAGCCTATGAGCTGTCTCGTAGCTCGGCTCGCCCGTGACAATCTCGGGTCACCTATAGATTAGAGGAAGGAGCGGGGATGTGGCCAATCACGTATCTCGTTGCATCCTGGGTATGCCAGTGTCACCGCTCAAGGCGGGAACCTACTCCCCTGTAACTTACAGGCTCCAAATTTTGGGGAATACTAGGCTAATACCTTCCCTTGTAAATTCCATAAAGCTGAATTTGTGACAAAATCGTAAAACTCTCACTACTTACAAACTAAAACATTCCGTTGGTCACCTAGCACGTTTGTAGGATGGATTTATGCATCGTTCCACCTCTGAGCTTTTTCTGCAGCTCAAGTCATCTTTGTCTCAACCATGTTCTTACATTTAAGTAATCGAAGCCTGGTGTATTACCCGTTTTTCCTATTGATTCCTTTCATCAAAATAAGTGGTTCGTAGTTGGTCAAATTCATGTACCACCCCACAGATCTTTAGGTTGCAGCTGCATTGTTGTGGTCACTACATCTGCAATCCTCTATCTCTTAATTATTTGCTTAATCCATGCTTGATTCGGCTATATAAATGTTAACATTTTTGCTCTTGGTTGCAAGTTTTGCAGGTTCATCTGCAAAGGCATTCCTTAGTATAACTACTTCACTTGGCACCCAGTTCACAATCATATTAATTATGTATTATATTAATCCTAAAACTTAATAAATATTAAATCATTGGTTTAATATTTTCGCCCATCTGGGAGCCCCTGTTATGTCTCGCATTGCTTTCGTTTTGAATAACAAACATATGCCCACTGACCAGGAGAAAGTAAGACAAGTAAAACATTATGACTGTCCTGCTCCTAGACGGGGCCCTGTGATTGCTCCAATTATATTCAGTTGTAATTTTGCCTTTCTCGGATATTGAATTTCTTGTTTGAATGTCACTGTAGAATCTATCCATACTCCAGACATTGTCATCAAGAAACCCTCTGTAGGTTAATGTCTTCAATTAACAAGGTGCCCGATTATCTAAAGGGCCACTAACCCTAGTCGACTCGACGAGGACACGAAGCCCGCGGCTTGTCGAAGGTTCCCACCATTAGCCTTTATGATCTTTTCGACGTATATTTTAAAACTGTTTCGGCTTCGGCGGGTAGGCGTTTCTGTAGGTTAATGTGAACTGTTGGTGAAAAAGCATCTCCTGTTCTCAATCCTACATTGTGGCTCGTTGAGCTTGAAAACCGTTGCTCCTTGCTTGTGATAAGTACGACCGTGTGAAGAAAATATCCGGATTTGACATCCTCTAACTTTTTCAATATTTTTAAAGTATCATTAAGATCAGCCCTGTGATGCCAGGTTTGCAGTGTTAGCCCTGTGGCCTTCAAGCGTTCCTGATGAGATGGCTGGCTCAACCTGTTCTCTTTCAAATTACGTCCTAATTTGGCCCTTTGCCCGTATCGCCGAAATGGACGAAATTTTATGAAAAAAAAATGAACTTTTGTTTTTCCAAAACAAAGTTAATGGCCAACTGGGAGGTTAGGAGGGCATGAATATCAGATTTCAAAAGTCATGAAAATCGTTATTTGAAAGTTTCCTCTCCAAACCTAACCGATTAAGCAGAACTCAATACAGAAAACGGGACAGTACATCACTTTCGTGAGCAAATTTCATTTCAAATAATGTCCATTTTTGGACAGAAAAATGGAAACTTGCGAAAAGCGACGTAACTTTAAGAGGACGGGTTGTGAATGACTTCTGTTGCCCAAAGTAGCACCTTCTCTAGAGCAGCTCTGTCCCCTCTGAAAATGAGGTCTCCATGTTTGCATACAGTAATCCAAATGGGGGCACATCAGAGATTTATACAGTTGAACCATTACAGAGTTTTCCTTATTGTCAAAAGTACGCTTGATAATCCCGAAAGTTTCGTTAGCATTCTTGACTGCTGTACCAACCTGTCGTGCAACTTTTAATGTGTGGTGGATTTTGACTACGAGGTCATTTTCTTCATCAATCTGCTGTAATGTAATGCTAATCATTTGATAGTCGTGGGACATAATAGCCTACGCCACATACATGGTCTTGTATTTGTCGATATTAAAAAGAACTTGCCAGTCTGACCATTTGTGAAGTTCCTTACTCTTTGTAAGGCTTCAGTATCATTATTATTTCTCACTTTACTCTCATTACTGTGTATGACAAAGGCTAGGTCCCAAAAAGATCTCGCCCCATTTCTCCATTGTTTTTTCTCCCATTTAGCACATTTAGAAAACCCTTTGTTTTCTTTCCTTCAACCATTGTTTTATCCATTCTAATATTTTGTAATTTATTCTGTGGACCTGTAATTTTCTTGCCAGTCTTATGTGGTTCCTTCTCAAAACCTTTAGCAAAATCCACATATACTACATTCACTGGAAGGCCTTTGAGTAGCTGGTTACCATTTCCAAAAATGTGAGCAAGTTTGTAAGGCAGAATGTGTTTTTTAACAATTCATGTTGTGCCGATTGTACAAGATTGTACACGAAACATGGTGAATGATTCCCTCCTGTGGATTCACTCCATGAGCTTGCAGATGTGTGAGGTTAAGCTGATCGGCTGGTAGTTTTATACCGAGCTCACTGCCTTTTTTTTTTTTTAAATAAGTGTGACATTTGCATATTCTCAATTTAGGGGGACTACCTCTTGGTCAAGAGATCTTGTGTGAAGTAGTTTCAGCGGTACGCATAGTTCTTTTGTCAGTTCCTTTAAGACTGTTGGAGTTGATTCCCTCCACACCTCGGACTTTTGAGTCTTTTGGTGTGTCTGGAGTGCAGTCGCCCCGTCTCATTGCCTTAGATTTCTATGCATGTTTTTTTTTTTCAAAATGCTGCATTCAGATGTTACTTTATCTAGCGCCACTTTTGCTTTATTCATAAGTGAATGATCTGTGGCGACTACTGCTTTATCATCGGCATAGCTTAGTAATTTAACTCCTGTAAATGTCATAAACTAGGTCTACTATATAGATGTTAAAAAGAATAGGACTGAGGACGACTCCTTGTGGAGTTCCATTCTCATACAAGTGTTAGTCTTACACTTACCCTTTTAGCTTTACTCTGGCATACCTGTGACTAAGAATCTTTAATCTATGCTTGTATTTTTCTCGACACCCTTTTATAATTAACATGAGTAAAAATGCTTGTTAGCCTCCAAGTTCGAATGCTTTTTCTAGATCAAGGAAGATCACTATAACCAAACCCGAGTCGACTCCTCCTAGTAATGTTGCTGTGCAGTTTCCAGTACCTATCCTATAGTACAACCAAATTTTTTTTAGGCAGGTCTCCAGGCTTTCACAGTAGCCTCTAAGACCGTCAGTTCAGCAATTTTATTATACATTATGTCAATGAAATTGGTGTAATTGCCAGGGTCTTTCGGTTTAGTAATCGGAATGATGTCTACTTTCTTCCAAGAAGTCGGTTGTTTGCCTACCTCCCAAGATGCATTGATAACGTACACTATCCCATGTTCTCCAGCAGGACCGACGTGAGAGATCATTGAGTATGTAATGTCATCAGCACCTGGTGAAGTGTCATTGCCACCTTTTTTGGCTCTGATTAGTTCTTGTTTAGTAGTTACATTCGTCATTTGTAGCTATGCTCTTTCGAATGGCTGTCAACCTCTCCTGATTTTCTTTTCTGCCTTTTGACCATTGCAGGAAGCTGGTATGACGCTTCTCCCGCAAGCTGGACAGCATGTCACCCAGCCTCCTGCAATGGTTAAATACATGCATGTTGTCGAGGTGGTCGATCTATCGTCGTTTTAATATCCCCATCTCTCTCCAAGACTACGATGTTCATTTAGAGTGACACAATCAAACCATCTTACCTCCTTTAACTCCTTAATAACCAGTCTTAGCTTCAGGTATCACTGCTCTTAGCTGAGTTCTTCCTTCTGGTGTGCGGTCTCTCCTGCCATGTTTTCTGTGACTCTTGGGTTTGTTCTTTAAACTTTTCTCTAGAACCAATAGTTCTTTCGGTTTGTGTTTCCTGGAATGATAACTGGAATAGCTGTTTCAGCAGCTGTAATGGCTTCCTGGAGATTGGTCTCGTATGTCCGAATCCTTGGGTGGCGAGTATGTAGCATGCCATTTTTCAACCTCGTCCTGGTATATATTCCAGTTGCCCTTTATTACATTCCACTATTACATTCCATTCCATCTTGCGGGTTGTGTAGGGGATCTATGTTTAGCGTTGTGATAGTAGCATAGTGGTCACTGGAGATCACCGTGTCTACTTCACACTTCGCCTGATGTGGCAAGTTAAGAGAGTCACAGTCACACTTCGTCTGTTAATCGAATGCAGTTGCGATTAACTTTAAAACCTCCTTGAATGTATCTAGTCTTAAAAAGGGGTAAGAATAAGAAGTCATGTTCCATAAAAAATACTGTACAGCAATCATTATTTATGTGCAGTAAGAGGGGAAACAGGATCCGCACATACAATTTCCAAGCATTACAACGCTATCGAGGTAAACATAACATAAAAAAGACAATTATGTAGTAGTATGCTATTAATCAGCTTGTCAAAACTTAACATAACAGATATGATTTCACAGTTTTAACCTTTGCAAGTTTTTCAATGTTTTCTCTTCACTTGTGCTAAGTGAGTCAGACAAAATGTGACATATCATTATCAGCCAGGCAATACGCTATTAGCTAGATAGTCAAAACATATAACACGCATTATTTCACAATTTTTTTTTCTAGCAAATATGGTTCCTTTAAGCAGTTCAACACATCAAACACCAGCAGTCTGCGAAATTCTCTTTAGTCAATAATCATCCTTTACAGTATTTCTTGACTAAAATAGCACTCCAAAACATAAGTGGTCATTTTTATTCTCACTATCGCACTTATAGTCAATAATTTGTTTCGCAGTGACAAGTTATGCTTAGTGACGAGATTTCACGGTGAACATAGTTCAAGAGAGTTCACACTATTAATTACGGTCATGGATATGTTATGTTATGTTTTTGAAGATCATTACTTCTTATTTTTACCCATTTTTCTCACGCCCAGCTTTTCAGTCTTCTCATATTCTTTTCAAATAAAGTTTGCTTACTGTTTTCCAGTAGATTGGCTTCACATTACATATATTAATCAACTTTCAAATTCAGTTCAGTTTCTTTTCAATATCACAGCTTTGTTGTTCCCCTGTCAGTATCTAGTTCAAGACCTCGTATTATCAATGTCATTAATACTACTATCAACCATGTATTGGATGTCTCAGACATTCAGTTAACAACTTAGTAAGTGTTTAATGAACGTGGGAATCACTTCACGTGTGCTCATTTTAGTTTAGTTTAAAGTTTTCCATCTTAAATTAATACTACTATCACCAACTATGTCTTGGATAGCTCAGGCAATCAGTTAATAACTCAGTAAGTGAAAATCGCTTCATGTGAGCTCATTTTTAGTTTAGGATAAGGTTTTTCCATCGTAAAATACTATTATCGTCAGCCATGTATTGGGTGGCTCAACCATCCAGTTTACAACTCAATAACTGTTTACTGAACATAGATATCCCTCCATGTGGCCTCATTTTTTAGTTTAAAGTTTCTCCATCGTAAAAAAATAAAATATTACTATCACAAACCTTGTATTGACCGGCACAGTTAACAACTCAGTAAGTGTTTACTGAACGCAAATCGTTACTTGTGTGGTCATTTAGTTTAAAGTTTCCCAATCTTAAAAATATAAAAGTAAATCATCATCAACCCAGTATTGGGTTCTCGGGCATTCAGTTAACCACTCGGTAAGTGTTTGCTGAACGTAGAAATCTTTTTCTGTGTGCACATTTTTAGTTGAACCCGTCTCCACTCCAAACCGGACCTGTGGTCCGAGTCGGGACCCTAGGTCCTGCCTGGTTTGGAGGACCTAGGGTCCTCCATAAGGTTTCATAGTAACTGTGTGAAGTATTCACTGGCAGTGTAACTTTACTACAAAATAATCGTACCCACTTGTTCCTCTTTCACTCAACTGTAATGGAACCTTAGTTAACGGCCTGTTGATCACCATTGATATTTATTGTAACTTTAGCCCAGTGATGTCTTGTGATACTTTGTTTGATCACAAAGTGCCACAGGTACAAGAATACACTGTTGCTACCAGTTACAAATACTTTTAACCCTGCCACCACCACCACCTTTTTTTATAACCTGATGTAATTAAGCTAATTGACTGTTAAGGAATAGTCTAATTTGTCAGGAATTCCAAGAATCTCGATCCCCCAATTACTGAAGGAGAGGGACAAATTTACTCTAAGACGGCTTACTCAATCAGGGGAAAATATTACTATATGAGGATGCTTGGTGGCGCCACATGAAATTTACAAAATAAAACAAATCAAGATCGTGGACTAAGAAATAATATAAGGGAGGTTGTCTTAACACAAAATAAATTAATCGCTTTCTATTTAATAAAATAATCAAAGTATAAGAGCAGCATATCCTACCTTGACCTTGAGGCGTTTCCGGGGCTTAGCGTCCCCACGGCCCGGTCGTCGACCAGGCCTCCTTGTTGCTGGACTGGTCAACCAGGCTGTTGGACGCGGCTGCTCGCAGCCTGACGTAAAGAGTCACAGCCTGGTTGATCAGGTATTTTTTTGAGGTGCTTATCGAGTTCTCTATTGAACACTGAGGGGTCGGCCAGTTATGACGCTTGTGTGTAGTGGAAGCGTGTTGAACAGTCTCGGGCCTCTGATGTTGATACAGTTCTCTCTGAGTACCTATTGCACCTCTGCTCTTCAACGTGGGTATTCTGCACATTCTGCCATGCCTTCTGGTCTCGTGTGGTGGTATTTCTGTGTGTAGGTTTGGAATCCACTATTTTCCACGCTTAAATTATTAGGTATCTCTCCCGCCTGGGCTCAAGAGACAGATTTAGGCTCTTTAGTCGGTCCCAGTAGTTTAGATGTTTTACCGATTGGATTCTAGCAATAAAAGACCTTTGCACGCCCTCCAGGACAGCAATTTATCCAGCTTTGAAAGTGGCTGTTATTGTTCAGCAGTACTCCACTATAAAGAGCACTTGCGTCATGAAAAGTATCATCGGTATAGCATCTCTGGTGTGAAAGGTTTTTGTTATCCAACCTGTCATTTTTCTTGCAGTTGTGACGGCTACTTTATTTTATGAAAAAAAATTTAATGCCTAAATTATACGTAAAATGTAATTTTTCCCAACACTAATAATTTATTCTTGTGCCACATTATTATCTGTACTTCCTTAGAATCTGATAATTGAAAGGGGAAACAAAGGAAATAATTTAAATAAAGTTGTCATTCTATAAAACCACTTCAAAAATTGAGATTATATTTGTATAGCTAAATTATGTTAAATCTTGGCTCAAACTTGTTTAATATCCCATCAAATATTTAAATTATGTAATTAAAAATTACAAAAAAGCATTTGAAAAAAAGAGACGATGTCTTCTGAAATGATATCATAACTAAAACTTTTTCTTGTTTGGAAAATGACCACCTCGACAAGATTTTTGTTTCTGCAGGATTTGCACGAGATCTGGATCTAGCTTCCTTCATCTTTTTTAGCTGCGCTTCCTCTTCCTCTCATTTAACAATTGGCAATTCTGCATCAATGTCTTTTACCTTTAATTTCCCCTCCAACTTTTCCATAACTTGTTTGTTGAAATCTTCCTCCTTGAAGCGTATGTAGCCCTTGGTTATACCCCAGCTAGCCGTACCACATATCCTTAGCTTAATGATTCCTGGCTTGAGGCACTTAGTACAGTTTTATTAAAATCCATTTTTAATAACTCAATAAAAGACTTTACCTTAAAATATCTCCAAACTCTCCGCCGATGTTTTGGCCTCCTTGGGGTAGTGGTCCCACCTTCCTGCCCCTGGCCTCCTTGGGGTAGTGGTCCCACCTTCCTGCCCTGGCCTCCTTGGGGTAGTGGTCCCACCTTCCTGCCCCTGGTCTCCTTGGGGTAGTAGTCCCACCTTCCTGCCCTGGCCTCCTTGGGGTAGTGGTCCCACCTTCCTGCCCCTGGCCTCCTTGGGGTGGTGGTCCCACCTTCCTGCCCCTGGCCTCCTTGGGGTAGGTGGTCCCACCTTCCTGCCCCTGGCCTCCTTGGGGTAGTGGTCCCACCTTCCTGCCCCTGGCCTCCTTGGGGTAGTGGTCCCACCTTCCTGCCCCTGGCCTCCTTGGGGTAGTGGTCCCACCTTCCTGCCCTGGCCTCCTTGGGGTAGTGGTCCCACCTTCCTGCCCTGGCCTCCTTGGGGTAGTGGGTCCAACCTTCCTGCCCTGGCCTCCTTGGGGTAGTGGTCCCACCTTCCTGCCCCTGGCCTCCTTGGGGTAGTGGTCCCACCTTCCTGCCCCTGGCCTCCTTGGGGTAGTGGTCCCACCTTCCTGCCCCTGGCCTCCTTGGGGTAGTGGTCCCACCTTCCTGCCCCTGGCCTCCTTGGGGTAGTGGTCCCACCTTCCTGCCCCTGGCCTCCTTGGGGTAGTGGTCCCACCTTCCTGCCCCTGGCCTCCTTGGGGTAGTGGTCCCACCTTCCTGCCCCTGGCCTCCTTGGGGTAGTGGTCCCACCTTCCTGCCCCTGGCCTCCTGGGGTAGTGGTCCACCTTCCTGCCCCTGGCCTCCTTGGGGTAGTGGTCCCACCTTCCTGCCCCTGGCCTCCTTGGGGTAGTGGTCCCACCTTCCTGCCCCTGGCCTCCTTGGGGTAGTGGTCCCACCTTCCTGCCCCTGGCCTCCTTGGGGTAGTGGTCCCACCTTCCTGCCCCTGGCCTCCTTGGGGTAGTGGTCCCACCTTCCTGCCCCTGGCCTCCTTGGGGTAGTGGTTCCACCTTCCTGCCCCTGGCCTCCTTGGGGTAGTGGCCCCAGCTTCCTGCCCCTGGCCTCCTTGGGGTAGTGGTTCCACCTTCCTGCCCTGGCTTTCTTGAGGTAGTGGTCCCACCTTCCTGCCCCTGGCCTCCTTGGGGTAGTTGTCCCACCTTCCTGCCCTGGCCTCCTTGGGGTAGTGGTCCCACCTTCCTGCCCCTGGCCTCCTTGGGGTAGTGGTCCCACCTTCCTGCCCTGGCCTCCTTGGGGTAGAGGTCCCAGCTTCCTGCCCCTGGCCTCCTTGGGGTAGTGGTCCCACCTTCCTGCCCCTGGCCTCCTTGGGGTAGTGGTCCCAGCTTCCTGCCCCTGGCCTCCTTGGGGTAGTGGTCCCAGCTTCCTGCCCCTGGCCTCCTTGGGGTAGTGGTCCCAGCTTCCTGCCCCTGGCCTCCTTGGGGTAGTGGTCCCACCTTCCTGCCCTGCCCTGGCCTCCTTGGGGTAGTGGTCCCACCTTCCTGCCCTGCCCTGGCCTCCTTGGGGTAGTGGTCCCACCTTCCTGCCCTGGCCTCCTTGGGGTAGTGGTCCCACCTTCCTGCCCTGGCCCTCCTTGGGGTAGTGGTCCCACCTTCCTGCCCTGGCCTCCTTGGGGTAGTGGTCCCACCTTCCTGCCCTGGCCTCCTTGGGGTAGTGGTCCCACCTTCCTGCCCTGGCCTCCTTGGGGTAGTGGTCCCACCTTCCTGCCCTGGCCTCCTTGGGGTAGTGGTCCCACCTTCCTGCCCTGGCCTCCTTGGGGTAGTGGTCCCACCTTCCTGCCCCTGGCCTCCTTGGGGTAGTGGTCCCACCTTCCTGCCCTGGCCTCCTTGGGGAAGTGGTCCCACCTTCCTGCCCTGGCCTCCTTGGGGTAGTGGTCCCACCTTCCTACCCTGGCCTCCTTGGGGTAGTGGTCCCACCTTCCTGCCCTGGCCTCCTTGGGGTAGTGGTCCCACCTTCCTGCCCTGGCCTCCTTGGGGTAGTGGTCCCACCTTCCGGCCCTGGCCTCTTTGGGGTAGTGGTCCCACCTTCCTGCCCTGGCCTCCTTGGGGAAGTGGTCCCACCTTCCTGCCCTGGCCTCCTTGGGGTAGTGGTCCCACCTTCCTACCCTGGCCTCCTTGGGGTAGTGGTCCCACCTTCCTGCCCTGGCCTCCGTGGGGTAGTGGTCCCACCTTCCTGCCCTGGCCTCCTTGGGGTAGTGGTCCCACCTTCCGGCCCTGGCCTCTTTGGGGTAGTGGTCCCACCTTCCTGCCCTGGCCTCCTTGGGGTAGTGGTCCCACCTTCCTGCCCTGGCCTCCTTGGGGTAGTGGTCCCACCGTCCTGCCCCTGGCCTCCTTGGGGTAGTGGTCCCACCTTCCTGCCCTGGCCTCCTTGGGGTAGTGGTCCCACCTTCCTGCCCCTGGCCTCCTTGGGGTTGTGGTCCCACCTTCCTGTCCCTGGCCTCCTTGGGGTTGTGGTCCCACCTTCCTGCCCTGGCCTCCTTGGGGTAGTGGTCCCACCTTCCTGCCCTGGCCTCCTTGGGGTAGTGGTCCCACCTTCTTGCCCTGGCCGCCAAAACCACACGACCCAAATTCGTTTATCTCCCAAGCAGGCCGACCTTGGCTGGTTGATAACTAGTTGACACAGTTCCTTAACAAAGCTAAATCATCTGCACTTGGCCAATTAAAGGGATTGAATCTTTACACTTAAATGATGGTTAATTACATGGGCAAATGAACAAAGTAGTTATTGAATAAAATTACTGATAGTAACATGAAATTCTCTAAATTAATGAATTAATAAACATGGAACATGTGGCAATTTACAGCTGACTGAGAAAACATCTTGACCTGAGCTGAGGGCGGCTCATTGCAGTGATGCCAAATCAACAATTATCAATACTATGAACTCGTTACCACAGCCTTCCGAGTCGACCATCACTTTGAAAAGAACTACTACGCATTTCCTTGCTTAGTGAATAGCTTGGTACAAGCCCCAGATATACAATACTCTCAAGAGGTACACTTACACATGGCAATATTACCTTAGGGGTAAACTTGGAGGGGCGAGGCGGCCTCGCTGGCGACCTGACCTAGGGTCAGTGGTGCCAGCTCACCAAATGACAAGCCGCCAATGTACTAAATGAACCGGAAGACAACTTACATGACACCATAAAACTCTTCACTCCTCCTTCAACATACAATACAGAGTCCTCAAACTATTCTCTACAAGGCAACATCGTAAGACAGAACTTTCAAAATACACATGACACCATCGTATAATCTCTTCCCCTAACACTGATGTGTTGTATCAAACCCGGGACAAAAGTTCCCTCTCACAGCAACTAACGTGCAGGCGCGCAAACGCGTCTATAACAATCCAATCTATTTACAATTATTTGTATATATTATGTCAATGATCAAAATAATGGATGCCTGAAAGTTGTAGATAGATAATACAACGATATAATTGAAGAAAGGCTCATCCTGGCATAAATGTCTAAGGCTTCTGTGCCCAGTAATGTTTGCATGTCGGTGATTTTAGGTTACCAGAATAAACTTGGGAAATGGTGCTTAACTGAACTTGCAATAGTAGTAGTTTGGAACAAAAAAAAATTCCAAGTAACATGGAGACTCGAGTAAATCATATAAAAATTGGGAATAAGCCAGGGAACGTTGATCGTAAATAATTAAGATTACTATCCATCATTTAAGCATCAAGACGAACGCTTAGCGAGAAAAATTCGCTAAGCACTCGTCTTTATGCTAAATATACTCGTAGCCTAACTTAACGTAACCTGGATAACAAAATCGTTAATGTTTCTATATTGTAACTTTTGGTATATAACAACTTCATGCACATAAAACTAATAGTTTGTATGACATACTATGCTAGAATAGCTTTGTAACACTGTGTTTAACAATCTTGGTAAGAGAACAGTACATACAAGGAGAAACAAAAGGTAATCCTACAGTTTTGTAATAACTTCACTAAAGACATTAACTACTGTCAAAACGTATCTACAATATCATTGACTCACACTGTTAATGTGTTACTGAGCATGTCTGTTAAGACTTCACACCGTAACAAACAGTCCTCCTTTAGTGACATACCCGTTTTCGTGTAGTAACAAAGCTGTCATCTTCTTGCAGTAACATACCTAAACTAAGGTGTCTAATAATTCATATCTAAACTAGCGGGGGATGGGAGGGTTGTCGACCATCGCTGCGTCTAGTATCTGGTCTAACATGCCTCTGATGCCCAGCAGGTGAGGTACACATTGAGCAGAGCCCGGGATCTGCTTCCCTCTGGCGTTGACCTGAAGCTCCCGGTGTAAGATTTATGAAGCTTGGAAGGCTGGGGATGGGGCCTATGTTCATGGGATTGTGATGGTGGCGGGGATGGAATAGGCCGACTTTTTCATAGTTTGGTTTGATCAGGTAGTACAGTTTGCTTGCTTCATGGGCCTGCCCAGCACAGGCGATTATATGGAATATCTTCATTGAGTGGTGTGTAAACTGCGTTGTGAACACTGATCATCTGAAAAGCTACAAGAAGCTGGAAATCTGGAGTAAAACAGGACGAACATTGGGGGCAGAGAAAGACCAGAACGGTATCCATCTTTGCCGGCTTGGTTATGTCACATTTGTTCTTTACAATCAAAGTCGGAAAGGAGTTTTTTAATACGATAAAATGTCTCTCCGTCAAAATACAATAAATCAATAATCTATAGAACACTGTCCAAAAACCGCACATTGTCTACCAGGTTCCAAAGTGGCCGGGGTGAATGAAGGGGGCCGGGGTGAATGAAGGGGGCCGGGGTGAATGAAGGGGCCGGGATGAATGAAGGGGGCCGGGGTGAATGAAGGGGCCGGGGTGAATGAAGGGGCCCGGGGTGAATGAAGGGGGCCGGGGTGACTGAAGGGGCCCGGGGTGAATGAAGGGGCCCGGGGTGAATGAAGGGGCCCGGGGTGAATGAAGGGGCCGGGGTGAATGAAGGGGCCGGGGTGAATGAAGGGGCCGGGGTGAATGAAGGGGCCTGGGTGAATGAAGGGGCCGGGGTGAATGAAGAGGCCGGGGTGAATGAAGGGGCCTGGTTGAATGAAGGGGCCGGGGTGAATGAAGGGGCCGGGGGTGAATTAACAGGCCTTCAAATCCCTGGTGGCATGTGTTCCCAGATGATTGTTATAAAGGCTAAATGGCAATTAAATAAAATTCTGAAAACATTTAATAAATAACCATGACTCCAGGCCCTTAACAGAGCGAGTCATAACCTCATTCGTTGTTAAGATGCCTATAATGATGCTCTTTACAATGAACGTAATATTTAAGACAAAATATTTGTTGTGCCATATTAAAATATTTTAAGGTTAAAAATGAGCGAAGCAATAATATATTCTGAATACATAAAACGTGGAAAAAAAAGTTCATTAATCTTTCTCAGTGATTTATTTGGAGCAATATTAACAGACGGATTATAGAAAATGCGATGATTGGGTTAGTAATAAAGCAGTTCTTCCTGTTGAAGGAATGCAGTTAATGTTTGCCTTTATCTTTGTAGACAACAGATAAATGCAGACTGGAATCGTTATCATAGAACCATATACAATGCTTCTTACACGCAGCATTGCATATTCTTCAAAACGTAAACTTGTAAAAACCCAAAGTTATCGACCACACAGTCTTCACTGAATATCTTCTCAATATGCAGCTCAAGGCTCAGAACTTGGTTAAGGAAGATACGACTTCAGTGTATTGTATACAAGATTTAAATTGCATGAATTATGTTCCTAGGCCAGACAGTTTATCAGAGGCTTGTACCGTGCAGGAACGAATGTTGTGCATCTGTTGGCAAAGCTTTAAGTTTTGGATGAAGTACGCGTCTAATTGTACTCGACTCAACTGGCTTATGGGGTTGAGAATCGGCTCTTTAGCCCCAACATTTAGTTTAGTGGTTTAATGCTGTGGATCCACTCTTTTTCCCAACCCGTCCTCGACCAAAGTCCTTTACATCCAGCAGCTCCAAACACAGACCCAAAAGTGATTCCATGCACCTGCCAAACCCCCTGTTTATGAATAAAAAACGGTTTACACGACTTGCAACTGATTTCGCTCGAACACTTCCAGAACGAGTTCTTTACTGAGTAATTTTGTTCGAACCACAACGCTGTAAATGCTTCACCCACATACTACAAATACAAATAATCGCCAACAGAACCTAGAGGAGGACGAGATGTTTGGAGGACGGCCTGTTTTTCCTTGTTTAGGCATGGAAACCGTGTTGATTTATGATTGAAAACGTCCTTTAGTTAATTCCCCTCAATTACGAAACTTCAGACAGAAAACAACCAGACATATGTTACTGATCCATGCACAAATCCTCATGCGCCGTGATGAAGGTTCGAACCCATGAGCTGGGTGTTCCCGGCACGCTCTAGTTGACTGTGCCACGACATGGTCAAAAGAATTGTAATCTGGGGTACAACTACACCCACTTGGATTCCCGAGGTTTACACTAAAGCCAAACTAGGGTTTCACACATTTCGCCCCCATGCACTCTGGTTATGTCGTCCAGTAGTTCTACCTCTGACGCCCATCTTTCAATGAGGTCCAACTCTTCCTTCATAGCTCAGTCCCTTTAGCTCAAGAACCAGTTTTTTTTATATAAATACCTTTTCTAGTTTTGTTTTGAATTTCTTCAACCAGGGTTTGCATGCCTTGGCAGCATACTTGTTTTGTCCTTTATTAACAAGCTTATGTATACACAGCAATGTGCTGTTACCCAAGTCTATATGATGGATTACAAAGAGTAAATAAACAAAACTTGCTATAAGTTCATCTAATATTCCCATCTCACAGGATGGTTAGTAATACATGGAATCAGGAGAGAAAATACCTGCTTCCACAAAAAATAGTATTTTTTTTCAAAATATTAACACTGATTTTCGTGAGCTAAGCACTGAATCACTTTCAGTTCGAATTCACTCGGTTCGTATAATGTTTATTTTTGCTGTATATATCTATGCTTATTACAATAATGTGCTGCTACCCTATTGTGCATGAAATGTTATACAGTGTAGATAAAAACAAACAGCTACCAGCTCATCCAACATATCCCACCCCACAGGAAGGTGTCATACATGGATTCAAGAGAGAACATGAAATGTATGGCTGATCTATTAGCTTCCACTAGCAAAATCTGGGTCATACTGATGACGAGATCTCACACTGCACGTATAGTGGTCTAAAGGGTTATTTATGAAACATTAAGAATAATCTGAAGTTTGGTAGTATGTCTTACATAGGCATTGTTATTCGGATGAGTGCGCTTTTTTTTTTTTTTTTTTTTTTCTTCTTAAGATTTCAGAAATGAGAAGTTACCGTCTCCTAATCGTATGGGGTGGTGTGGGGCGTCTTCACATAGGAGACAACATTGCAATTCAGCTTGGCAGTTCCTGTAGTGGGAAGGAGGAAGAGGAAGAGACTTCAGAGGTAGTCTCGACTAATGACGGACGCAAGTCTCGACCGTTTCAGCGTTTATCTGCACTTGATGTGGTTGGGATGCCGTTCTTGGGATGGACTTAACAGCCACAGCAGACGTTGCCCCTAAGTAGTCACCCAGGGCACATTTCAATAACCTCATGGGATTGACGGATGTCTACTACTTGGTTTCCTGCACAGATACTGCATCTCTGACCTGGCTGTTGCATTTCTGGACGTAGTGAGTGCATTGGTAGTACCTGAAGCATTGACATAGGCGCCAGTAACGTTCCGTGGAGATCTGATGGGGTGTGCAGGCCACGCCAAAACATTTGAGGCCGTTGTCAGCCGCGAGAGTGGCCTCTGCTGGAGACTTGAGGGTGGGTCTCAGGTTTCCATCCTGCTGGATGAGGTTTGCTGAAACAGCAGTCAATGACTGGTTCTGAAGGTTGATGCTGTGGATGATATAGGCTATCATTCTTTCCGCGATAAGAGCGCTCACTCGGTAGACGATGTGCTTCTTACCGCCTCATAGTGGTGGGGTGGTACGAGGATCAGGTTTTCTGGCTCTAATGCCCCGATTGTTGTGGGATTGAACATGCCTTGGAGTGTTACAGCACTGCCGGACAGAATCTGGAGTTCATTTTCCTCCATGATGACGTCGATGGAAGCTACATCAGAGTTCACCGTCAAGAGGGCCAGAATCTCGACCTTGGTGTAGGTTCCTCGGAACCGAACCTTGATTCGGTGGAACATGGTGCTGTTTAACTGGCACCAGGAGTGAAGAAAGTCCCCTTCATCGGGTCAGTGCCGATGGAAGAAAGCTTTCTATCTGGATAGTGCTCTGATCGTCAATTCATATCGCTGACGAAGGCCTTCCGTCTCTTCCTGGTATAAAACGTCAGGATGGGAGTGGGGCTGACATTCTAAGAGTGAAGTGATGTTGTTGTTATAGATTCAGCTACTTCAGAAACTCTCCTTAAGTTTCAAAACGTCATGAAAAATGTTAATAGAAAGTTTCCTCTCCTACCCTTTCTGAGTAAGGAAGAGGACTCAAACAGAAAACGGGACAAGACATCACTTTTGTGAGCCGATTTCATTTAAAATTACGTCCATTTTTGGCCATAGCGCACATACGAGCGGAAAGCGACGTTACTTTTAAGAGGATGGGCAGCACCAACGATCACACTGGCCCCGGTTCCTCATCCAGGAAGAGCCTCAGCACCTACTTCAGTCCCGGCAGCAGCATGTGGTGGAAGATGCTACACTGAGGTCGAAAACAGCACCGTTGAGGATGCAACACTGCAATGTAAATGCACTGCATTATAAGCATGTAAATGCAATGCATTGGATTGTTGGGCCCATTCTAATTACACAATGTTGATAAGTGCCAACACAGATTTACTAGTTTGTCAAAGCTTCACACACCCAATCGTTACAAGGGATCGAAAACACACACCCACCCCACACACACCCACCCCACACACACACACACACACACACACACACACACACACACACACACACACACACACACACACACACCACACACACACACACACACACACACACACACACACACACACACACACACCCCACACACACACCCCACACACACACCCCACACACACACACACCCCACACACACACCCCACACACACACCCCACACACACACCCCACACACACACCCCACACACACACCCCACACACACACCCCACACACACACACACACGCCCAACACACCCCACACACACACACCACACACACCCTACACACACCCCACACACCACACACACACACACACCCACTCACACCACACACACACCACACACACACACACACACACACACACACACACCCCACACACACACACACACACACCCCACACACACACACACACACACCCCACACACACACACACACACACCCCACACACACACACACACACACCCCACACACACACACACCCCACACACACACACACCCCACACACACACACCCCACGCACACACACACCCCACACACACACACACATACACACACACACACACACACCCCACACACACACCCCACACGCACACCCCACACGCACACCCCACACGCACACCCCACACACACACACCCCACACACACCCCACACACACACCCCACACACACACCCCACACACACACCCCACACACACACCCCCCACACACACACACACACACACCCCACACACAAGTAGTGTAAAGGGAGACACATGGGGAGTAAAAATTTTAAGAAACGGTTGGGCACTTCCATGCCGACTCGACCCCGGCGGGCCAAATCGTAAAAAAAACTTTTCAAGTGGTCGGGTCAGGACGCTCTCGGCGCGCACCTGACTGGCTGGCGGGGTCGGGTGGTGGTCTGTTCCTCCAGGGGTCCCCAGGGCCCACCACCCAGGGTGTACCTGAGGAACTGGTGCCCTATCCTAACCTGATTTTTCACTTTGTCTCGAGCTTTTAAGATGAGTCTAAGGCATCAAGAAGGGGGTCCCTATTTATGAAAGGTACAGAGGGTTAATGTTCAATAGATTCAAACCAAAAAATACACTGGTGAAAGGAATATAACAGTTTTTTGGAGTATTTTAATGGCACTAGTATATGTGTGCGTGTGATTTTTTATGTAAATACAATATATGTTTTTTTTTAATTCCTGCTGAGAAGTGTATCTGAAATAAAGGGTTTCTTTACATTTGGTAAGGTTTCAATAATCAGGTAAAAAATAAAATGACACTCGAGTTATATTTTTGCATCAGTTACCCCAGATATGTCCCATTTTCTCTAGATTCCGTTTCACAGAAAACATCTTCACTGGCGGGCCAGTCCCGTTTTCGTCAAGGGGGAAACTAAGATAATTGACAGAAAAAAAAATATATGCAAGTTCCATTTTATTTCCAAACACTGGTTAGTTTAATTATTAAGATCAGGAGTTTGCTTATTATTAAGATCTGGAAACAACAACGTATTAATATTTCATGTTTTTTTTCATCCAAACATATGGAAACAAGTATTTATGTTTAATTTCAGAGGAAAGAACATTATCAAATATTTTTTTCATAGGAAAGAGCAAACATCAGAAAATACATAATTCATTCGTTCATTCAGTATTATAGATATCCCCCCACCGGTAAATTAAAAACATTATTTATTTTCATCGTTAGTTCTTTTTTATTTAACAAAAAACTACAACAAATACATAACATAACATTACAATACACATAACTGCAATAATATATGACACTGCAATACATTCAATTTAATTAAGTTTGCGTATGATGCCCGAGGGCAATAAAGCTGCTTCGTGCATGGTCGGCGAACCCAAGTCCATGGTTGGAGTGGGCTCTACATAGTCGGGCTCATAGAATTTTCTCTGCCCACACTCGAAGTGGTCCGAGACATCATCATCGAATCCCTCCACCAGCTCGAACTGTGTTGTAAACATGTCAACCATAGCCAGGCCCAACTCTTCCATGGCTAACGATTGATTTTCACTAAAGAGTTCCACCGCGACATTAAAGGTCTGCGAAGACAATATGTCCTTCGCGTTCAGCTCTTGTCTTAGGTGCCATAGGGGATACGCGGCACACCGTCGCCAATTTCTAGGGGATCTGTCAGACATCCTCGTCTTCACTCTCGCTAATGTGGGTAACTGCCTCCCACGGGAGGGTCGCTGGGAGAGGCGGGTTGGGGCGTCTTGTTGGAGGTACATATCCCGAGGTAGATGGCAGGGGGGAAGCCTCGCGGTTGCTCGACCTCTTATCATATGGGGTGGTCGTCGTCCTCTTGCGTCGGCCTCGCATAGATAGCCTAGTCCGACAGGGCTCCGGTGCGGGCCCCTGTGCAGGCCGTTCCCAGGTGATTTTACACTCTTCTGCAGGGCGACTTGTTGGCTTTGCAATGTCCTTCATCAAAGGCGCTGTCGAAGCATTCGTTTTTAGGGCTATCTCTCCACTCTTCGCCACCTTCTTAGCTTTGGGCTCTGTTGTTGCTTTCGTTTTTAGAGCCATCTGTCCACTCTTCGCCGCCTTCTTAGCTTTGGGCTCTGTTGTTGTTGTTGCTGCTGCCGTTGTAGTTGTTGCAGTTCTTGTTGTTGTTTTTGCCGTTGTTGGGAATGGCCCTGGCCCCGCCGGGGTCGGCACCGCAGTCATTGCTACCACCGGCGAATCCATAGAGCCAACAACAAAGCGGGCAGCGGGGCGGGACTCTGGCGCCGACCGCGTCTCAGGCAGGGGCATGGGCACGGTCGGCTTGGGGTGCATAGTGGCCACAATGACATCTGGCACTGGCCCCGGCATCTTCGTAGTCTCAGGCGAGGTCGTAGGTGCAGTTGATGAAGTTTTGGGGGCTTGACACATCGGCCGAACATTGGCAACACCACTACTCTTCAATATATCCACTACATCATGGGACGTCACCCCAGCTGGCAGGATGAGAGCAGTCCCAAAGTTGAAATTGATCCCACCAGTCACCTCAATTTTTGAGCAGCCGTTCAACAATTCTGCAAATAAAAAAAAAATCATTAATAAAATTTATATTCACCAACAAGAAACATAAACAAACACACACACACACGTTCTCACCTATTTCAGAGTTTGTTAAAAAAAAAACAATAAAAAAAACTCACCACGGGCAAATTCCATTTTCAAAAACTTCGCTTGTGGGCTTCTAATGATGACCAGGACTAAGAAGGGCGTTCGTCGGTGGGCAAGTTAACTCAATGGGCCTTAGGACTGGGCTTATATATATACCCCTAAAAACCTCTACCTCCCCCCCCCCCCTCAGGCAAGCTAGGTCACTTGCTCACACAGGTTATTGCACGTCTCCTGGGAATCCTCTCAGGCAAAATGTTGTTTGACAGAGTGGCATATTCAGGTTATCATACGTAAATTTCACAACCAAAGCGTCATTTTTGCTGTGTTCATATTTAAAATCCTGCGCAAATTTCCGAAGCGCTTTTCCCACCCCTAGATGGGATAAATAGTAGGTGAAGTATAACGCATAGTTCCCGCAGAAATAAGTTTCCAACTGCTGTATTCTGTCATTGAATATGTGCAAATCATATTTTTCAAAGCTATTCAATATAACCTTAAAATATTTTGAATACGTTTCAATTCTCGGGTTTCCAAAACTATCCAGTATGACAATTTCTGTCTTAGTCATTGCTTTGGCTATACAAAATGTAACCCAATGACCCATTGTATCTGCAGATGCTGCGTCTAGTGTATTAATTATAAATACCACAGGATGGTCATAGATCTTTTTCAAAATTTTTCTTGCATCATTGGCGAGATAACATCCCAGATATTGCACCTCCCGACCCAACACCCCGTTCAGCGCTTCGTTAATTTCAAGACAATTCATAGCTTTACGCTCTCGTATCACAGACTATTCGGCGTTCCGCATTAATTTTCAGGATGCCAGTGGTGCCACCATAAAGCAAAATGACTTTATTTACCACCACAGGTATTTTAAATTCTAGACTAATTCTCAGGTTACCAGACACTTCCAGGGGCATTGCGTCCTTTATAGTTTCGGGCTGTAAATTGAAAGCCAGTATAGTGCCACCGTTAACAAATGCGTCATAGCATAGCGTGTGGGCATTATCGATACCTAAAGCTTGTAGCGTCGTATAATATAATTTTGCGCAGTTGTGTGGAAAAGTGCAAGCAATATTAAATAAAGTAGTGCTATTCAGAGTTATAAATACACTCGTGAGCTGACAATTCTCAAAATATAACGGGTCTGGGCATAGCCTCCTGACATTGCCTCCATATCTACGATAATCATGTATAAACGCTCAGGAACTACAGTTCCCCAGGGCTGATCCATTGTAATTGTCCGCTGTCCTGTGCCCAGTTTATAAGTCTTTAATAGAGTTTTGTTAAACGTATATGTTATCGGGTGTTATTTTGTATCAATGCCTTATTATTGGCCGTTAAGCCGGCCGGGTATGGCATTATGCAATCTATCCACAACCTCGCCATCTTAATATGGTATTTAAAGTTTGCATTATCCCTTTTGCTATGAATAATCCATTTATCCGGGTTAAGTTCGAGGCGAATGCGCACATCCACATTATCCAGAATGTATTCGCTAATTGTAGTAACATCCGCCAATAATTTAAAGCATGTGCGCACACCCGTAGTTTTCATCTCAGTCATTTGCTGCTCCTTTTCCTCAGTCATTGCAGCAAAATATTCGTCGGAAAATCTGCTGGGGTCATTACCTTTTAAAGAAATGCACTAGTTTCCGATATCTCTCAGCTTCGCACCTCGAAATAGTAGTCAGCAGCTTTATATAACTCCAGTATGAGAATAGAGAGCTAGTTTCGACGACAGTCTCATTGAAATACACTACTATTGATTTGAATAAAGTCTGTGATAGACCATTACTAATTGTTACATTTTCTGTATCCCCAATCGCACTAGCTCCATCTTCGCCCGTTACTGCTAGCGATAGTTCCAAAGCAAATGACGACATATCTAGAAAGTGGCCATTCACGCCTTTAATGTTAAATTCAAGATACCTATCTCTAAATTTATTGCCCCCAGTGTTTACTGGCAAAACATCAATAGTTTGACGCGAGGCTATAGTAGCCTCTACCATCCTAGCGGAGAACGGCTTGGGAAAGGCGTCGGTTATTGCAGCGGCATAATTCCCCAGTGGTACTTGTAGCCCCGCCATGCGATCTTGGCAATAGTTCTTTCGAGAGTGATTCAATTTTTAAGCAAACACGTATATTATATTATATTTCCCTCCGTCGATTTTCCTGAACAAATTTCTTGTTTTGCTTTTTTTTTTTTTGTCTTAATCCTTCTGTTCCTTTTTTTTTTTTCTTAACGACCCGCCCGCCCGCAATTTGCTTCCCAACATGTTTTAATGTTTCTAGGCCTCTATGTTTGAGCGACTGTTTCAATGTGCGTTCGCCGCAGTTTATGTCTTGCATGACTTCCTGGCCCATACTCAATGCGGCAGGGGCCAAGGTTCTCATCAAGAATGGTGCCGCTCGCTTCGCCAGTCCAGTTATGAAACTAAAAATCCCACCCCTCGCACATGACGCCTAGTACTGTTAAAAATGCGGACGTCCCCTAAACCGCCCCCTCCTCCGGAAACGGGAGGCGTTAGGAGTATTAATAACTCCTCCACCGACGGCGGGGTAAAATCGACGCTCATTTTGCAACTAGATGCGAGGTAATGAAGATTATAGGCTTCAACGCTCAATTATATAACCCCCAAAGTCGGCCTTATATGCAATCGTGCAGCCTCGCGCATCGAAATAAATAGGATTGCCTTCTTGATCGGTCATTGTAATGCTCACACTGTCGAAAATTGAAGTGTTCAGAGGTTTATATAACTTCTTATTGCCACCGTCACTCCCATTTAAAGAGACAACATCCAGTATATTGACCAACTGATCACCGTAACTCGTAGGCATAATTTTGTCGCAATAAATACACAAATTATCCATCATTCCTCTCGGCTGTGGTGGGTAGACACACAAATCGGTTTCCTTGCCGGTCTCATATATACCCCTGATTAAATATGACATAATCCTCACCTGTCTCGGCGCCTTTTACCTTCCCTATCGCACGCCCGAACGATAGCGAAATTCGGCAAACCATATTATATACCTCTTCACCTGGTCTTTGGAACTGCGACATTATGGCATCGCTGTATACGGCATTAAATTTATTGTGATTATAGCTTGAATCGTATTTTATATACGTCGTCCCGTATTTTGGATACAGCTTTTTATAAGCTTTATCTATAAAGCTCAATTCCTTGTTTGACAGTATATTGGCTACTTCATTGTTAATTGCATTATTAATTTCCTTTATGCTACCTGCCAAAATGGTGTTTTTCAGTAAAAACTTCGAATAGGTGTGTTTAAAGCCCGTCATTTGTACATTGGTACATATTAAACCAACCCTCACATAACTCTCTAGATCGTCTTTCATAATCACGTAATGAGATGTGGGGAGCAATAATTTCTGTAAACACATTTCATAGGCGCGCTTGGGAATCAAATTTAATTCCTTATACAAGCGATTTGAAAAAGAGCTGGGAATGCTGTACAGATCTGCATTGGCAACGTTGGTCGTGTATATGATGTGAGTGTCCATTCTGGCGACAGTACCAGGTCACAGGTGGGCAATGAATAAATGTTCAAATCGCCGTAATTTGTTTTTAATATGCCAACCACGAGGGGGCGACCCGATCCCCGCGACCACCGACCTTGGCCCGCTTAGGGGGGAGGTCAGAGGTCGAGCCAGGCACGCCCTGGCTCCTGTTAATTCCCTCATCGTTAACCTGTCTGCGAGCTGCGGCATTTCTAAATAGATCCATAGGGATTGAAGCCACATTAAAAAATAATTTTGCTAGAGGTAGTTTTGTAGGGGCAAATAAAGCATTGTGGACTGTCATCCCATATATAATATCATTAATTATATGCAAACCAGCCACAGGCCTCATTATATTGCCATTAACGTCCCATTTAACGAGCCCACTCTCGTCGAAATATTTTAAAAGTGCCCTTGCATATTCGTGATGTATCGCTTTTAATCTCAGATTTATCAGATGCATTACAGTAGGATTAGATCTTTCGGGCTGGGCGTGCTCAGTCGTCTGTTGCGGGGGCGTTGGCATCGGTAACTCTGGCACTGTCGGCAAAGGGGACGGCACTCGCTCGTCCATTATTTTACGCGGGACTAAATAATACTCTCTCATTTGGTAAATAAACGCGACAACAGATTAACGGCAATGGGAAGGAGAATAGATAGGATATTACCACCCCGTTTGCTAGTTAATATATTTTTTAATTGCC
>NC_091161.1:22173045-22188045 GCF_040958095.1 Procambarus clarkii | reverse complement strand
GGACTGTAAGCTCCAAAAAACCCAGTATATAGGCAAGACAACAACATCTCTTTCTAGGCGTTTAACGATGCATAAGCAACAGGGCTCCATTAAGGAACATATAATCTCTTCCCATAACCAAACCATCGCCAGAGAAATCCTAGTAAACAACACAGAAATCATCGATAGATACAGCGATAGCAGGCGGCTTGACGTTTGCGAGGCACTACACATCAAGAAGTCAACACCAGCAATCAACAGCCAATTATTGCACAACTATATTCTACCCACCTCAAGACTCCACTCCAATATAGAAGCATCAAGAAATATGGACCAATAGGCTTTCCACAAACACTTCTATTCAATACCCATTGTTTCTGTTTTTTTTGTGTTGATACTTTTAATACCCTATTAATATCCCATCTTGTTCTAATGCCACATCACCCTTCCCACCTCACTCAAATGTAGATATAAACTCAGAGATACGTAAGTTCTAATCAGTTGTGTATTTGTGAAGTCTTTGAAAATGTAATAAGTTTTACGAAACGCGCCCGTGTTGCGTCAGACTAGAAATAAAAATGAATTTTGGAGAAGTGATTTTTGATTTACCTCCAACAGTGAAGCGTAATGTACGAAAGATTGAGAAAATTCGTGTTAGAATTATTAATCTTACTTTTTCGGTCATATTTAATAATATATATATATATATATATATATATATATATATATATATATATATATATATATATATATATATATATATATATAGTGACGGTAAAGCGTTGGTGTTTGGCTGTTTCAATAGCTGGGGGCAGGGCCTCATCACATTACAGAAAAAAATATCGTTTGCCCTTATGTCTGTGGTAAGGTAATGGGAAGACACACAAAACACAGTATAAACAATGAAATTTTAATTACTCTAGAAAACAAGATATGAATAAAGACAATCTCTTGGCTTACGTAAAATTCAAAACAAGTCAACAAACAAAACAACATGAATAATTAATGGCAGTAAAAATTTACTCTAAGACAATAAAGTGCAGGTAATATAAATCAAATCAGGTGCTGAGAATACTGGCTTCAAGCTGCCACCTCCCTTAGTACACGACAGCCAGAGCTTAGTCTACTATAGAGAGATGTCAACTCCAAGGAGCACAGGGATATTCTGAGGAGTACGGCGTGCTGCTGGCCCAGACGTCGACTCGGGTAGTGGCGTTAGTGCAGGTGCGGCGACACACCAGCCAATCAGGAACAGGCAGGCGGAGAATGAGTAGTTTGCTGGTTTGACGGCGGGCAGGAGCCGGTGTGTCTGATGGTGCATGGTACGCTATGCTTCCTGGGCAAAACGTTTGGCGATACTGGTGGACGTATCTTCAATATAGTATCTTGTACTTGAATGACGTAAATGTTGTAGGGAAGAGCAGGCTCAATCTCTCTTGTAAGAGATTATCGTCACAACTCTCCCCCGAAGCCTGCGGTTCTGGAAGAAGTTACGTCTTCATGTGGTGGAGTGATAGTTGGAGTTGCTTCTACTTCATAGACTCTGGAGAGGGCGTCGGCTATGATGTTGTCAGAACCCTTGATATAGCGGATCTCCAGGTTGAAATCTTGCAGATATAAAGCCCATCGTAGAAGACGTTGGTTATTGAATTGGGCTTGATGTAAGAAGCGGAGAGGATTGTGGTCTGAGTAGATGGTGGTAGACCTGGCACCTTGTAGGTATGGAGCAAAGTGCTGGAGATTCAGGACGATGGAGAGTAGCTCCTTCTCGATAGTGCTGTAGTTCCTCTGGTGGGGCTTCAACTTGTAGCTGTAGTAGCTGACAGGTAGAACCTCCTCGCCTCGTTGCTGCATCAGGACACCCCCGATGCCGGTACCACTGGCGTCGAGATGAAGGATGAAAGGCTTGGTGATATCTGGCGAGGCGAGAATAGGATTAGAACAGAGGAGGAATTTGAGTTGTTCGAAAGCAACGGTTTGCTGCATGGTCCAATTATACCGTTGCTTGGGACTGGTTAATAGAATTAGAGGTGTGGCGACTGTACTGAAATTCCTCACAAACCTACGGTAGTAGGAGGCAAGACCAAGGAAGCGCAGGAGCTGCTTCCTGGTGGTAGGCTGTGGATAATGCTTGATGGCTTGAGTGTGTGTGTTTAACGGAGCTAGGCTGCCACTCCCTATTACATGACCCAGATAACGCACTTTACCTTTGGCAAATGTGGACTTGCCCAGGTTGGTGAGGCCGGCTGTCAGAAGCTTGGCGAATAGTCGTTGCAGCTGGAGCAGATGTTCGCTCCAGGTGTTGGATGCTACAACGATATCATCCAAATAGGCGTAGGTGTTATCCAAGCCCTGGATGACGCGGTTGACAGCTCTCTGAAAGGTGGCCGAGGCATTACATAGTCCGAAAGGAAGGCGTTCATACCTGAAAAGTCCAAAGGGAGTGATAAAGGCAGATATTTCTTTGGCTCGCTCTGTTAAACACACTTGATAATACCCCTTGAGCAAGTCCACTTGGGACAAGTACCGGGCATTACCAATGGCGTCAAGGATGTCATCTATCCGTGGCAAGGGGTATGCATCCTTGACAGTCACATTATTTAATTTACGGTAATCCGTGCAAAGTCTAACCTTACCTTGGGGCTTTGGCACCAAGATACAGGGTGAGGCCCAGGGGGACTCACAAGGTGTAGCCAGTCCATGATCCAAGAGGTACTGCACCTCAGCACGCATGACTTCCTTCTTGCTAGGGCTGATTCGGTAGAAGGGTTGACGAGTCGGCCGGGTGTCGGGGAGCAGTTGGATGTCGTGCTGGGTAACATTACACTCTTGTGGATCATCTCGGAACAACTCCTGATGTTCTTTGAAGATTTTGATGAGAGGTGCACTATGATTGTCCTGAAAATAATTATGAAGATCAGTTAGGATTTCCGAATTGGAAAGCGCTGACTCAGTGTCAGTGCTTTCGGGAGGAGAAGCAGGGAAGGTCTCGCTGTGGATGTATGGACCTTTAAAGGAAGAATATGTTATCATGACAGTGGGAGGAGTACCGTTATATAGCTTCAGGAGGTTGACGTGGCACAACTGGGTTTTCCGCCGCCTATCTGGAGTCTCTAGAACGTAGTTGTGGTTGATTCTGCACTCCTTGATGCGGTAGGGTCCTGAAAACCTGTTTTGCAAAGGAGAACCTGGAATAGGGAAATAGGCAAGCACGAAGTCTCCCGGTTTAAATTTCCTTACTTTGCTGGTCTGGTCGTAATGAGTCTTCATCTTCTCCTGTGTTTTCAATAGATTATCTTTGGCAAAATTATGCACCCTCTCTAGAATGTGTTGTATGTTTTGAAGAAACTGGGGCACATTCTGATGCTCACTGAAGGTGGCATCACGTAGAGAGTCTTTGAAAGCTTTGAGAGGAGTACGGCACTTACGTCCGAAGAGCATCTCATAAGGAGATACTCCTAGATACTCATTGGGAAGACTTCTATAGATGCACATAATCAATTTGCTTATCCCAATCCTTAGAGGTTTCATTGCAAAACTTCTTCAGGAGTGCTTTAATAGTCTGATGACTATGCTCAAGAGAACCCTGTGAAGCAGGATGATAGGGGCTGGACAATATCTGTTTGATGTTGAACTCTTCCAGTGTCCTCTTGAAGAGATCACTGGTGAAGTTGGTGACACAGTCGCTTTGAACCTCCCTTGGAAATCCATACTGGGTGAATATCTTCAATAAGTGTTTCACAACCGTAGCAGCCGTAATGTTCTTGACTGGAACTGCTATGGGGAATCTGGTGGTAGGACACAGGATGGTTAGGATATAGGCGTTACCTGAGCTGGTCCGAGGTAAAGGACCAACACAGTCTATAATAAGTCTGTGGAAAGGTTCCGCAGGCACCTGTATGGGAGTCAGTGTTGCTCTGGGGATAGAGATGTTCGGTTTAACTGCCATCTGACATGTATGACACTGTTTGACGTACTGTTTGACGCTATTTACCATACCTGGCCAGTAGTAGTATTGACGGATTCCATGGTAGGTCTTGTTAAATCCGTAGTGTGAGGTGGGCCAGGTGTAGAATAGTGGGCCGCAGGCCGGCAGGAATCACTAGTTGTTCGACGTTGGCCCAATCGTCCTCCTTCAGTTTACTGGGTCTATATCTGCGGTAGAGCACCTCGTTCTCGAGGAAGAACCCAGGAATACTGTCAGGTTTAGTCTCAGCCTGGAAAAATAATGGTGTTAAGGTAAGATCTTCCCTCTGTAACTTACGGAACTCAAACTTGGTCAGATTCGGGGGTAGTTTCTGAGGGTCTTGAGGGACAGCGGTAGCAGTAGAGTCAGCTGGCTGTGTTCGTGCAGCTTGTGCACGAGTGGCCACTAAAACCGGAGGAGAAATTTCATCACTCTCAAACCTTTGCTGGAACATACTCAAAGATGGGATTATCCTTTACAGAGGTACACACCTGGGGTTTGTCCATGACGATCAAGTTGGTCGGTTACAGGTCTTCTGCCAAGTCGTTGCCCAGGAGAAGTTGCACTCCAGGCATGGGAAAAGGCTTTTCCCTGATGGCGACTTGGACTTCTCCGGCCACGAAGGGACAATCCAGGTGGACTCTGGTGAGAGGATAAGGAGTGGTAGCAGTGAGGTCAGTGATGAAGACAGTTTCTCCGGTGTAGGCGATATTGGGCACAGCTGATTTCAAAATAATTGATTGAAGAGCCGCTGTGTCCCTCAAGATCTTCAGTTTGAAACGTCCCTCCGGATTTGAACCGTTGGCAGAGACAGTTCCAGTATACAGGTGTTTACTGAAAAGAGAAAGATCATTAACATGAACACCAACATTCATCACAGGCTTACCGGACTTAGGAGGAGTCTGTTTGGGTTTATTTGATTCAGTATTACCTTTGTATTGAGACTTACCACATTTATCTATGGTATGTCCATAGTCTACAATACTTACAGTACAATTGCGAGCCAGCTTGATCGGTACTCACTTTCTCGTAACTGTACCAAGACTTCTTACTGGAAGGTGGTTCTGGTGTCAGCCGGTGGATGAGGCTGTAAGTGTCAGCCGACTTAGCACACTTTAGGTAGTCGGTCTCTTCTTTATCTGCTAAATATAAACGGACAGGAGGCGGCACACGCCTCAAGAATTCTTCAACTAGCATGAGGTTGACGAGTTCTGCAAAGGTAGAGACATGTGCTGCTTCCAGCCATTTCATAAAATATCTCCTTTTGGTATTAGCAAATTCGAGAAAGGTAGTGGTACTTGCTTTCAGGTGGTCACGGAATTTTCTTCGATAGCTTTCGGTGGAGAGAAGGTAGGCGTCCAACACTGCTTGTTTCAGAGTCTGGTAGTCATTCTCAGACGCCAAAGTACTGAGTGTAACTGCAGCTCTACCTGTGAGATGTACTCTGAGAAGGGTTGCTCATTGGTCGGCAGGCCAACTAAGTTGATTAGCAAGGGTCTCAAAGGTGGTGAAAAATACATCAACTTCTGTCTCTACGAATGGTGGCATTAACTTACTTGCATGTGAGATATTGAAAGTGACAGGAAGACTGGCGGTAGCTTGCTGGCGTTGAGCGAGGTGTGTAGTTTCCAAGGCGAATTCTTATTGACGACATTCCTCTCCAGAACTGCTTGTTGTTTGTCATGCTCGCGTTGTATCTCCAGGTGGCGTTGTTTTGTTTCAAGTTGAATTCACTCACTTTCACGGAGTATTGCAATCGCCCTCACGTTCCTTGAGGGCGATTTCACGTTCCTGTTCTTCCTTTCGTATGGCAGCTGCTTCCTTTTGCTGCTCTCGTTCGATCTTGGCAATTTCTAGTTTGAGTTTCATCGTTGCCAAATCAGGTTTATCTGCAATAAAGTAAGTTTCGTGAGTTTCAGAGTTAATCTTACCTTCCTCTAAGAGATGATCCAGTAACAGGTTATGTAGTTCATTTTTGTTGGCTTGGTAGGGAACTTCTAGTTGATACTCATGTGCAAGAGTTTGTAATTCAGTCCTCTTAGCACGACTTAAGGTCCCTATTTCACCTGCTGGATTTGCACGGAAAGCTTGGAGACGAAACATGTTGAAATTAGCAAGTAAATGCACAACGAATATACTGTTGTGATATGGTGAATGTCAGAAACAGGACAACGTGGCAACTGGTATCTATCCTGTGGAATCTTTAACAATTAATGTGAATTTCAAGATGATAAATGATTAATAAATCAAGGTCGCAGGAAATCTTGTACCCGGTACTCAATGTAAGAGGATAAGGGCAAGAAAATCCTACTAAATAAGCGAAACTGAGTTTCTAAAACAACTGAAACAGTTAATTGCCTTAAAAGTGAATTAGGTAGTCCAAGAATGTAGGCATACCTTGCCGAGTCTCTCTAGGACATAAGCAAGTTTTTCCCACTGAAATGAATATGATACTTACAGAATTAGCGAACTTTTGTGCTCTGAAAAAGGTTAATTCCCTACCAATGTAAATATCATCATCTCTGACCGACGTGTAGGGGTGCGAGGTGTCAACTGGTGACGAGAACTGCTGCTTAGGTCCCAATTCAGCAACTAAAGTTCGTGCGAGAGGAACTATGTCCCTCTTTATCCTCGTACCGTCAGATTGCAGAAGATTAGGTGCTCTTGACCCGGGGACAGACCACAGTACCAAGGTCCCAATATGATGATCTGCCGAAAATATGAGAAATATCCTAGGGACAAAAGATGGTAAACACGAGTAATAACACAGAGGGAGAGATGACTAATTAAGAGAATGACTGAGGCCTACAGTCACCACGCAATCCAAAGTTGTCTCACCTTCACCATATGCTACTCTCGGAATGCACAATGCACACAGCACCATATGAAAATAAAATTGAAATTAGTGGAAAGCTACTTTACCAAAGCCAAGTACGCTTACCACAAATTTACGATCTGGTACCAGTACCTGAGTGAAGCTCCGTGGACAGGCCCCCATGAAATGTGACCCTAAAGCGTTGGTGTTCGGCTGTTTCAATAGCTGGGGGCAGGGCCTCGTCACATTACAGAAAAAAAAGATCGTTTGCCCTTTTGTCTGTGGTAAGGTAATGGGAAGACACACAAAACACAAAGTATAAACAATGAAATTTTAATTACTCTAGAAAACAAGATACGAATAAAGACAATCTCTTGGCTTACGTAAAATTCAAAAAAAGTCAACAAACAAAACATGAATAATTAATGGCAGTAACAATTTACTCTAAGACAATAAAGTGCAGGTAATATAAATCAGGTCAAGTGCTGAGAATACTGGCTTCAAGCTGCCACCTCCCTTAGTACATGACAGCCAGAGCTTTGTCTACTATAGAGAGATGTCAACTCCAAGGAGTACAGGAATATTGTGACGAGTACGGCGTGCTTCTGGCCCAGACGTCGACTCAGGTAGTGGCGTGAGTGCAGGTGCGGCGACACACCAGCCAATCAGGAACAGGCGGGCGGAGAATTAGTAGTTTGCTGGTTTTGACGGTGGGCAGGAGCCGGTGTGTCTGGTGGTGCAAGGTACACTTTGCTTCCTGGGCAAAACGTTTGGCGATACTGGTGGACGTATCTTCAATATAGTATCTTGTACTTGAATGACGTAAATGTTGTAGGGAAGAGCAGGCTTAATCTCTCTTGAAAGAGATTATCGTCACAATATATATATATATAAAATATATATATATATATATAATATATATATATATATATATATATATATATATATATATATATATATATATATATATATATATAATATATATAATATGAAAAAGAACACAGGGGGGATATAAAAAAAAACATGTATTTCTTTCTTTTATAGAAACATAAACATGATATATACAAGCTTAGGGCGTGACAAAGAAAACATTAAAAAATACATATTTTGTTTATTGAAACAAAACATAATATATACATATTTACAAGCTTAAATCTATAGGTCGGCAAAAAACTTTTGCAAAAAATATTAATAATAATAATAATATTATTATTATTAAGTAATAATAATATTAATAATAATAATAAGTAATAAGTAATAATAATAATAATAATTAAGTAATATTAATAATAATAAGTAATAATAATAACATCCCCTACACGCACTAATGTGAGAATGCAAAAAGTTTTTTTTTTTTAATGCAGAGGAGCGAGTATATTTCACCGCATGTCTGGGAATAGGATTTGGGCCAAAGAATCTCTCTTGGCCCACATATTGAAAATTGGGTAATGACGCCGTCCTGCAGGGCGTATATTTTGTTCCACATTTTCCTCTGCGTCCACATCCAGCTCCAAGTCACTAATGACCGCCTCCTCATCCTCTGGATTGTGTGGAATATCAGGGTGACCATAGCGAGTGAGTGGGGCTTATTACGTATCACTTATCAAACGCGGATAAGCCTCTCTTGATAGTAACGCATGTACACATTTGTCTGCCAACATTTCTAATAGACCTAGTCACAAACCTCTGACATGTGTTTGTTTCAAGGGCTTCTATGAAAGATGAGTGTTCTAGCCCAGCTTGCTGACGTCGTGTGATCCCCTTGCATCTGCAAATGTGCTGTTTATCCAGCGTCACTAGCAAGTACATTTTGGGCTTAAGGGCAATGAGCTGTGTTATAATTTTAGACCCTACTTCGGACTTTAAAAGACCCAGTTTGCCTTTTCTCGCGATTGAATATAGAGAATGATCTTCGGGGAAATTGCTAAAATCAATGTGGCATATGAGCGGGTCCTTATTAAGCTCTTCAAAAGCATCTCCGCAAGTAAGCTGAATAATGTACGAGTCAGTGTCGGTGTAGAGCAGTTTTACCTTGTCACCATATTTCGCTTTGATCGTGTCATACCAAAAGGAATATAGCCGCTTTTTAGCTTTTTGAAGAATTTGAAAGCCTAGATATGTGGGCGTGTCAATAGTGAGCGAATCTTTGCGGGTCGTGCATAGGACACGGTCCTCACTCGGCAAAGTCGCTCTTTTGAAAAACGGGCTGCGTGCGTGTTTGAGGAACTGTTTGCGAGTTGTGGTTAAATAGTATTTATTGGCATAACGCTCCAAATTCGTTAAAGATTTGTTATATATTGAGTGATTTACAAGTTTAAATGCCTTAGACTTAATTGCATAGGTCGAGTTTGTGCGCTCGCGAATATTGCTATCTAAGAAGGACTTGAGGTGCGCCCTCTGCTCAAATTCAAAGATAGTGTGCACGCACGTGACTTCCACCCCTAGTCGCATTAAAAGCTGAAGCAAATCTAGACTAATTAAATAGTCACGTTGTGCTTCGTGGGTGGCAATGAGTTTCGATTATTGCGCTGCAGCTTGCGATTTTCCGCAACTAGGATCGACTTGCTGTATTCTGACAGTTGTTCCGTCACGATGTCGGCGTGTGCTAAAATTAATGGCAGGTCGTCAGTGTATCTAGCAATGTCGGGGAAAACTTGTTTAGTGTCGCACAAAACCCAATAACCGCGCTCTTGATCGCAGTCAATATTTCTCAAACCCTGCAATAGCATTTCATCGCGTTCAGCGTCAGTTAGGCAACGGAAACCACCAGTGGGGAGCTTTTCACTCATGCACGTTGCATAGAGTGAGTTGAAATCTAAATAGAGGATGTGGGTTCCATCCTCGCCAGACCTCGCCCCGGTGTAATGGTTCTCGGCAGTAGACAAATGCTTTACAACTGAGGTAAAGCCTCCTCTTAAATTCCTGTGAATGAGGTCATACATTCTAGGGTCTGATATTGGATCTAGCACCACCTTACTTTTGAACAGGAAGGCGTCCCACGCGAAACTAGATAGAGAGGTAATATGCAATATCTAATCTATAAAGATCTAACATTTTGCGTCGCCACACCGTGAAAATGTCGGCCAAAATGCCAGTATCAACTTTTAAATACAAGACGAGATATTCGCCAATATTGCGGCACTTGGCCAATTTAAATACCTCTAACGCTTGTTTGTATTCTTTTTCAGGGAGCTCTTCCTGTGTTAAGGTATTGAAAAATGCATCTCTGGGGGGGAGCTGCGGTTCATTTAATACATCCCAATTTGACACGTAATCATAACAAAAGGACTGTTTGCCAGTTAACAAAAAATTATGGGCTTCAGCAGGGACCTTATCTAACATGGCGAGAGTGAACGCCGTAGGTTTGCCGCTGTCGATGTGTTCCTTGGCTAATTTGGCCAATGACCCATTGAGCAAGGCTAAGCTGTCTATAAATCTAAAAGTCAATGTCAACTTTCATAAATTTATACTCGTCTTTGGACATAATGTCTACGTTGCGTTTGGGCGCGTTTCCTAACTCATTTAACAAAACCCCTAAATCATACGCCGCATTATGTGAAAACGCGTGCAAGTATCTGTAGCCATCGTTGCACTGGAGATTGCAGCGAGAGCATAGGGCGGCTAAGTAATTATGTTCTCTCAGTGAATGATCGTGGTGCCTATTTTTGACGATTTTTAACCCCCGAAAGGTTCGTCGCATATCTCGCACATGGTCTGACTCTTGTAAATTTCCTTTTGCTCCTTCGACATGTGCAGATGGTAATATGGCTGTTCTCGCGTTATTCTGGCCCACGAGGAGGATAGTTTATTAACAAAATGGGTTGCAGAATTAGGCCCGAGGTAGAAATCTTTTTCGACGATATTATAGCGACGGTATATGATTATGTACGCATATGCGATGGCCCTGTGACGTGCTTCGATTATGCCCTGTGGCCTATCCTTTTGCAGTCCGCATTCAAAATCATAATAGCACGTGTGGCTTGGCCCGTACTCTCGCCCGAAATGTTTAAACATTATTTTCTTTTCTGGGGGAGGAAAATGCAACGTTTGTTTGACCTCGCAAGTTGCTTCATGCTCGAGCATTTGATGGGGTGGGAGGGCGATAAGACAGCTGTGGCAAGTTATAATCAGCTGGGATGTTTTCCGAATGAGACCTCATATTACGCACATATTTGGTAAAGTTCTTGATGAGGACCAAATGTCGGCCTTCCAGCATAAGTAAAGATATAACATCCTTAAAATTCCCACGGCCTTTTCTAGCCAAACTAATGTAATGACGACCATTATCTCCTTTTGCCAGAACATAAATAAATATAGAAGACCTGTTTAAATCTTCGACTTTGGCGATGTCGTCAAAAGATACCGGGGTGCCTATATTATTACTCCATCTTACTTGTCGGCGACACCATCGCCCAGATTTGGCCTGATTTTTTATGTTGTTATAAAGGAGCCCGCGGGCCAAACATTTGTGCACAGTGATGCACTGCATAAGGCAAATATTGGATTCCCCTCGGGGGTTGCATATGTGGCCTTTGCCCCGTAACTTGGCCGGGTAATCTACGAATGAACCCAGTCAAATTGGGTGTTCGATGAGGGCCACATTTATGTAAAACCCCGAAATCGACTCTATCCCGACACTCGACCCTTCCTGTTCCCCTAGCAGTACCTCTAGTTTTTTGTCGATCTCTTCCACCCACAAATTAACAAGCTGTTCTACTTCCTCTTGAGATATGGCACGCATTTCCCCGCGCAAATGCATTACTGGATCAAAATCATCGTCGGGCTCTACGTTGAGCCTCCGCACCGCAAATGTAAAATCGGGGAATAGTCGAATATGTGGATGTTCTGAAGTGAATAAACCACTGACGAAATCAATGAAAAAATGCGCGATATGTTCGTAAATAAGCCCCTGGATCACCCTGCATGTGCTCTGGCACGCTAAATGAATAGCGTGTGTAAGCCCCATTGAAATTGAGAATGATGTTCACAATTTCAATATCCCGAGGAGGGGGAGGGGACGGAGAAGGTGGTGGTGGTGAGTCGACCGACTCTGGCGAGGTGTTGGGTGATGAATCTGCTGGGTTTGATGATGAGGAGTCACTGTAAGCGTCTGCAAAAAAAAGAGGTATTAATAACAGTATTGTATGTATGTAGTGTGTGTGTATTGATTGTTGATTGAGATGTCTTAAAAAAAATAGCATTAATATTGGTATGCCCCCGTCTGTTTTTTTTTTTTTTTTTTTTTTTTTTTTGAGCGAGTGGTGCGATCGAGATCACATAACAAAAACAAAAAACAAAAAAAAAATGCGAAATACTCACGTTCGCTATGCTGCCCCCCACGCCGAAGCGATGATGATGACTGGTCACCGCTATAACTTTCAAACAAATCGGGGGATCTGACGCGCATATCGACCGAGGAGCTGGGCGAGGTGTGTGCATGTTGTTGTTGTTCCCGTTCCTCGCATTGTTGTTGTTGTTGTTGTTGAATTAGAGTGCGATATGGCGGTCCTGGAAGGAATAACAATACAATATCCTTTTAAGAGGTGTCTATATGATTCTCTCTCTCTCTCTCTCTCTCTCTCTCTCTCTCTCTCTCTCTCTCTCTCTCTCTCTCTCTCTCTCTCTTTCTCTTTCTCTTTCTCTCTAGCACTCGCAATAATAATAATAATAATAATAGTAATAAATAATAATTAACAAAAAAAAAAATAACTTACGTTTGTAGCTGCGGGTTCTTGGTGGTGGCGGGTCGGGGTCGGAATCGGAATCGTCCGCCAAGTATGGGGGTGTTTTAGGTGAGAAATCCTGTTCAAAATCTGGCGTGGGCCATGCCAACAGTGACTGCCCGAACAGGTACAAGAGGAGTGTTGTTAACGCTTACGTCGATCGTGCTCTCAGCCACAGCTCAGAATGGAAGCAAGTCGACGAAGAACTCTGTAGGGTAAGGCAGGTCCTAGTCAACAATGGTTTCTCCAATGGTTTCGTGGAAGACATCGTAAGAAGGAGAGTGAAACGCCATGCAACCTCTGAAGAGACAACTAACACAACACCTATACCCCCTATTAGACTATTTTACAGGAACTTCTTTTCCACAGCCCATAAAACGGAGGAAAGGGTCCTGAAAGATATTGTTAGTAGAAACGTTATCCCTACAGACAAAAATCAGAAGATACAACTGACAATTTACTATAAAACCAAAAAAACGGCCAGCCTACTCGTGAGAAACTCTCCAGACACAAAGCAGAACTCTTTAAAGAGACCAACGTCGTCTATGCCTTCAAATGCCCTCTTGGGGACTGTAAGCCTCAAAAAACTCAGTATATAGGCAAGACAACAACATCTCTTTCCAGGCGTTTAACGATGTATAAGCAACAGGGCTCCATTAAGGAACGTATAGTCTCTTCCCACAAGCAAACCATCACCAGAGAAATCTTAGCAAACAACACAGAAATCATCGATAGATACAGCGATAGCAGGCGGCTTGACGTCTGCGAGGCACTACACATCAAGAAGTCAACACCAGCAATCAACAGCCAATTAATGCACAACTATATTCTACCCACTTCAAGACTCCGCTCCAATATAGAAGCATCAAGAAATATGGGACAATAAAAATAGGCCTTCTGCAGTTACCTACATTTAATACCCATTGTTTCGTGTTCTGTCTTGTGTTAAAAGTTTATTTTCACCTCATCCAAAACTATTGTAACATGTGACCTCATCCAAATGTAGGTATAAAAAACTCGAAGATGTTTAAGCTCTATTCAGTTAAAGTTGTGTGTGTGTGTAAACTAAAGTCTTTGAAAATGTAATAAGTTTTACGAAACGCGCTCAAGTGTCACGTCAGACTAGAAATAAAAATGAATTTTGGAGAATTGATTTTTGAATTACCATCAACAGTGAAAAGAAACGTAAGAAAGATCGAGAAAATTCGTGTTAGAATTATTAATCTTACTTTTTCGGTCATATATATATAATATATATATATATATATATATATATACATATATAATATATATATATATATATATATATATATATACATATATAATATATATATATATATATATATATATATATATATATATATATATATATATATATATATATATATATATATATATATATATATATATATATATAATATGTGTGTCGTACCTAGTAGCCAGAACGCACTTCTCAGCCTACTATGCAAGGCCCGATTTGCCCAATAAGCCAAGTTTTCATGAAATGTTTTTTCGACTACCTAACCTAACTTTTTCGGCTACCGAACCTAACCAATAAAGATAGGTTAGGTTAGGTATGGTTGGTTAGGTTTAGTCATATATCTACATTAATTTTAACTCCAATAAAAAAGAAATTGACCTCATACATAAAGAAAAGGGTTGCTTTATCATTTCATAAGAAAAAAATTATAGTAAATATATTAATTCAGGAAAACTTGGCTTATTAGGCAAATCGGGCCTTGAATAGTAGGCTGAGAAGTGAGTTCTGGCTACTAGGTACGACATATATATATATATATGTCGTACCTAGTAGCCAGAACTCACTTCTCAGCCTACTATTCAAGGCCCGATTTGCCTAATAAGCCAAGTTTTCCTGAATTAATATATTTACTATAATTTTTTTCTTATGAAATGATAAAGCAACCCTTTTCTTTATGTATGAGGTCAATTTCTTTTTTATTGGAGTTAAAATTAACGTAGATATATGACCGAACCTAACCAACCCTACCTAACCTAACCTAACCTATATTTATAGGTAAGGTTAGGTTAGGTAGCCAAAAAAAGCTAGGTTAGGTTAGGTAGGTTAGGTAGACGAAAAAACATTAATTCATGAAAACTTGGCTTATTAGGCAAATCGGGCCTTGAATAGTAGGCTGAGAAGTGCGTTCTGGCTATTAGGTACGACATATATATATATATATATATATATATATATATATATATATATATATATATATATATATATATATATATATACATACATATGTCGTACCTAGTAGCCAGAACGCACTTATCAGCCTACTATGCAAGGCCCGAATTGCCTAATAAGCCTAGTTTTCCTGAATTAATATATTTTTTCTAATTTTTTTCCTATGAAATGATAAAGCTACCCATTTCATTATATATGAAGTAAATTTTTTTTATTGGAGTTGAAATTAACGTAGATATATGACCAAACCTAACCAACCCTACCTAACCTAACCTATCTTTATAAGTTAGGTTAGGTAGCCGAAAAA
>NC_091161.1:21991750-22159250 GCF_040958095.1 Procambarus clarkii | reverse complement strand
TAACGCAACGTAGCATAACGCAATCAACTTTTTGCAGTCCAAAAAGGTCATTTTGAAACGGAAAGTGAGGGTTAGCCCATCTCCATTACATCTCTACCATATAATTAATTGGTGACTACCCCTTTTAGCCCTCTGTAACACAATGTACCTCACCGTAACATATCGCAAATCAACTTTTTGCAGTCCAGAATGTCATTTTTAAATGAAAGTATGACTTAGCACATCTCTTACCATATAATATTGTCCTCTACCAGTTTTAGCCCTCTAACACAATGTAACGTAACGCAAATCAACTTTTACAGCCCAAAATGACATTTTTAAATAAAGTAGGACTTAGTCCATCTCCATTACATCTCATTCCATAAGAATATTACAGTCTACAAGTTTTAGCCCTCTGTAACACAATGTAACGTGACGGGGAAAATCATCTTTGTCGGATGAGCAAATAACATTATTGAAAATGACATCCGTGTTTAGCCATTACATCCAAAACACACGAAAAATATTACCGTTTTTCTTGAGAAACTTATATGTGGAGATCATATCTCCAGAGTCCACACAATAAGCCACACATCACACATCTTCTGTTTTCAAATCGCAGCTCTCATCTAATTTAATGTTATTTTTTTTTTTGCAGAAACTATGTTTTTGAGATTAAGCTCAATGTCGGCAATTACTATTCGTATCATCAAACTCCTTTCAGTCAACAAAATTCACATTTCATATCGCGTGTGTAGATTAGAGAGAGAAGGCAAACATAGCGTGCAGCTAGTCAAAACTTATCATAACAGATATGATTTCACAGAGTTTTTCAACCTTTGCCAGTTTTTTTTTAATTGTTATCTCTTCACTCGTGCTAAGTGAGTCAGACAAAAATGTGACATTTCATTTCATTATTAACCATGCAATATGCTATTAGCTAGGTAGTCAAAACATATAACAAGCGTTATTTCACAGGAATTTTTTCTAGCAAATATGCTTCCTTTAAGCAGTTCAACACATCAAACACCTCCAGTCTGCGAAATTCCCTTTAGTCAATAATCATCCTTTACAGTATTTCTTGACTAGAATAGCACTCCAAAACATAAGTGGTCATTTTTATTCTCACTGTCGCACTATAGTCAATAATTTGTTTCGCAGAGTGTCAAGTTATGCATAGTGACGAGATTTCATGGTGTGCATAGTTTAAGAGAGTTCACACTGTATTAATTACGGTCATGGATATCTTATGTTATGTTTATGAAGACCATCTCTTATTTTTTTTTCATTTTCACGCCCCACAGCTTTACAGTCTTCTCATATTCTTTTTCAAATAAAGTATGTTTACTGTTTTCCAGTAGATCGGCCTCATATTACATATATTAATCAATTTTCAAATTCAGTTCAGTTTCTTTTCAATATCGCAGCTTTGTTGCCCCCACAGCCCGTATCTAGTTCAAGACCTCTTATTATCAATGTCATTAATACGGTTATCATCAACCACGTATTGGATGTCTGTCATTCAGTCATCAACGTAGTATGTGTTTAATGAACGTGAGAATCACTTCATGTGCACTCATTTTAGTTTAGTTTAAAGTTTTACATCTTGAATTAATACCGCTATTGGTTAGCTCAGACATTCAGTTAACATCTCAGTAAGTGAAAATCTTTTCATGTGAGCTCATTTTTAGTTTAGGATAAGGTTTTTCCATCGTGAAATGCTATTATCAGTAACCAGGTATTGGATGACACTACCATTCAGTTTACATCTCAGTAACTGTTTACTGAACATTGTTATCCATCCATGCAACCTCATTTTTAGTTTTAAGTTTCTACATCGTAAAAATAAAATATTACTATCACCAGCCGTGTATCGGATAGCTCAACCATTCAGTTAACATCTCAGTAAGTGAAAATCTTTTCATGTGAGCTCATTTTTAGTTTAGGATAAGGTTTTCCATCGTGAAATGCTATTATCAGTAGCCAGGTATTGGGTGGGTGGACCATCCAGTTTACATCTCAGTAACAGTTTACTGAACATAGATATCCCTCCATGGGACCTCATTTTTAGTTTAAGTTTCTCCATCGTAAATAAAAATAAAATATTACTATCACAATCCTTGTATTGGCCTGCTCCGGCATTCAGTTTACATCTCAGTAAGTGTTTACTGAATGCAAAATCGCTACATGTGTGGTCATAAGGTTTTCTCATCGTGAAATGCTATTATCAGTAACCAGGTATTGGATGACACTACCATTCAGTTTACATCTCAGTAACTGTTTACTGATCATTGTTATCAATCCATGCAACCTCATTTTTTTAGTTTTAAGCTTCTACATCGTAAAAAATAAAATATTACTATCACAAACCATGTATTGGGTGGGTCAACCATCCAGTTTACATCTCAGTAATAGTTTACTGAACATAGATATCCCTCCATGTGACCTCATTTTTAGTTTAAAGTTTCTCCATCCTCAATAAAAAACAAAATATTACTGTCACAAACTTTGTATTGACCAGCTCCGGCATTCAGCTTACAACTCAGTAAGTGTTTACTGAATGCAAAATCGCTACATGTGTGGTCATTTAGTTTAAAGTTTCTCAATCTTAAAATATTACTATCAACATCAACCATGCATTGGCCGGCTTAGTCTTTCAGTTCACATCTCAGTAAGTGTTTACTGAATGCAAAATCGCTACATGTGTGGTCATTTAGTTTAAAGTTTATCAATTTTTAAATATTACTATCATCATCAACCATGCATTGCCTGGCTAGTCTTTCAGTTTACATCTCAGTGAGTTAACTGAATGTGGAAATTATCACGTGTTAGCATTTAGTTTAGTTTCAAGTTTCAATTAAATACTATCATCATCCCAGTATTGGGCTGTCGGCATTCAGTTACCCACTCGGAGAGTGTTTACTGAACGTCGAAATCATTTCCTGTAGACACATTTTTTACTTGAACCCGTCTCCACTCCAAACCGGACCTCCGGTCCGAGTCAGGACCGCCGGTCCTGACTGGTTTGGAGTGGAGACGGGTTCAAGTAAAAAATGTGTCTACAGGAAATGATTTCGACGTTCAGTAAACACTCTCCGAGTGGGTAACTGAATGCCGACAGCCCAATACTGGGATGATGTTAGTATTTAATTGAAACTTGAAACTAAACTAAATGCTAACACGTGATAATTTCCACATTCAGTTAACACTCACTGAGATGTAAACTGAAAGACTAGCCAGGCAATGCATGGTTGATGATGATAGTAATATTTAAAAATTGAGAAACTTTAAACTAAATGACCACACATGTAGCGATTTTGCATTCAGTAAACACTTACTGAGATGTGAACTGAAAGACTAAGCCGGCCAATGCATGGTTGATGTTGATATTAATATTTTAAGATTGAGAAACTTTAAACTAAATGACCACACATGTAGCGATTTTGCATTCAGTAAACACTTACTGAGATGTAAACTGAATGCCGGAGCAGGCCAATACAAGGATTGTGATAGTAATATTTTATTTTTATTTACGATGGAGAAACTTAAACTAAAAATGAGGTCCCATGGAGGGATATCTATGTTCAGTAAACTGTTACTGAGATGTAAACTGGATGGTCCACCCACCCAATACCTGGCTACTGATAATAGCATTTCACGATGGAAAACCTTATCCTAAACTAAAAATGAGCTCACATGAAAAGATTTTCACTTACTGAGATGTTAACTGAATGGTTGAGCTATCCGATACACGGCTGGTGATAGTAATATTTTATTTTTACGATGTAGAAACTTAAAACTAAAAATGAGGTTGCATGGATGGATAACAATGTTCAGTAAACAGTTACTGAGATGTAAACTGAATGGTAGTGTCATCCAATACCTGGTTACTGATAATAGCATTTCACGATGGAAAAACCTTATCCTAAACTAAAAATGAGCTCACATGAAAAGATTTTCACTTACTGAGATGTTAACTGAATGTCTGAGCTAACCAATAGCGGTATTAATTCAAGATGTAAAACTTTAAACTAAACTAAAATGAGTGAACATGAAGTGATTCTCACGTTCATTAAACACATACTACGTTGATGACTGAATGACAGAGACATCCAATACGTGGTTGATGATAACCGTATTAATGACATTGATAATAAGAGGTCTTGAACTAGATACGGGCTGTGGGGGCAACAAAGCTGCGATATTGAAAAGAAACTGAACTGAATTTGAAAATTGATTAATATATGTAATGTGAGGCCGATCTACTGGAAAACAGTAAACATACTTTATTTGAAAAAGAATATGAGAAGACTGTAAAGCTGTGGGGCGTGAAAATGATAAAAAAATAAGAAGAGATGGTCTTCATAAACATAACATAAGATATCCATGACCGTAATTAATACAGTGTGAACTCTCTTAAACTATGCACACCATGAAATCTCGTCACTATGCATAACTTGTCACTCTGCGAAACAAATTATTGACTATAGTGCGACAGTGAGAATAAAAATGACCACTTATGTTTTGGAGTGCTATTCTAGTCAAGAAATACTGTAAAGGATGATTATTGACTAAAGGGAATTTCGCAGACTGGAGGTGTTTGATGTGTTGAACTGCTTAAAGGAAGCATATTTGCTAGAAAAAATTCCTGTGAAATAACGCTTGTTATATGTTTTGACTACCTAGCTAATAGCATATTGCATGGTTAATAATGAAATGAAATGTCACATTTTTGTCTGACTCACTTAGCACGAGTGAAGAGATAACAATGAAAAAAAAAACTGGCAAAGGTTGAAAAACTCTGTGAAATCATATCTGTTATGATAAGTTTTGACTAGCTGCACGCTATGTTTGCCTTCTCTCTCTAATCTACACACGCGATATGAAATGTGAATTTTGTTGACTGAAAGGAGTTTGATGATACGAATAGTAATTGCCGACATTGAGCTTAATCTCAAAAACATAGTTTCTGCAAAAAAAAAAAAATAACATTAAATTAGATGCGAGCTGCGATTTGAAAACAGAAGATGTGTGATGTGTGGCTTATTGTGTGGACTCTGGAGATATGATCTCCACATATAAGTTTCTCAAGGAAAACGGTAATATTTTTCTTGTGTTTTGGATGTAATGGCTAAACACGGATGTCATTTTCAATAATGTTATTTGCTCATCCGACAAAGATGATTTTCCCCGTTACGTTACATTGTGTTACAGAGGGCTAAAACTTGTAGACTAATATTCTTATGGAATGAGATGTAATGGAGATGGACTAAGTCCTACTTTATTTAAAAATGTCATTTTGGGCTGTAAAAGTTGATTTGCGTTACGTTACATTGTGTTAGAGGGCTAAAACTGGTAGAGGACAATATTATATGGTAAGAGATGTGCTAAGTCATACTTTCATTTAAAAATGACATTCTGGACTGCAAAAAGTTGATTTGCGATACGTTACGGTGAGGTACATTGTGTTACAGAGGGCTAAAAGGGGTAGTCACCAATTAATTATATGGTAGAGATGTAATGGAGATGGGCTAACCCTCACTTTCCGTTTCAAAATGACCTTTTTGGACTGCAAAAAGTTGATTGCGTTATGCTACGTTGCGTTACATTGTGTTACAGAGGGCTAAAAGGGGTAGACGCCAATATTTTATATGGTTAGAGATGTAATGAAGATGGACTAAGTCATACTTTCATTTAAAAATGTCATTTTGGATTGCAAAAAGTCGATTTGCGATACGTTACGTTGTGTTACAGAGGGCTAAAAGGGGTAGCCATCAATTATTTATATGGTAAGAGATGTAATGGAGATAGTCTAACCCTCACTTTCCGTTTCAAAATGACATTTGGACTGCAAAAAGTTGATTTGCGTTATGCTACGTTGCGTTACATTGTGTTACAGAGGGCTAAAAGGGGTAGACGCCAATATTTTATATGGTTATAGATGTAATGAAGATGGACTAAGTCATACTTTCATTTAAAAATGACATTTTGGATTGCAAAAAGTCGATTTGCGATACGTTACGTTGTGTTACATTGTGTTACAGAGGGCTAAAAGGGGTAGAGGTCAATATTTTATATGGTGAGAGATGTAATGAATAAGGACTAATCCCACACTTTCCGTTTCAAAATGACATTTTGGTCTGCAAAAGTTGATTTGCGTTACGTTACGTTGCGTTACATTGTGTTACAGAGGGCTAAAAGGGGTAGACGCCAATATTTTATATGGTGAGAGATGTAATGAAGATGGACTATGTCATACTTTCATTTAAAAACGATATTTGGTCTGTAGAAAGTTGATTTGCGGTACGTTACGTTACATTGTGTTATAGAGGGTTAAAACTGGTATACCGTAATATTCATATGCTAAGAGATGTAATGGAGATATTGTGTTTGGCTAAATGAGTTCACATTTCAATATTGATATTCGGACAACAGCCAGAAAGTTGATCTCTACGTTACTTAATGATGATATAATGCGATGCAATCGTGTGCTAATATTTTATTTGTGTTAGAATGTAAAGGCTATAGGAGTTTGTCTAGACTTGCATACATTTTCAAACGCTATTTATGTAGGCAGTAGAAAGACTGGTTTCCCATTACGCTACATTGACTGTGATACAAGAACTGAAAAACAGACTTAACCCAGACCTATTTCACTATCGACTCACCGGTCTTATTCTCATCGATTGGTGTTTACATTGGATGACGTAGGTCTTAAGAGAGACAGCCTTGATGGAGAAAGATACGTGAACAGCGGCAGCAGGAGAAAGGAAATGATGTTACTTTCCCAACTACTAAATGATCTGGAGAGAGAGAGAGACAGAGAGAGACAGAGAGAGACAGAGAGAGACAGAGAGAGACAGAGAGAGACAGAGAGAGACAGAGAGAGACAGAGAGAGACAGAGAGAGACAGAGAGAGACAGAGAGAGACAGAGAGAGACAGAGAGAGACAGAGAGAGACAGAGAGAGACAGAGAGAGACAGAGAGAGACAGAGAGAGACAGAGAGAGACAGAGCCAGAGACAGACCGACAGAGAGACAGAGATGGACAGAGAGAGAGAGAGAGAGAGAGAGAGAGAGAGAGAGAGACAGACACAGAGACAGACATACAGAGACAGACCGTCAGAGAGACAGAGATAAACAGAGACAGAGACAGAGCGACGCGTGGCACCCGCCATCGCGGACCCTGGCGAAACGCAATGGTAATGGGCGCCCCACCACTTCCGGTGTCGGGGGAGAAATACCCGGACTAGTTGGAAAGTTGATCAGTCGGGCTCCAACCTGCGACCAGTACGCTTACCCCGTCGCGGAATAAATTTATATAATGTGTTTACTTTTCCCTCGTTATTGCTCTCACCATGTTGATCACGTTGCGATATAGCTTACACATACTAAAAGAGAATGCACGGAACAATGGTTGATGGTATGGGGGGTGGGGAGTGATTGATTGATGGCTGACAGGTGTAGGTCTGTCGTAAGTATCTCGCGCCTCCTTACCGGAAATCCGCAGTGTATGGGGAGTCGCCGTGGGACGAACATCAACACTCTGAAGACAAATGACCCAAGGGAATGGCCAACTTCTGCAGGAGAGTGCTCTCTCACCCCTCAACACTTGCGACTTCCTGTAGGGGGGGCTAATGGTTTGTCTAACCACGTAATGGCTCAGAGCACTCTCTCCAGACGAAGGGGAAGCTCCATCCAACCCACACCCAAAACAACATAACAGACTGTGTTGCCTTCTCCTCTCATCTACACACTAACTCACGATCAACTCTTTTACTCCTTCCTCAATCTTCCTTCTATTTTCTTACTCTATCACTTGCTAAACACACACATATTCATTTCACTCCTTCCTCTTACTCCACCACTTACTCTCACACAACAAGATCTCCAATCTTTCCTGACCACTTACCTTAACCCCCGAGGACTAGACCCGCGCGCGCGGGGTGGGGGGCCGCACCTGCTCGCCCGCCACTCAAGTCCGCCACGCGCCAAACTTCCGGGAAATTCCCTTACACCCTGTGACTAGACACCCGCGCACCACCTGGCACTCATCAACATGACCTCCCCTCTTTCATGACCACATACCCAAACACAACACGCTCACACGCGTCCGAAACACGCCAAAACTTCCGGGAAATTCCCCAAAAAACCTGTGCGACTAGACACCTGCGCTCCACCTGTCGGCTGGCACTCCATGGAGTGCCAGCTGGCAGCTGGTGCGCGCGGTTCTAGTCGTACTTTACACTACTCATTTGAGGATCAATAGAATGTGTTATCCAATCTAAGCTGCTTGTTGATTAGCTTGTGGTGGAAGAAGCTAAGTTAGGTTCTTGGATTTTAATATATTGTATATAATGAACTGATAAGAGTGTGATTTATCTGCGCTAAAATATAGTGGGACTGCAATGAGATTGAACTGCAGTCACCGTGGTGTAGTGGGCAGTCTCCGTGGTGTAGTGGTAAGACACGCCTGGCGTTCCGCGAGCGCTATGTCATGGGTTCGTATCCTGGCCGGGGAGGATTTACTGGGCGCAATTCCTTAACTGTAGCCTCTGTTTAACGCAACAGTAAAATGTGTACTTGGATGAAAAAAAGATTCTTCGCGGCAGGGGATCGTATTCCAGGGACCATAGGATTAAGGACTTGCCCGAAACGCTACGCGTACTAGTGGCTGTACAAGAATGTAACAACTCTTGTATATATCTCAACAAAAAAAAAAAAAAAAAACTCCCGTCCCTTGACTTGTACTACCAGTTGAACCATGACTAAAGAAATATCTCTAGTATTATTACTTTAAGTGTGAAAGGTACCAACATTATCGACAGTATACATGTATCGGTAAAACTGTTTGTTTTTAAATTTAAATATTTTTTTCCAAATATGCGTATATACAAAACAGGTTAAAAAGTTATAAAATTCTTATTTTGTAATTTCAGAAAGATGGAGCGAGGTAGATAAGCGTAAGCAGACAGATGAGAATGTTGTGGTCGACATTCGTCAACTGATTGCGAAGTTCATGGTAAGTACAACAACCTCATACCTGTTAAACTGATCAATAAATGCAAACTAAACTGCATAACTGAGGAAAGATGTTCAGGTTTCGTAAATGTTCGATTAATCCTCGTCTATTTCGTAGCACCTTATGTGTCTCCCCACAGTCACAAATTTAGCTTCATTGCACTTATTAAACCCATTAAGAACATAAGAATGAAAGTAAGTGCAGAAGGCCTGTTTGCACATATGAGATAGCTCTTGTATATATCCACCCATCTTGTATACATCTTGTATATATCCAATCTCATTCATATTCGTGTTTAACCTACTCTTGAAACAATCAAGGTACCCCACTGCTAATATGTTACACAGTAATTAGTTCCACACAAAATCAACCATGTTACCGAACCAGTATTATCCATTATCCCATTACATTTTGCAGGGGGTAATGATGTTGGACGAGTTAGGAGTGAGGAACTAATACAGAGATTCAGGACAGCCATTGAATTAGTTAGGAGCAAGGGAGGAATCCCGATCATATGTGGCATTCTTCCAAGATAGGGAGTGGGAAATGAATGGATATCGAGGGCACTTGGTGTCAATTGCCGGCTGGAAAGATATTGCAATATCTTTCATAAACAACTGGGAACACTTCTGTGGAAGAAATGAAATGTATGCTCGTGATGGGGTGCAACTATCGAGGGCTGGGGTTGTTGCTGTTGCGAACTCGTTGGAAGAAGTGGTTGGAGGTGTTTGTTTGGGTTTAAACTGTTAGTAGATAGAGGTATGGGAATTGATTTGGAGGAAGGAGGTAATAAAAGTGTGTGTTTGTGGGAGAAAGGAATTGGCAAAATGATCAGGGAGAGAGAAGGGCCTCAAAATAACAATTCACTTAGGGTATATTACACTAACAGTAGAAGTCTAAGAAATAAAATTAACGAATTAAATGCTCTTGTCTGCACAGAAAAAATAGATATTATTGCACTTACCGAAACGTGGATGAATGTAGAAAATAGAGAACTATTAGCTGAATATCAAATAAATGGATTTAAACTTTCACACAGATATATTAGACAAGGTGGAGGAGTAGCCATATATGTTAGGGACAATTTGCAATGTAGTCTCAAAGAGGGAATCAAAACTGAGCCACACACAAACTATTTGGATAGAATTAAACGAAAAAGCAAATAATAATATAATAGGAGTTATATATAGGCCACCAAATTTAGACAGAATGGAAGCAAAGCATCTATGGGATGAAATATCTAGGGCATCTAGATCTAACAGTATTTATGTCATGGGTGACTTTAATTTTAGTGGAATAAACTGGTTGAACAAAACCGGGAATAGTGAAGCAGAAGATTTTCTAGAATTTATTGACGATTGCTTTCTTACGCAACACATTAAAGAACCAACACGGGAAAAAATTATTTTAGATTTAGTGTTAACAGGGAAACACAAATTAATGACATCGAAATAGGGAGTGAGCTAGGGAACAGTGATCACAAAGAAATCAGATTTAGCATAGAATGGAATAGACCTGTAGGAGAAAATTCTGTTAAAGTGCCAGATTTTCGAAAAGCTGATTTTAATAGCCTAAGAAATTTTTTGGGTCAAATTGATTGGAAAGTCTTTGGTATGGGGTGTGGGCCAGTCTTGGAGTGAGACATGAACCCAGCAATAGGTGACGTAAATGGGGATTTCGATGTGGATTCAATATATAACTTAAAGAATATTCTAAACAAAGCACAGGAACGTAGTATACCATACAAATTGAATAGATCGAATACTAATGACCCAAAGTGGATAACAAAGAATTTGAAGAACCTTATAGGTAAAAAGAGAGCTTGGTACAAAAGGATTAAAAATGGGGAGGTCACTTTAGAACAGGAATTCGTACAACTGGTTAGAAATGTTAAAGAGATAAGGAAAGCAAAAAAAAATATGAAGTTCGCATAGCAGGGCAAGCAAAGACAAATCCTAAAGGTTTTTTTCAGTTATATCGAACTAAGACTAGGGAAAGGATAGGTCCATTAAAAACTGAGACAGGTCAAATAACAGATAGTGATGAGATTGTGAGGGATCTAGATCCCTCAGCTAGTTTTTCCTAGTTTCTAGATTAGGCTAGACACTCTAGAAACTGAAGCTTTCAAAATAACATATGCTTGTTGGGTGTTGAATGAAAGCTTGTGTTACGAACTATCATGTGTGAGTAGTTAGAAGTCTGTGATTGCTCTGTAGAGAGAATTAGAGATTTTTCTGTTTCTGTGAAAAAGGATGGGAATTGAGAGTGAAGTGGTGTAGGGAGGTACTTGACTCTCCCAACGGTTTTACAGGGGGAGGGGAGAGAGTGTGGAGTGAAACGTTGCCCCCCCCCACCCCACATGGGAGACAATAAGCCACTGTCTTTTTAGGCCTCCCCCTCCTTGTGACGTCACAGGATGCCGCACGGCGAGGCCATCTGTGATTGGTTTAGGCATCTCTGCTCCTAGCCGAGTTTTGGCGCGAAGAGCTATGAGTGGGTCCGACATGAGGGAGCCGTGCCGGCTTCAAGCTGATTGGTCTAGGCATGGTAGTAAGGAGGTATGGGCATCTTGAGTTCCCTTAGCCCGCCAAATCTTCAGTTTGAATTGGGCGGCCAGGGAAGGGAGACGTGTTTGGTGGAGGTGGCACCCTGCCACCTCCACCCCCTGTTAATCGCTTCTGTCGTCCAAATTACTCGATTGATGGCACTCCTGCCATCAGGGGTTGTGTCAAGGCCTAATTAAGGGAATTGGGGCCAGGGATTTACGGAAGAAACAGTAAAAAGCTAAGAGACGGTTGACTGTGTGAACGCATGAGGCAGGCTGGCAGAGCCTCATGGTGTAACAGGTGTGTCGAGTATCCTGTCTAGTGGCAATGGACAATTGATGTTGGGCAGTGTACGCGTATGTGATATTACAGGCCCATGTTGGACTTTGCATTCCGCCAGGCTGCGTCAGTATGGGGACGCCACCGGCCAGTCACCACAGTGTAGAGCAAGGCAGGCTCAGCCGCGTGGGTACTCCTGTGGGCGGCACCCATGTGCACGCCCGCCCGCGGGTGGAGGCCACCCACCCAGGCCACCCCGCGCACCAGCTCAGCCCGGGTGGGGTGCTGTGACGTCACGCGCTACCCGTGGCTACCCCCTTAGGGCCACGAGGTGGCCACATGCCTTGGCCACTTTCCCGGGACAGCCTAGGGCCACATCTTGTCGACGCATGAGGAGCAAGCCAGCTAAGTGTGTCAGCTAAATGTGGTAGTAACTTTGGTAATGAGGAAAAATAAGGGAAAGAAGGCAGTAGAAAGGAGCGGCGAGTACAATAAAAGTTGTTACATTGGGGGAAGCAGCTGAGAGACAGCTGTCTGTACTGTCGTCCAGGTGACTGGTTGGGATGTACCTGGAGATGGATGTTGTACACGGTACCACACAAGTAGTTATATATATATTTATACAAGTGTGTAGACTGACTAGAGTCAGTGTAGAGATTTACCATATAAGTGATCCAGCCTGTCGATTCTATATAATCGTTCAGGCTGGATTAATGCCATAGAGTACCGTAAAATTATAATCATTAGAGGTAGGCAGGGATGTCAGTGGGGACTCCTGAAGTCTGTGTAGGTAAAAGCACATTACTTGGTGATTTAATTTTCATTGATTATGTGAATGCCATTCCTGTGTGTTCATTTGCATGGTTATGTACTGTGTTGTGTGGTAAGTCAGTAGGTGTGATTGCTGACTGATTGCCTAATGATGTCATTAGCATGTGGGGTATGCTGACATCATTATGTTGCAGGTTTGTGCAGTGTTGTTATCAGTTTATACAATATTATTGCCCCAGGAACTGTGTTGAGGGTTTAAGGGACCTCTAGGATTATTCAGGGGAATGCACAGTACTTATTGAGAGCAGGCAATTGATGGGTTAATTGCCTGGCTGAGGTATGTGTGTGTTCACAGTATTCCTGTGCAATCAGGTGCAAGAAGTAAAAGAGGGGGAGGGGCAGTAATATTAGTATACTTGTGTGTTGCACAACCGTGTGTTTTTATTGTGTGGGCACAGTAATTAGCGAGTTGCAGTAGCCGCAACCATATGTGGGCAGTGCTGTTATGATGTTGCATGCCATTGTAGTGTGACCTATGTAACGCTGGGGTTACTTTGTTTCTTTACGTTATGTTGAGGACTTAAGGATTCAGTGAGTTAATTAAGGGGTAATTAACTGGATAAGGGGTGCACACTTAGTATTGTGGAGTGAGTGAGGGCTGTTATAAGAGAAACAGTGTTGAGCTAGAATTAGATACGTCTCGGGAGCAATTAATTGTCCATGTGATAGTCAATTGACCACTCTAGCTAATTATGTAATTAGCCTTCTCATCATGAATTCACGTAGTGGGAGAGGTTCTGTCAGAGTCTGTCAGTATTTGTGTTAACGTAATATGCTCGAGACTAATTACCTTTCAGGAGTATAGCAATTAGTGGCTCATGTTAATTAGTGGAGTAATTAGCATTGGAGAGCTCCGGTGACTCGGTAAAGCGAGGTCATGGAGCTAGCATAAATCGTTGTATTAATCATATCCTGTCTGAGGACAGTGGATTATTGGCACATCTTGTTAATTAGGGTAATTAACTCCTTTCCCGTGAATTCACAGCGTATGATGAGACCTGCTTAGGCAGTGCGGAGTGAGACGTATTTCTGGATGATTAATTATCGGTCCTGGTGACCGTTAATTAATTGCTCAGAAGTAATTAGTGCCCTAATTAGGGTAATTAACACTCGCTAGTAATTTCTTGACACAGACTGTGGAGAAGCTACCAAGTTAGGGTAGGCTTAGTTAACGTAACTCAATGGGGATGTAATTAGTGGTCCGTTTGACCTTAATTGAGAATTACTCACTGAATAGTTGCAAGGAGTCAAGTGTGGTGTAATATGTCGAGTTATTGCTAACAAGAGAGAGACAAGTGTTAAAGATTAACGAAGAGTATCATCATGTTATTTAGTGGGAGACAATTGTTTGTGATTAACGTGGTACTTTGTTGCTGACTGCTGCGATCAGTCAATTAATGTAATTAATTTACTTCAGGCAATTTCTTTTGGTTGTCGTCTGGTGACGAGAGTAGAGTCATCTAGGGATCTGTGGAGCTGTGTCCCAGAATTCCCACCTTGCCTGTCGGTGTATCGGGTTACAACAGGGCAACTTCTTATTGGGAGTTGCAAAGAGTTTTCACACGGGGTTGTGATAGGGGGGAGTCACTGTTGGACTCCCGCCTAGTTACGTGGGTCTCTCCTGGGGGGCGGGAGGACCCCTAAGTTTGTGATTATAGTAGCTGTCAGGGAAACCGAGACACTATTGATTGCCTGCTTGTGTTTTTGTCTTCAGTGGATATCCTTCATTTGTTCAGTTAGTTCATGTTGTCAGCCCGAAGTGTCAGCAAGATGGAGCCTGCTGTCACTTCTCGAGGGGCTGTTGAATAGCTGTGTTGCAAATGCCACTTGATGTACAATAACGTAACTATTCACTGTGGTGTAACTTAGTCTGATATTTTTCTTTGTTTTGCAATATTGCATCATCAGTGGGCACACCTGTGTTCAGGTTAGTTCAGTATGCAGCCTCACAGCAAGGGTTCCTATTAAGCTGTTTGTTATCGTGCCACTGGATGGACATTAACGTAATGTAAACTCGGTAATGTAGTAGTTAGTCTCTTGTTATTAATAAATTGTTATGTTGTAGAAAACAGTCTTTGATGTCAACCCTTCAACCATATTATTCCACCATATTTCTGCATATTATTAAATGTTGATGTGATCTTGATAAGGCGGCTGTTCTTGGGAATTCGAATTCCAATTCATAGCGCCACTTCATATATAAATATTTGATTGCGAGAACCCGTCGGTTACCCTTTATTAGTTTTAACGTCCTGTTTAACTAGGAGGAGCCAGCGGCCTATTGTGGACAGGTTTTCACCCTTGGTGGTGGAGGCCTGGCGGTTTGCTCCCGCTTTTCCTTTTTCTACTGGACTCATGCTTAACTGCCGTGAGCAGACTTTAAACTTGTAGTTCACCTCTTAAGGGAGGTAGGCGTAGAGAAAAATCTCACAGATGAGTAGTATTTTTAATAAATATTTTGTATCTGTATTTACGTATATGTATTAAATATTTGTATCTGTATGAGTGGGATTGGGTGGTTATAAATAGGAGCTGCCTCGTATGGGCCAATAGGCCTTCTGCAGTTACCTTTATTATTATGTTCTTATGTTCATACAAAAATCAAAATAGCGTTATGCATCAAATGAACAAATCTACAAGGGCCATAATGAAGGTTCGAACCTACGTCCGAGATGATCCTAGACGCGACTTCTCCCGGAGAAGCTGCGTGAGCCTTGTGAGGGCAGTTGCACTCAAGGTTGCAATTTTTTTACAATGTCGTGGCGCAGTAGAATAAGGCGTCTGGGATCATCCCTGACGTAGGTTCGAACCCTCATCACGGCCCTTGTGGATTTGTTCATATTAATTCATTCTTTGTTTTCCTAGAGAATGTAATTTTAGCTGTCATTATTTCAATTATTTTTGTCATATATTTACTTCTTATTCGTGCACTGTATCCATATTAACGTGTTCTCTTTTTACTCAAAAATAAACTGAAGAATCTGCACGTAGTCTTATGAGGCCTGGGAAGTTTCGACACAACGGTCTTCTATGTAAAGGTTTAGGAGACGCCGAAGCTGTTTGATCTGAGGAAGGAGATAGTTGCCCCTCCTGGACACCCGAGGTCTTCACTTGCAGGACTACAGTTTTAACCCCCACGTCACCCTATTTAAGCGACGTTGGGTAGATGCTACCAAACTTGCCTATTAAGAGAACCAGGGTTCACTCGCAACATGAAGCAATCTTAAAAAATCTGATAAACTCTGCACAGATACCCGACGGAACCGATGTCAGTATCCCAAGAGTGGGCTTCAAGGTGTATAACACAAAGAATGCTATCGTATCTACAAACATGTCAATATCAAACAGCCACTTGAATAATACCCTGCATTGCTTGGATACCATTACCCTGTATTCCCATATTCTCTTGTAATTATAACAAATTATATGTAATTATTACAATTACTATTTGTTTTTAAAGTAATGAGAACTGTTAGTTGATAACCATTACTAAAACTAAATTTGTCTATTCAGTACTATTATAAACATTCATGTTATTACAATTTTATCTTGTACATGTCAAAAATTTTATTGTATATATACCAGAAATCTTATTTTCCAATTGGGTGCAATAATGCTTACACAATAAAATCACCAAGATAGTAAGAGTGACTCCTCCCTCTATAATACATATAAATTTATAACTAGATCATTTTACACTTATAATTATGAAATATTTCCCATTGTAACAATTAACTACTTAAAACACACTTCTAATATTATACCGCCATGAGGATTTTTAGCTTTTAAAACTACGAAATAATACTTAAATTTAGGTATTTTGAGGATTATTCACGTTATTAAAATATGAATTATACTTTTAATGTTAGTCATATCTGTGCCGTCACCGCGAGGATCAAGTTATTACTATTTTCTTAGGCCTCGTAATCGAGATAAAAACCAGCACATTATATATTTAACAAATCAATATATTCAATCTACTCATTATGTTGCTCACGTGGCCCCACGAGAATGAGGTGATTTGATGAAATAACTATGCCCATGTTCACTAAGTGCCGTCGGGACGGTGGGCTAAATAGCCAAGGCTATCATTGTCTTTTGTACGGTCACGGATGGTCGAGTGGTTAAGCTACTGTGTTCGCCAGTTGCATAGTGCCTCTGGCTGCATAGGTTCGAGTCACTTCTGGGGGTGTGGAGTTTTCAATTGCATACATGCTTGCGGACCATTCAAGTTTGTTCGCATCTTCATCACTTGGTACTAGCAACCAAATTTGCTGAAAGAGCAGCCAGTAACCAGCTTCCACCAGATGAACTAACAGTGCAGACAGAATTAGAGGACGAAAGGTGGCACAGAATCCGTACAGCATGTGCAGAAGTCTAATACTAACACCCTTTCACACTGGATGAGCTCAGTCGGGTTAAGAAAAACTATAAAGATACATCCCCCTGGAGACAACTTGTAAAATAATTAGATACCTTGGCCAAGAGGGGGCCGCTGCATAGCTTAGTTTAATTTATTTAGCCTGGACTTCTTAAACTAGACCTATAGCTTTCAATAGGGCAGACAGTGCCGATCACGAAACCCAAAGATCCAGCTAATCCAAGGCCCATCCCTCCAAAGCTTTGCAGCCAAGAAGGCTGACAGAATGGCACGCAACAGACTTGAGTGGAACATGCCTAAACTGCACCAGGACATGTATGCCTATAAAAGTTGGCACAGTGGAATGTACTACAACTGTTAGCCCATTAGAATGACAGACCAGGAATGGTGATATTCCTGGACATCGAGAAAGCCCTTTAACTGGCTCGCATCCCAGCTATTCTCTGCCGTCTCATCGACAAAGAGGTCAAAGGCAACCACCTTTCCTGGACTAAAAACTGTCTCAGAAGCAAGAGTGAAATTTGTATTCAGAGACTCGTGAAAAGATATGAATGGTACACCGCAAGGAGGCATTCTCAGCACCCTTCTCTTCAACTGTTTAATGGAAAGAATAATGAGACAAACTCCTACAACACTGCAAGGCTGCTAAATTACACGGACGACTTTGTTATTATAAAAGGAAGAGATGCGGCACGCCTTGCACCCAAATGCTTAGACTGCTTCAGTGAATCGTAAAGCAGATTGCTATCAAATTCAACCCTACCAAGACAAAAGCCATGCCCATAAAAATACTGACACCGAACATCCCACTCACAGTACAGGGTCAACCAATTGAATGGGTAGACACTTATCAGTATCTAGGAATAATCCTGGAAACATTTTAATGCTGAGGTCTCTTACTTGAGAGAACACTGCGGCCCGGACGGCAATCCTCAGGTCGCTAACCTCCCTCTCTGGAGAAGCCAATTTGCAAGTCTTTCGCACATATTATTTACAGGCAGTCAGGTCAGTGATCGACTATGCCGCACCTGCACTCTATCCCATTACAACAAGTGGAAAAGGCTTGAAGTAGCCAAAATCAATGCTATGAGAGCTGCCGTGGGAGCCCCCTATGTAGACCAGGCTTGAAACGAAGATTGGAAACTAGTTTGCCCTCTCTTCAAGAAAGAAAATATCAAACAGCAGCTACAATTATCAGCAAGATAATTTATTCCCCTGATCCAATCCCAGCAAGACAGGCCTTGGTGGTTGGACTTAGACAAGACAATAGAAACTCTTGGGCTGCCAGAGCGGGAAAATTTCTAAACGATTACAATTAAAAAGTACGATTCTTGATAGAGGAGGTGATCACCTACACCCAAACTACACTTGTTGCCCACCGTGGGAGGAGCCTTACCTTGAGGTTATCTTGAGATGATTTCGGGGCTTAACGTCGAGGACCGGGTTGCGGGGACCAGGCATTCTTTTTGTTACACACCCCCAGGAAGCAGCCCGTAGCAGGTGTAACTCGGGTACCTATTTACTGCTAGGTTACAGGAGCATCAGGGTGAAAGAAACTGCCCATTTGTTTCCGCCTCCACGAGAATCGAACCCGGAACCTAGGTAATACGAATCCGAAGCGCTGTCCACTCAGCTCTCAGGCTCCATGTAGCCTATCTTCAAAATAGTAAGAGAGCCTATAATATGTCTTACGGGAAAAGTCTTCCAATGAAAAACCTGCCTATGATCCAACAATTCTAAGGTGCATCATAGAAAATCTAATGAGCAGCATAGCAGTAGCAGGAGCCACTCACGTCTTCACAGACGGATCGGTTGACACAGAATATGGGTGGTGATGCTCTTTGCATGGACAGCGAACAGGTCTATTGGAGACTGGAAGGACCAATATCTTCAACCCAAACTGAGATGTTTGCCAATCAAAAGGCACTCCCATGTGAGATTGCACAACACTCTCTATGTGCAATCACACACACTCAAAAGCTGCACTTCAAATATTAGGAAAAATGCGGGAGAAAGACAACGTGGAAATAATTACCACCATTTTGTATCTTGGAGCAGTAGCTAAAAGAAAAAGACTCAACATAACCTTAAACTGGATCCCTTCCCATATTGGAATCGCATTAAATGAGAAAGGCGATGAAATTGCTAACTAGTTATCCAGTGATTAATAAAACAATCCAGCCCTGCCTCGAATACATAAACACCATCACCAAAAAACTCTCACACCTCAACAAAGCCCATCTACAACCGAGTAGCAGAAGGTTCACCCTCTACAATATGGCATTTTCAGGCCATCCACAGGGAAAAAGCAGTTCGGTTATATAGACTACGTCTAGGTTACAGATGCAACTGGGAGATTGGTTAACCCAGACAGAGGGAATGCATCTTTTGCCAAACAATCACAGAAAACCCACTACTTCACTATCTCCAGGAATATGAAGCAACCAACGACCTTTTAAGAGCTTTAAAAGCCCCTGAATCTTGCAGTAACCACCATGAAGCCATCAACACTGCCATTATTCTGGTCAAAAAAGGTGTCCGGCAGCTGGACAACACCCTCAAATCCTGTCAATCAGTATCCTTCCCCGCGATAGCAGCGATATTAAGTATATATAGATAGATATTAAATGCGAACAACACACGGTATAATTTTACTAAAAAATCTACCACTTACGGGCTATTCATGCCCTGTGCCATCTCTTGGGTGGCTTAATATTCATCATTTAATCCATTTGGTCCACACACACACCCACCCACCCGGTCCACACCAGCAATCCTGACTAACTACACAAGCAGCCTGTCCTCTTAAAAAGAACGTCGCTTTTGGCCGTTTGCCCGTATGGCCGAATTTGGACGTAATTTGAAATTGAAAAAAATATGAAAATGAATTTGGGATTTATTTTTTCAACAACATTAAGTTAAGGGTCCTCTGATAGGTTAGGTGGGCAGGAAATTCTCATAAAGTTTCAAAACGTTATGAAAAACGTTAATTTAAAGAGTCCTCTCATAACCTCTGCGCGTAAGCCGGACGACTCAAACAGAAAACGGAACAGAACGTCACTTTTGAGAGTCGATTTCATTTCAAATTACGTCCAAATTTAGCCATATCGCGCATACCAGCCAAAAGTGACGTTATTTTTAAGAGGACGGGTTGACACACGACATCCATCGCCACTAGGACCCGTTGAGGGCGTTTCAACAACTATTATGCGTCACAAATGCCTAAAAGTCAGGACTCGCCCCATGGACGGCCATACTTTCACCAAAAGCGACGTCTTTAAGATCTTAAAAGAAGTCGTCTGATTACACCCATTTACTTTGGTCATGAAGGTGAGAATATTGTTCTCTTTCTTTAGTGGGGGATCGAAAAAAAAAAAAAAAAATTAAATCGATTGCACACTTAGAAAAGTGTACCACTTCTTTCCTCTCTTCCCACATCAGTACATCGCCGACCGAACAGTCTTTATCAGCGGGAGCAGCCACTGGATCACGGACCGAGAACAAACGGAGATCATTACCAACATCGAGGAAGAAAACGAGCCAAAGGGTATTCGATGTTATATCCTGCATGCACCGATACCGACGATGACACACACCAGCATGAAGATATCCTTCACCACCATAGCCGGGACCAACCAGGCTGCCACACATGGTCTGCACTGCTTCTGCATCATGATTCCACCCATTCCAAGTGGAGAAGGAACGATACCATGAGCTCCCAGGGCTTTCCGTGCTACGATTACTCCCATCCCACCAACAAGTGTCAACACCCCATCCAAAAGTGGAACCTTTGCACCCAGGACCATTATTCCATCTGCAAATCGACAACCCATCGCTGCCTTCTCCGCAACGGCAATCAACCTGTAATTTCACACCGCTTTCCTGGCAGAAAGGAAAACATAAAGGCCCAGGTATGAAACCAAGAAAGTTAACCTCCTCAACCCAGCCACCAGAGCCCCTGATGCTATAACAAACACCTCAGCTCTTACCAACCAACCAGACGATTCCCAGTCTTACCAAACAGTTGTTCCTCTTACCAGTCAAGCCAGCCTTTCACAATGGGGCCCCCAGGGGCCCCCAATGGGAACCGACTACCGCCGATTCATCAGGGAACTGAATGTGCTGTACCTAGACAATGGCCTGGACCTCATCACAGCCCCTGACGCAAGTCTCTCTACCTCCCCTATCACACCCAGGACTTCCACAAGGTCGACTGCTAGGTCGATATCAACTCAGACGTCAGCTCCACTAAAGACCCAGGCTCCGCATACAGCAGCATCTTCCATTCCAGCCCCAAAAGCTTCCTCCATCACCATCTCAACAGAAGCGCTCGCAGACGTGCTCTCTCCGACCACAACCACCACCGACATTACCGAACCAGCTTCCATCACAACTCGTCGACTTCAGAGGCAGCCTCAACCTCAGGCCATGAGACCAAAACCCCCAACAACGAACTACGCCACGGACTCCTCAGACGCGGAAATTTCACTAAGAGCTCCATTGCCATGTCACTTCCCCTAGTACGTGCAAGATCTCATGGAGGCCACATCACCGAACTCCAATGACAACACAGCCATGTCAACTAGCAGCAAGACTCGGACTAAGAAAACACGGAAGACCTAGAGGCCTTCATTAAATCACCAGCTCTAAGTGGTATTGCTTGCCCTCCGTGACCGCCATCCGCGCCCCCATAAAAAAAATCCATCCATTTACAGATCTCCAGTTTCAACTATTGGTAATGGTTCCAAAGGGCCTCCACTTTCGGGCTATTCATGCCCGCGCCACCTTTTGGGTGGCTTAATCTTAATCAATCCATTTGGTGACCATAGGACCTACCGACCACAGGTCTTCATCAACTACCCATCTGACCATTTTCCACCTTCAGACATTAACGCAAGCAATGCTTTGTTATTTAGAGCAGTGTAGCTAGATCAGTAAATCATCGACAGAGTTCGAGTGCATCACTTTACTACTGGAAAAATGTGGAGATTATACTGCATGTGTAGTGATGGCGACTGCAGTTATGAAGGCTTACATCTATGGAAAACATGAGCCTCGGGATCCCGAAGAGTGTGTTAACTAGAATTCGTTTATGCCCAAGGAAACCTCCTAGGAAGGAGCACAGAATAATTAAACGAATTCCCAGTTTGCCTTTTAGAACTTCCAAATTTATTTCCGGAACATTTAAAAGCGAAGAAAGTATTTCTGCCCCGCGCTGTCCAACTTGCTAGATGTACCACCAGAGGTCGTGAAGGATACTGACTCCATCCAGATGCTCAACATGCTTAAACGTTCATCAGAAACGTTCTTTAACACATTAAGTTAACCCATGACATGACTTGACATACCATCAGTGATCATAGAGGAAGGCGACTCCCTCATGATGCTCAACTTCGAGGCAAAATATTTGACAGCCAGACACAAACGTTCAGTCAATGACATCACTGTTGATATCCCAGACTGATTAAGTGATGGAGAATTGGGATATATAGTGAAGATCAAGATGTAGTGCCCCGGCCTGACACACTCAAACACTTAACAAATAATGTTCGTCAACTTTACAACAATAATGAACACCTTACACGTGAAATGTCAATGCAGCTGGTGTTCACATCTAGACTCTACGGGCGTTCGAGGCCGCTTCGCTACAGTTCCAGACAATTACTCAAATTCATGTCTAAATATATTAAAAACCCTAAAAAATTAAAATCTCATTTATTCCAAGTTGTAATTTCATTGTTTGATATAAACAATGATATAAACTATTTATATAATATGAAATAAAACATGTTTTAACAACCTCTGACATTTACCAAATTCAGCATGTAATTCCATATCTTGCAGAGAAGCTGTGTGTGTCTCGCCTCTTAAACCATTGTACAACCATGTGTGTTTTGGGTAAATGAAGTCGCTTCTTAAAATTAAGCTTTCCTAAGGCTGAGTAGTCATATTTGTTATTTACAATGAGAATGAACATAATGAAATACATAGACGCTGAAGCAGCCTCTGATCCACACATCCAGTCTTGGTAGTTTGCTTAACTGGAGAATAATAATAAAGTAACACTAACACTACACTTGAATCACTTCAGCAGTCACACGCCGGTTACATCAGCCAGTCCTTCTGGAGTTGCCTCGACGGTACAAAATGATCAACTAAATTACTGTTTGGAATTTTGACAGTTAAAATGGGATGCATTATTCGAGAGGACACTTTGGTTGCTAACCAACATTTGCCCTGAATTTGTATCATTAATCTACAACCTAATTCACAAACCAGTAATATTTTTTCTAGTTCGAAAATGATCTAATTTGCTTCCATTATTTCGTGATTATTATTATTGTTAACTTCTGCCATTATTATTGTTTCTCGCATCAGAACAGTAGAAAACATTTGGACATTAAGGGCAGCTCCTGTTAACTGTTCAAACGATCGGTAAAACAATCCACGTCTGCTTTATGAACAAAAATGAAGGATATTGACCCTCACATGGCAGCTTCTATTTATATTCACAGTCATTCTTATACGTCTAACCTACGCTTGAAACAATCAAGGGGACCCTACATCTATTATGTTACCCTGGTAATTTGTTCCAAAAATCAATAACCCTGTTCACCAAACCAGTATTTATCCAGGTCTTTCCTAAATCTAAACTTTTCTAATTTTCAGTCCATTGTTTCGTATTCTATTGTGGTTTTGTTTTTATACCTTAACCTTGTTATGCCCAGTTCTTCCGCTTGTACACGTAGGGAGGGGGGAAGGGAAGGGTAGAAATAGCCTAAACTACTCTATCCCCGTAAGATGTACTTTGTCTCAAACGTAGTTTAACTTTTACACTTCAATCAGGGTCACCCCTACCTCTTCGCCTTACTAGATAATGTAAATTAAGCTTTAACAATCTTTTTCCACAAGGAAGGTTCCTAATTCGTGGTGTTAACGTTGTCATTCTATGCATGACGCGTTCTATAGTATGGCTACCAAAACTGATCATCATACTCTAAATAAGGCCTAACGAGCTATCCTCTTGAGGTTATCTTGAAATGATTTCGGGGCTTTTAGTGACCCCGCGGCCCGGTCCTCGACCAGGCCTCCACCCCCAGGAAGCAGCCCGTGACAACTGACTAACACCCAGGTACCTATTTTACTGCTAGGTAACAGAGGCATAGGGTGAAAGAAACTCGGCTCATTTGTTTCTCGCCGGGGCCTGGGATCGAACCCAGGACCACAGGATCATAAGTCCAGCGTGCTGTCCGCTCGGCCGACCGACCTCCCTAGCTAGTTACAGCTGCAGAAAGCCACAAGGTGTTTTATTGCTAACGCTTCTAGAAATATTCCCAGGGTCCTTTTGCCTTATTTCGAACAGTTATGCATAGATTTTTTTGCTTCCAGTTCTTACTAATTATGACCAAGATTCCTTTCTCAATCTCATCACCTTCCCTCTGATATCCTGTGACTATCATCATTACTTAGCCTCATAACCTTATTTTGTCAGTATTAAACTATCTACCGGTGTTTTTGATAATTTCTGAAGCCTATCTACATCACTTTGAAGTGATTTTGATCCATGATATTAATACATGCTTTAATATATACATGATACAGTTACTTCATATTTAGTTTATTACATATATGGCTCAAATGTAAATTATCGAGTGTTTTGTACTGTCTAGTTCAGGGGTAATTCCCCCAGGAATTTTTTTTTTTAGTTGGGGGGGGGGGTTGAGTTTTAGAGTTAGCTGGATTAGCAAAATCAACACGAAAATAACACAAACTTCCAGAGCCACAGCTAACTGTCCGATAATAATAATTTGACTTGTGCTCGTCACTAAGCCATGACATTTAAGCTTAAACAAATGGTTCTCAACCTTTTATAATAATGTCAAAATTACCCCCCCCCCACCCCCCTCCTCACTCATTATATAGAGCAAAGAAAATGGCACTCACTAATATCACACAACCCAGTTTCCATTTTTGCCCCCATGTGGGTCATATGCTCCATGTTGAGAAACTGGTTTAAATCCATTAAAATACATAGTTGATATAAAAAAATCAACTTGAAACTGTCAATCGATGAATAAGCGAGTTTGTATATATTAGTCATCATGTGTTTAAGAATGAAGGTAACTGCAGAGGCCTATTGGCCCATACGAGTGTAACAACAATACCAGCTTAGATGTGCGATCCCTGTTGCACAGGGATCGCACGTAAGAAACCTTACGGCACTCAAACGGCCGTCTAACTCCATATACTTCTGCACATTTTCCACAAAACTTGGTGGCACTGCAGCCAAGGCAAGCCATCACTCACTCACCCTCCACCACCTGAGTAACTCCCTAATCCGGTGTACTTACTGGCTACCTGACAATGCTCTGGCAAGGTGGCTAGCCATACCTGGCCATGTGGTTTGAAACCAGTATCAGAATCAGCTGACCGTCTGTTCGTCGTAATACTACCAATGTAGTCGTATTACTTAGAGGACGTCCCTTAATTTGGATTACTGATAGTTTGACCCAGGTCTCTCTTGGATAGCAGTGTATAAAGTCCGCCTCGCTGTTTGTGCGGAAAAGTTCTTTATATTATAAATTTAATACAGTCTGAATTATTCGTGTGTTTTAGACACAGAATTTGAAGCTTATCATGTGTGTCAGATAATGAGCGTACGACGTTTCACATGTTTATTGTGAATTCACGTCCATCATTGGAAAAAAAATACCTCCATGCGTTATTTGTATCAAAGCTTTGCCAAATGATTCTTTGAAACCAAGAAAGTTGAAGACAACATTTGCAAAATGTTCAAGCACAACACAAGAACAAAGACAAAAATTTTGAATGTCATGGGAATGCTCAAAAAAAATTAAACCTAATTTAACAAGGGAGTTCCAAGAAAAAAAATTAAGATAATTGAGGCTTCTTATGTTGTATGACTAAGAGATAGCAAAGCAGAAACACAAAATTGGGGAAACTTTGATCAAAATGTGAGTTTTGAAAATGGTTTAAGTACGTTTACAGAAACAATAAAATAAATCTCAAAGGGATAAAGTAGCTTAGGCTATTTCTACCATCTACTTCAAGTCCCTCAAGAGGCACCCAAATACACGAATCAAAGTACAAGAATCACATTTTACATTGCAGGTTAATCCAGTAAACACAGCATGTGTGTGTTACACTCTTGGGGCAGTGTTTGTAACTCCAAAGTATTCTGTATCACACTATTATCACACATCTTAACAATTTGATGTGGTATACTACTTATTTCCTTATTTATATAGCTATTAAGTTGACACTAATATAATGATCTAAGGTGTGGGCGTGCAACATACTACATAATTTACGCTCTTTATCTATTTCACTGACAACACCGTAATGCCAAAAACATTTGTATCCTATTATTAATCTCGTAAATTGAATCCTTCCAAATAGACTTTTCTCTACCATAAGCGAAGGACGCATAATGCTTGTGTGTGTTACTGATGTCCACAATAGCCGTTCTCGTTACTTTTTATTTATCTTCTTGGATCATCTTGATTCATGTCCGTTTCAAAGTTTTATGACATACAACATCGACAAGAGTTTTTCTGAAGCTCTCTTCGCTATCACATCAACTGCCTCATTCACCAATATTACCCTATGTGAAGGGAGCCATATAAATCTTAAATTATTGTCGGAAAATCCGACACCATTTAATAATATAAATAAAGGCAGATAATATTGCTGCCAATGTATACACAAGTTACCCATAGAAAATGTAACTTGTAGTGGAATTTTCCGTCTATAGAAAACGGGATATCATTATCACATACTATTATAATTCACCAGCTATTCTGCTGGGAATTATTCTTAAATACATTAGTCTTTGGACTTTACCATCATAAAAACATCTCATAAATTAACTTAATTATCAATTAAAAATAGAGTAGATGTGACCATTCAATCAGTTGCTGACATCTCTACAAAGTGAGGGAGGCGTCAGCTGAGAGGGAGTGGTCACCCATTGTTATTGTTTAAGACCAATGAGGCGCACGGGAGCAAATTCGGCTCCTGTTAATTTCTCTTGGACGAAGTGTGATGGAAACTAAAGGTGTACCATTATCAACAAATACAATCCAAGTGTTCTGCCGAAACCCATTTATCTAATCATTTTTGGCCATTAATGTCAGTAGATAGGGTGAGCCAGTTACGAAATCGCCTCATACTAAAGGTAATTAAGCCTTGGTCTTTATGGTTCAATGTACAGTGTTTTCTCTGATATAGCTGTCATATATTAGGATTCTGGCTTCATAGCTAGCGCCTTTTTGACAGGTCAAGACGAGGAAGCATGCTTTGTTTATCAGTTACCAGGGTAATGGAAGCTACCTCACAAAGAAAATTTGGTGTCTACATCCTAGTTATACCTGGTGGACTAAGGCCTGCTGTATAATAGCCAGAGCTAGAGATAGGGGGGGAACAGAATAAGGGTTTGCTATCCGGGAGCTGGAATTGGTGATATTGTAGGAAACATGAATGATATTATGACGGGAAATGGGAACAAACCCATTATTTGTATTAGTGCAGGGGGTAATGATGTTGGACGAGTTAGGAGTGAGGAACTAACACAGATTCAGGACAGCCATTGAATTAGTTAGGAGCAAGGGAGGAATCCCGATCATATGTGGCATTCTTCCAAGAAAGGGAGTGGGAAATAAATGGATGTCGAGGGCACTTGGTGTCAATTGCCGGCTGGAAAGATATTGCAAATCAAATGCAATATCTTTCATAGACAACTGGGAACACTTCTATGGAAGAAATGAAATGTATGCTCGTGATGGGGTGCATCTATCGAGGTCTGGGGTTGTTGCTGTTGCGAACTCGTTGGAACCAGTGGTTAGAGGTGTTTGTTTGGGTTTAAACTGTTAGTAGATAGTGGTATGGGAATTGATTTGGAGGAAGGTGATAATAAAAGTATGTGTTTGTGGGAGAAAAGAATTGGCAAAATGATCAGGGAAAGAGAAGGGCCTCAAAATAATAATTCACTTAGGATATATTACACTAACAGTAGAAGTCTAAGAAATAATATTAATGAATTAAATGCTCTTGTCTACACATAAAAAATAGATATTATTGCACTTACTGAAACGTGGATGAATGTAGAAAATAGAGAACTATCAGCCGAATATCAGATAAATAGATTTAAACTATTTCACACAGATATTAGACGAGGAGGGGGAGTAGCCATACATGTTTGGGACAATTTGAAATGTAGTCTCAAAGAGGGAATCAAAACTGAGCCACACACAAACTATTTGGATAGAATTAAACGAAAAAGCAAATAATATTATAATAGGAGTTATATATAGGCCACCCAATTTAGAGTGGAAGCAAAGCATCTATGGGATGAAATATCTAGAACATCTAGATCTAACAGGATTTATGTCATGGGTGACTTTAATTTTAGTGGAATAAACTGGGTGAACAAAACAGGGAATAGTGAAGCAGAAGATTTTCTAGAATTAATTGACGATTGCTTTCTTATGCAACACATTAAGGAACCAACGCGGGAAAATAATATTTTAGATTTAGTGTTAACTAACAGGGAAACACAAATTAATGACATCGAAATAGGGAGTGAGCTAGGGAACAGTGATCACAAAGTAATCAGATTTAGCATAGAATGGAACAGACCTGTAGGAGAAAATTCTGTTAAAGTGCCAGATTTTCGAAAAGCTTATTTTAATAGCCTACGAAATTTTTTGGGTCAAATAGATTGGAAAGTCTTGGGTATGGGGTGTGGGCCGGTCTTAGAGCGAGACATGAACCCAGCGATAGGTGACGTAAAAGGGGATTTCTATGTGGATTTAATATATAACTTATTTAAGAATATTCTAAACAAAGCACAGGAACGTAGTATACCATACAAATTGAATAGATCGAACACTAATGACCCAAAGTGGATAACAAATAATTTAAAGAACCTTATAGGTAAAAAGAGAGCTTGGTACAAAAGGATTAAGAATGGGGAAGTTGGTTTAGAACGGGAATTCATACAACTGGTTAGAAATGTTAAAAAAGAGATTAGGAAAGCAAAAAGAAACTATGAAGTTCGCATAGCAGAGCAAGCAAAGTCAAATCCTAAAGGTTTTTTTCGGTTATATCGAACTAAGACTAGGGAAAGGATAGGTCCATTAAAATCTGAGACAGGTCAAACAACAGATAATGACAAGGAGATGAGTAGTATTTTTAACAAATATTTTATATCTGTATTTACTAAAGAAGAACTTAACAATATGCCTTCAGCCGAACAAGTCTTTGTGGGTGGGGATGAGGACAGGTTGACTAGTTTTGCAGTTACCAGGGAGGATGTAATTAATCAATTAGAAAAACTAAAACCAAACAAATCCCCAGGGCCGGATGAAGTGTTTGCCAGGGTGCTTAAAGAATGCAAAGAAGAGCTTTCCGAGCCACTGTCTACCATATTTAATAAATCAATAGAGTCAGGCAGAGTGCCAGAGTCATGGAAGGTAGCTAATGTGGTGTGGGAACCGACCTGTGAGATTTATATTTATTTAATTTATATACTTCGATAGCAATTTGTATGATAAGTGGACTGTATTTCTGCAATAATCTCAAATCGATCCACTACACATTAGGGGGTGTTTATATTGAATTTATATATATGCAGCCAATCAAACTACAGTATTAAACTACATATATTGTTAAACATTGAAGAGGTTCCTTATCTTATTGTACAGCAGGCCTTAGTCCACCAGGTATAACCAGGATGTAGACACCAAATTATCCTCTTTGAGGTAGCTTCCATAACCCAGTAACTGGTACACAAAGCATGCTTCCTCGTCTTGACCTGTCAAAAGGGCGCTAGCTATGAAGCCAGAATCCTAATATATGACAGCTGTATCAGAGAAAACACTGTACATTTAACCATAAAGACCTAGGCTTAATTACCTTTAGTATGAGGCGATTTCGTATTCTAAGCGGATCACCCTATCTACTGACATTAATGGCCAAAAATGATTAGATAAATGGGTTTCGGCAGAACACTTAGCTTGTATTTATTGACAGCGTGTTGATAATGGTACACCTTTGGTTTCCATAACACTTCGTCCAAGAGAAATTAACAGGAGCCGTATTTGCTCCCGTGCGCCTCTGGTCTAAGTACAATAACAATGGCTGACCACTCCCTCCTCACTCACGCTACTGGCCTACATTGTCCAGATGGCAGTAAGTGATAGAAGGGTCACATTTACTCTATTTTAATTCTGATAATTAAGTTAATTTATATGAGATGTTTTTATGATGGTAAATTCCAAAGACTAATGTATTTAAGAATAATTCCCACCATAATAGGTGGTGAATTTATAATTGTATGTGGTAATGATATCCCGTTTTCTATAGACGGAAATTCCACTATAAGTTACATTTTCTATGGGTTAACTTGTTTATACAACACAGCAATATTATTTGCCTGTATGATATTATTAAATGGTGTCGGATTTTCCGACATGTGGTACCAATTTTTAAGAGAGGATATAGATCACTTGCGTCAAACTATCGGCCAATTAGCTAACGTCTATTGTGGGAAAGTTACTTGAATCAATAATTGCAAATACAATTCGTCTCCATCTTGAAAAACAAATTAATAAATGAGTCGCAACATGGTTTTACAAATGGCAGTGCATGTTTAACAAATTTGCTAACTTTTTATTCCAGCATAGTTGAGGCAGTTGATAGTGGTAAGGATTGTGATGTTGTGTACCTTGACTTTAGCAAAACTTTTGATACAGTGCCACATGAAAGACTAATTAAAAAAATAGAAGCTCATGGTATTGGGGGTGCTATATAAAGTTGGATTAGGGCATTGCTATTCCAAAGGAAACAGAGTTAGTATAAATGGGGTTAAGTCATAGTGGGATAATGTTGTTAGTGGAGTACCTCAGGGCTCTGTCCTGGGACCTCTGTTGTTTATAATATATATAAATGATTTAGATTCAGGTTTGAGTAGCAAATTTGCCGATGATACGAAAATTGGTAGGGAAATTAATTCTGAGGAGGACTCACTATCACTTCAAGTTGATCTAGATAGGGTTTTGAAATGGTCAAAGGAGTGGCAAATGCAGTTTAATGCTGATAAATGTAAAGTTCTGAGGCTAGGTAATGATAATAGAGTTACAAGATACGAGCTAGATGGTGTTGAGATTGCGAAGTCGGATTGCGAAAGGGATCTGGGAGTTATGATTAGTAAGAATTTAAAACAAAAGGATCAATGCATGAATGTTCGTAATAAGGCGAATAGGACACTGGGATTTATTAATCAAAGCGTTAGTAACAAGACACCTGGTGTGGTTCTTAAGCTATATCTTGCTCTGGTTAGGCCCCATTTAGATTATGCAGTTCAGTTTTGATCGCCGGATTATAGAATGGATATAAATTCACTTGAACGTGTCCAACGTAGGATGACTAAGTTAATTCCCCAAATTAGAAATCTTTCATACGAAGATTAACAAAGCTTAAGTTGCATTCACTGGAAAGGCGAAGAGTTAGGGGTGACATGATAGAGGTTTACAAGTGGATGAATGGACATAACAGGGGGATATTAATAGGGTATTATAAATATCAACACAAGACAGAACACGAAACAATGGGTATAAATTGGATAAGTTTAGATTTAGGAAAGACTTGGGTAAATACTGGGTATAAATTGGATAAGTTTAGATTTAGGAAAGACTTGGGTAAATACTGGTTCAGTAACAGGGTTGTTGATTTGTGGAACCAATTGCCTCGTAACGTGGTGGAGGTGGGGCCCCTCGATTGTTTGAAGCGCGAGTTGGACAAGTATACGAGTGGGATTGGGTGGTTATAGATAGGAGCTGCCTCGTATGGGCTAATAGGCCTTCTGCAGTTACCTTTGTTCTTATGTTCTTATCCATAGCTGTTGTTGCCGTTGTTTTAGATTTAGCTACTCAGAACTAAATGTCAATATAGCACAGGCTATATTGATTCTGTAATCAGTTATTCACAATAACCTTCTTTGTGATATTTGGGTCAAAGTTTTAAATGGAGTCGTGGTTTCCTTTTAATTTTTTTACTGTTTATGTTTTAGCGCACTGGTTTTAGTCTTGTTTTGATAACCACCTTGGAGGCGGATATAGATGCACAGTGTTCACTAGTGTCCCATTATTCAACAGCATTATAGTCTGTGAATTTTGAATTTAATGCAGTTGCTCTCATTGGATTAATGTTGAGTTTGGTGCACAGGGCTTCAGTTGCTTCACATTCCAATAAGTAATGCCACAGTAGCTCCCATGCATCTGTTTCACAGATTTGACATGCTCTAACTATTGAATTTATTACCTCTCAGCAGCACTTTTAACCAAGTCTGAGTTCTGTGTATGGCTTCTGCAATGTCTCTGGATATCTTTTTGCCGGGTTTGAAAGAAGGGGGGTACACAGTGTCTTGTTGGTATTACATTACAGTGAGTCTTCCTTCTGCTACTTTGCGTTTGTGTGACATGTGATTGGAGTAGTTTTTTTTATTTGCTCCTTAATTTGTGCAAAACTGAAGTATTTTAACCTTTACAACAGGTAGAGCAGTGGCAGTTTTTGGTAGTGATCCCTAGCTACTGATCCATCACAATATACATTTGTTTTCTGTAGGTAATTCCCTAATTATACAGTTATATGTTGCTCTCAGCTCTGCTATCTCGTACATTTTTGTTTTTTGCAGGGGAATAATTACTACATCTACATTACAATTCTCCCATGGTGGTGTGAATTGTCTCTTAGGCAAAGCAATACATTCGGGAGTAACATACCTGGTTGATGAGGTTCTGGGTGTTCTTCTACTCCCCAAGCCCGGCCCGAGGCCAGGCTTGACTTGTGAGAGTTTGGTCCACCAGGCTGTTGCTTGGAGCGGCCCGCAGGCCCACATACCCACCACAGCCCGGTTGGTCCGGCTCTCCTTGGAGGAATAAATCTGGTTTCCTCTTGAAAATGTCCACGGTTGTTCCGGCAATATTTCTTATGCTTGCTGGGAGGACGTTGAACAACGGCGGACCTCTGATGTTTATACAGTGTTCTCTGATTGTGCCTATGGCACCTCTGCTCTTCACTAAGATCAGAACATAAGATACTCGTATATGCTCTTATTATACTTTAACATACATTGTTCATTACATATCATAACATACATTAATTCATTAGCTCCACCGCCTCAGTAATCTAATCGCAGAGGCTATATTTATCTCTAAAATTACATCCCCAATACTCTGTAGGGACCCCAGACATGTGCCGAGGCATTTATACATGCTTTCTGTAGGTTTGTAGCACATCGATCCTGCACCAAGTTAATGATCTCAGTCAGGCTTCGTTGCAGGGGAAGCATGTCTGAGGGATGTCTGTAATCACCCAGTTGTATGCATTGCCCTAAATCAACAGTAGTGCCACTAAAAATTCATATCCCCCTAGAAGACAATGGCATGGAGGATTCTACAAGCTGATGGTGGAAACAGTCAAACGCTGTCCAAGGAAAACCCTCCATAACAAAAGATTGATCTACAGGAGCTTCACACCGGTCACCGAAATTGAAGCTCGGGTCAATAACAAACCACTGACCAACCTCTGGCGATCTTTCGCACGAAAGCCATTAAGTCCATCTAATCTGATGTATTCACTTCGTAAATCTGTCTTCGTCTGTGATGTATTTATAGATTTCGTAAATCTCTAGCAGACCTCACATACAAGGGACCAGAAGATCCTTTCCAAGTCAGATTGAGTTGGTTAAGAGCTACAAACATCTGTCATGAGTAATAAGTCGGTGGAATGACGTTTGGACTCCATAATACCTAACTGCTCTTCGGGAGAGTAACCACTGCGGGAGAATAATGACCACTACGGGAGAATAATGACTATGGGAGTATCAGTAAACAACCCCTACAATAAAAAAAACAACTTCAAATCTGGTGGTGATGTTCTGGTTGACAGTGACTGTCCGCGTTCAGAATGTCCTCTAGGCGGTATAGTCTGTATTCAGACAGCCAGGGTATCTTGAGAATAGTGGAAGAAGTGAAAAGGTACAACTAGTCTTAAAACCTTAGAAAAACTAATTTCCTCGTGGCTAGCAGGAAAGGATGTCACCCAGAGGCTTCCCACCTCGCTGTCCTGAAAGGACTAAGGCACCACAGTGCAAATTAATACTTGAACAATACTATAATTCTGAAGGAGAGCAATGAAGGGTTCTCCATTCCTAAACAGTGACTCCGACCCATGTTACTCCCCTCCTCCCCGGAATTATGTTGGAATTTCCGACACTAAATACTAACACACATTGTACCAAGCAAATGCAATTACGTTATGAAAATACTAACCCGACTAACCACTAATTTCTCTAAGAAAATCATTAAAAGAAAATGGGTTTCATGGCTGCTGAGAAAATGGGATATTTGTCACCTCACCTGAAGATAATTTATCCATAACACGTATCATTAACACACCATTCTTGGAAACAAATAGGATAAAGTATTCTCCAAGACTGGATTTAACAATTACAAATGAATTCAAAGTCTAATTCCCTAAGTCAGTAATGACGGATTTAAAGTAAGTAGTTATCAAAAGAAGGCACCAAATCGGGAAGGCTATGTAGCACCATCAAATGTGCGGAATAATCAGAGGGCGCTAAATATCACCAAAGATGCCAATATGAGAACAAAAACGCACAAGGCGAATGATATCAACAGTATCCGAGTCACCAAGAATTCTATTGAGGAACAGGTGAACACGAGGGGCGGTTGGAAAGCAAGACATGCTCGTCCTGGAAGCCAGGACATTGAAGACTGATATGCACGACCGTAAGAGGGACAATGCAATCAGGACAATAAGGAACAGGGCAGTGCTCCATCAAGTGACCATGGGCTAAGCGAGTATGGCCAATACGCAACCTCGCCAGAGCCGTTTCCCATCGCCGGTTATGGTGGTAGGAGGATGGCCACGAGGAAACATTTAAGAGTACATAGTTTGTTATCAGTAACAGACGACTAAGAAGCCTGCCAACGGGTAAGAATGGAGGAATGGATAACTGGGTAAAAGTTGGAATATGGAATACCTTTACGAGAGATGGGACAAGAGCAGACAGCTTCCTTGGCGGCGAAATCTGCACACTCATTTAAAGACACCAATATGGCTGGGAGCCCAACAAAACTCAACTGACTTAAATTTACTGTGAACAAGAAACAGCCAATGTTGGTTCTCGACAACTACTGGATAAACCGGATTAAAGCACCCGAGAGCCATGAGGGCACTACGAGAGTCAACAACAACTACAAAGGAAGACTGACAACGAGAAAGCAGGAGACGAAGAGCAGAGAGAATAGCATAAAGCTCCGCTGTGAAGATGCCAGTCTTCGGAGGTAAGCGACACACAAGTGCGATCAGGAAAAACAATAGCGTAGCCAACACCGTCCACAGACTTAAAAATATCGGTGAAGACAGAAACGGAACGGGAGTGAGAAGAAAAGTGCTCAAAGAAAAGGCATTTTAGAACCATAGGAGGGATAAAAGCTTTAGTGATGCAGGTCAAGGACGTACAAAACTGCATTAGGGGGACGCTCCACGGGGGCAAAGAAGGAACAACACGAGGAGAAACATTAGAAATACGAACGGAAAGAGAATCCTGTAAGCGAGATAACCGGACAGAAAGAGGGAGATGGTGGAGAGGAACAGGAACCGCAGGAGGGGTAAAAGTTAAAGCACGACAGAGGCGAGAGGAAGGATGTTGCAAGGTCCGCGCAAGATATCGAAGACAGCAGCGATCATGGCGGTTCCGGAAAGACAGGAAGCCAGTGTCAACATACAAGCTGAGGACTGGAATCGAACGAAAGGCACCAGAACTGAGGCACAACCCAGTATGGTGCAAAGCATCAAGACGGCTAAGAGTATGAGGAGAAGCAGACGAGTAAGTAGAGCAACCATAATCGAGCTTAGACAGGACGAGAGAGGAATGTAAAGCAAGGAGTGTGCGCCTATCTGCTCCCCAAGAAGTATGGGATAATACCCGAAGGAGGGTAAGGGCCTTAGAGCACTCAACACAGAGGTAAGAGATATGTGGAGACCAAGACAAACGAGTGTCAAGGAATAACCCCAAAAGCTTCGCGGAATGTTTGTACTCAAGAGGATGACCATAAAGTGACAGAGGGACGGAGAACAACCCGTTTCCGAGTATAAGTCATGGCACAAGTCTTAGTAGTAGAGAACCTGAAGCCATGATCGGTGGCCCAAGACGACACGGTATCAATCGCAAGTTAAACCGGCGTTGAATGAGAGGCGAATCATCACCCTGACAGCAAAGGGTAAGATCATCGACATAGAGAGCAGAGAAGACGCCTGAAGGAAGAGAGGAAAGAAGACCATTGAGAGCAACCAGAAGAAAGTAGTGCTTAGAACACTACCCTGGGGCACACCTTCGTATTGCTGAAAAGAGGCAGAGAGCAGTACCACGCCGCACCCGAAAGGAACGATGAGAGGAAGCTGCGAAGAAAGAGGGAGATGACCATGAAGGCCAAAAGAATGAAGCTGGGATAGAATATGTTATCGCCAAGTGGTGTAAGCCTTTTCCAGGTCAAAAAGAACAGCAACAACGGAGATCTCGCAGCAAAAGCAGTACGAATATAGACCTCCAAGTTCACCAGGACATCTGTCATGCTGCGGCACTTGCGGAAACCAAATTGAGAAGGGTAGAGGTGATGGTGTTCCAGGAACCACATCAGACGAACGTTAACCATACGTTCAAAGAGTTTGCTGACAACTTGTGAGGGCAATAGGGCGAAAGTCCTTAGGGGAAATTCCCAGAGACCCTGGTTTGCGAACAGGGAGGACAACGGCATCGAGCCAGTCCTCAGGGACTGACGACGACTCCCAGATCCAATTATACAGACTTGGTAAATACCGAGACGTGCACGGAGGGAGATGGCGAAGCATCTCTATGAATACCATCGGAGCCCGCCCCCGTAGAACCGCAGAGGGCCAGGGAAGAATGAAGTTCAGAGAGAGAGAGAAGGGATCGTTATAGGGAAATCGAAGACGAGTGCAGAAATAAAAAGGACGGGACTCGAGGACAGGTTTACGAAGAAGGAAAGATTGGGGAAGATGAAGACCAGAGCTAACATAAGAAAAGTGGGAACCCAGTTCGGTAGCGACCTGCAACGGGTCCCCCACAAGAGTACCACGGAGGTGAAGGACCGGTGAAACATCGGGAAGGAACTTGCCCGATATCTTGTGGATACGCTTCCAGATCTGGGGCAGAGGAGTTTCGGACCTAATGGTGGAGACATAAGATGCCCAACAATCACGTTTATCCGTACGGATGGCCCTACGGGCCACCGCACTCGCCTTCCGAAAGGAAAGAAAAGAATCGGCCGTCTGCCGACGGCGGTGTCTCTTCCCTTCCAGGCTGCACGCTTACAGCGGACAGACCGAGCAGCCTGCATTCCACCAGGGAACGCACTACCGTGGACCACGAGAAGAGCGAGGAAGAGAGGAGGGCAGCATCGAAGACAGTGTCATGAAAGAGGAGGAGGGAGGTCAGAGAGCAGCACTAAGGGTAAAGAGGCTCCTGTCCGCTTTCACAAACTGCCACCTAAGGAAGGAGAGAGGAGGGCGAAAAGAGAAAAAGGTAACAAGGATGGGGAAATGGTCACTGCAATGGAGGTCATCAAGAACCTACCACGTGAAATTACGGATTTAAAACTGCTGGGGAATGCGTCACGAGTACGGGAGGGAAGAGACGCCACCGAGAGCGAGAGACCAGCTTAGCCCACAAACACGCTAGAGTGAACAATCCTGCAAAATCAGTGTGGTCGAGCACCAGCAACTCCTGTTATCTACTACGAACTTTGCTAATTAAAGGAAGAGTACTATTTCTGCTTGTTAGATAAGTATAGTGATCACTTAAACTAATAAACTGACTGGTCATAGAGCAGGGCTTACCACCCAGAACGGATAAGAATTATTTCAGGTTAACTTGTTCTTTACATTACCCCCATGTAAGCACAGGCATATAATTATGCCCGTTCCTCCCTCGTCTCATCTTATTGGCTATTCATGCCCGTGCCACCTCTTGAGTGGCTTAATCTTCAATTAATCGTCTCATCACAATCTACTATATAACGATCCAGAACGGGCCGAAACGTCGTTGCCCATTCATCTTCTTGTGTGTGGTTTAGTCAACTAAATATTCTTCTTTCATTGTTTTGTCAAATATATTTGTTGCTGGTTATTACTTTGTCATTATTCAGCAGGGGGAGACAAGGAGAAGTTAAATGACTACATTATCTTGGTGTATCATGAGGCATTCTCAGTCGCCATTAAGGCCTTGACCATGAGTCTCTGCCGGCTACTCTCGTGCCCGGGCAGAAACGTCGCACGAGGAATGGAAGAGTTTGTTCACTGGAACCTGAGGATTCTCTCGAAATGGTGGAGACCATGGACAGTGAACAGGGTGTGCTGGAGTCTAATGTGGCTTGTTTGAAGTCAGTGGTTGTGATGAGGTTCCCTCCTCGGTGCAGACGTGTGGGCATCCCTTTGTGGGTAGGCCGGAGTGGGGGGGGGGGGGGTGCTGAGACTGTAGCCAGCAGTCATGATTTGTGCTTAGTTTTGAAGCGGGGTCTGTCACGCCTGGAGCCCCGCCTCCAGGCGTGCCTCTGTCCAAAGTGCCCGAAATATTTTCAGAGGCTGGTGTTGATTCTTTACGTGGAGTTTCGGCTCGTCTTGGCCGGCCGGGCCTTGACAGATAGGTGGTGTGTAAATATATACTTCCGATGACTCATTTAATTTGTGCCTCCATTAATGACAACGGGCTGCGTTCCATGGCGGCTGATCTCGGTGCTTCATAGGCAGGAGGTTGATGTAGCTTTTGTTCAGGAACACAATGTTCGGTGTGTAGCTTTGTTACAATAGTTGGAGGAGTAGTATTCTGTTTTGTTAAATCCGTTACAAATGTTGAAATGGGGTACGATAATTCTTCTTTCCAAGCAGGCGCCAAGTTCTGTGTTGCACACGGAAATGGACTTGGATTGCAGCATTTTGTTGGTCAGGATCTCGATGATGGTGGCGATACCTTTATCGCCACCATCCTTTATAACCTCCTCACAGATGCAGTGAACACAGTGAATGAAGGCTTAAAATTAAAAAGTAACAGTTTATTTTGAATCGCGTTACTTTTTTGGCAATGGTAATGTTAAGACCCACAAACCTGGATAACCCCTTAGGCCTATAATTTCGCAGATCCCCAAGACAACTTATAAACTCGCAGAGATGTTGAACCAAATAATCTCAATGCCTCCCAACCACGGTCCCTTTTTAATATAGCAACTAATTCAACGTTTTTAAAATGAGAAAACCCCACAAGATCTTTGCTTTCCTTGGCCTTGACAGTCTTCATTAATGTACCAGTGTTAAGGACCCTTTAATATGATATTCTATACACAGAGTAATCACACTAACGTGACTGCATCAGTGAGAAAATCCATAAGAGCCGTGATGAGGGTTCGAACCTATGCAGTGGGTGTTCCCTTGCATGCCCTGGTTCGAACCCTCATCACAGCTCCTACGGATTTTCTCAAAGATGCAGTCACGTTAGTGTGATTACTCTGTGTATTAAAGGAGGAGTCAGAGGGAGAACATTCCTGGATGACAGCCAGAGTGGAAGGGGGGGGGGGGGGTGGAACTCCTGGCCAGGCTTCAGTAGAAGCCTCAGGAAATCCTTGTAGGTTGAGTAGAACTCCCGGTTGCAACCCTTATACTATGTCATGGCCTAGTTGACTATGGCGTGTGTGGGGGAACACCCACGGCATAGGTTCGAACCCTCATCACGGCTCTTATGGATTCTCTCATTAATACCGTTTCCTCTTTGCTTCTAGCTGAAGATCTTTGGGTGCACTACGCTGTAATCTGAGAGTACCTCAGGTGTATACACCCAGTTTAAGCAGCTGTTCCCCAAGTTGAAGCGAGTTATAGCAGTTATCCATATGTAGATGGTAACCTTTGCGCTTCAGTGGTGCAATCAAACTCATAACCCTTTGAATTGTTGTCTTCTCAATTCCTGCATATACTTAAAAATCAAAGATGTAACCAGTCAGATTCAGCTAGCATGTACAGCTCTACTCCATAATTATCAGGTTTATTTGGATTAAAATCTTTGGAAGATAGACGGCTACACCATGTCATTGTGCCTTCATCCAGACAGATGTTTGAGTAATGTAGCAAGTTTTGATTTTGTTAGATATACCATTAATGTTCTAACTTTAATGAGAGTGTGTACTGTCTTCGGGAATGGCATTGTTATGAGTATGAAATTACTTTGCAATCTTTACATAATGCTTTGAAGTCATACAAAAACTGAAAGATACATGCCACTTTTTACCTTTTTGCCAGAACATTGACATCATTGGCACCTTCACGATTCCCATCAACTTTGTCAGTTCCAAATATCTGGCAAGCTCTTTTACATTCACTTCCCACTCATTCTTTACTAGGTTAGAAGCATTGAACATTCTTTGTGATGCAAATTAAATTTCTTTCATATGCCAAATACTTCTGTAAATCTCATAAATAAATCCCAGAGGAGTGGTTGGTGCTGGGACAGTCAAGCCTGGTGGTCCAGTAAAACTCTGAACAAATGGTGCAGTGTTGTCAGTAGACCAGACTTCACTACATCTGGCATGTGGGGTTCTAGTGGTAAATTAATCATCTGCACGTGGAGCTGTAACAATAGCCAAATCAACATCACTATTCATTTTGTATCGCATCCTCATCTGTTGTTTCTGCCACTTAACTATCAACATCACATTGTTTACACTTTGAAAATATTAGAGGGGCTGGACCCAAACCTGCACACAAAAATAAAACCACAAGAGACCAGAAAACCTGGCATTATGTGCAGAATAACCCCGTTGAGAAGCAGAGGTGCTTTAGGTACTCAAAGAACTATCAACATCAGAGACCGTTCAACATGCTTTCACTACACAAAGGACATAACTAGCCGACCCCTCGCAGTGTTCACGAGAGCTTGATAAGCACCTCCAAAGGATACCTGATCAACCAGGCTGCAAATCACATATCAGCAGCTGCGTCCAACACCCTGACTGACCAGTCCTGCAACGAAGAGGCCTGGTCGAGGACCGGGCCACAGACGTTCAGCCCCGAAATCATCGCAAGGTAAATGCAAGGAAAGGTATCGCTCACTTTCTGCAGTAAAGGTCACAGCCTGGAAGTTCATTAATTACAGTCAAACTTTGTTGGCGAGTTTCCCCGAGTTAATACTACTTGCGAATACTCGCTAGCTTTTCCATAAGGCGTTTTCTTTTTCTTCCTTTTTTCGAGATGGATTTGCTCTTTTTTATCATTATCCACCACAGTAAATTTTCAGTCTTTATAAAGGCAGAAACAACTGAGGAAAAACAGGAAACTGCACACATTTCGGAAACGTTGGCACACATTTTAAAACAAGTCCCATAATAATCAGTCAATAAATGGATTTTTAACATTTTATTTCCATGAAGGGGACTAACCTCATAGCTCTGAACATGTAAGGTTTGTAAATCATTGAGCAAACGTCATCGACCAAGAAGAGTGCATATTATTAATTAACAGCCGACTTATCATTCGAGGCGAAGAGTTTCTCCTGGTCCACATCTCTGCACTGCTTCAGCTGCTGTCTCCTATGACGCCACTCCCTCACCAACTATCCTCCGGTTTTGGGTGCACCCTTCAAACCACCATTTTCGGTAGTCTAGGGAGTTGCGCCCGAGCTGCTGTCGGGTATAGACGTGTTGCCAAGCCCTTCGTTAGTTGGTGGTTGTTTGCCGAGCGGTTGGGGGTGTGGGCGTCCCCACCCTCCCTGCAGTTGCCGTTTGGCTGGTGTTGACGTACCACACTTGCGATGGGAGGCCTTCTTCCCCCTGTTGTGAAAGTGAACTCCGTGGACCTTGAGTTTACAGGCCGTGTTGGTTACCCAGTCGTTGAGCTTGTCATGTGTGACATGCGTGTCCCGGTGGATGACGTCTACAGGATTGAGCTGGGTTATTACTCTCCGGGTTATTGTCAAATTAGTGGGAGAGGAGGTGTACCGCGAGTTCCTCCGCCGTTATGAGGGTCGATCCTTGCTGCTGCCGGATGGTGCCGGCTCTGTGACCATTATGGACCGTAGTGGTGACCTGACATGTGAGTGTGCATGGGGCACCCTTGGAGTTTCCCCTAGGACCTACTCCGGCAATACTTCCAGCAGTTTGGCGCTGTCGTCAGTGTGCAGGTGAACACACTGTCCTTGGGGAGGTATAAGGGTATGCATATTAACATTCGTACCCTTGGGATGCGATTGAGGTCTGACGTTCCTTCTTCAGTCCGGCTTCTGGAGTACTACGTCCGGGTATACTATGCCCATCAACCCCGTACCTGTTTTCAGTGTGGCCTGTTGGGGCATCAGGCTGCTGGGTGGTCCGGGGCTGCAGTCGCTCCTGTGAACCTGTTCCGGAAGGAGGATTTCCCACCACTCCCTGTTGGGGTGGATTCCGTGGGCGAGGGTGTGGACGTCCCGTTGGCTGATGCGGCTCCCCCTACGTCGCCCGGCGGTCCTCCGGATGATCCGGCCCCTCCTCCGGATGTTACGGTGCCGTTGGCCGATCTTCCTGCTCCTGTTGCTGTCCCAGCTGCTCCCGTGAGTCTTCCGGATGGTCTCTGCAAGTCGCCGACGTTTTCATCTTCCTCATCTCCTGCTGCTGCGACTGGCCCTCGCCAGTTGTCACGGAGGTGCTGGGTGCTTGGGGGGGGGGGGGGGGGCTGCGGAGCATCCGGATGTGCGCGGCCCGGTTCCACCTGTGGTTGAGGCTGCTGCCGTTTTTCAATGGGCGTCGGTTCGCATAGCGTGAGACCCATGGTTCTGGGTCCGCCTCCGGCTCTAAGGATGTGCGGCCGGAGCCGAAGCGTTCCCGGCATTCTTCTACTGCTTGAGCTGATGGAGGATTTCGACGCTGGTGGATCTTCGGGCGATGATGTGGTAGTTCCGGGTGCTTCGTGCTCTACGCCGATGGTGGTTGCTGACGTCCATGTGCCTGCTGATAATGTTTGTGCAAATGAGTTACCTCCTGTTATTTCTTCTGCAGATGGTTCTCCGCAGTGGGGGGTGGTCGCTCCTACGGACGTGGGTGGTGAGGGTGCTGGTGCGGGCCGAGGCCTCGTGCTGGTGCTGAAGAAGGATGCCCGGCGTGGGGGGTCCCTGCAGGTGCAACGTCCTGTGGTTGACACAGGGGCCCTGTCAGGCAGCCGAGGAGGCTCCCAGTGGACTGCCCATTGTCCGGCCCCGTGGGAAGAAGCCCCCTCCCTCTCGTCTTGGCCTCCGGCGTGGCGTATGATGCTGAGAACCCCTTGCTGTTTGACATTGTTGACCGCGTGCATCCTGTCCCATGGAGCCCTTCTTTCGTCTGGGTTCCATGGGCTCGGTGTTTTGTTGTGGGTGTGCCGGAGTTGATGCCTGATCCTTTTTACTTTTCATAGTAACCCTGTTCCGGATATCATCATGTTGCTTTGGGAGGCGTATTGTGTTCGATTCCCGGCGGCGGAGTGGCCGGATAAGTATGAGCATTTTGAGTAGTCTGTGTGATTGCTGTGTGTTTGGTGTGTGAATGGGACCTGTGGTTTGTTATGCTATGTGTTGTAATTATTGTGAGCCCTTCAGGCTGGTGTTGTGTTTCGTTCTCATGACCTTGTTTTATTGTATTTCTTGTATTTCTTAGCATGCTTTGCATGTAAATATAATAATAATGAAAACAAATCGGTAGTCTCAGTGGGTACTCATTAGCTTCACATTCAAGCTTCCTCACAGCTGAGCCGTCCACTACTGTGCTTCCTCGTAGGTGTCACAGGTCACGTTCCCAGGTACTTTCCCGAATCTTTTAGAGTTTTTTTTCCTTTTTTTCTTTTTTTCCCTTTTAGAGGTAGGCTGTTGCAAAGGCTCGTTGCTCTACTAGTCAACTCGCCACTCCCCCCTCCCCGTGTAGCTGTCGGAAACTGACTTCCCGCACTAATAAGCTACACAAGCGCCGAGAGCCACACAACCACTCACTACTTGTTGGCCAATACTTAACACTGTCTGCTGACCAATAGTTTCTCGGCTCGACAGAACTCTTATCAATCACTGCTCTCCCGCATCAGTGAGTAATATTTCGTGTCAGTGCATTTTTCAGAGTTTGTGAACAATTTTACTGGCCATTTTCACACTGGCACTTCCTGCGCAAATGTCACGGGTCACCGACTTACAGACTCTCACTTCGTCAGGACTGCCTTGAAGACCTGGAGGGTAACACTTCACTATCCACATTTACTCGTGGACTTGTGGCTGATGTCCTTAGTCACTTCATAAGGCTGTGAGACGACCCTCACTAGACCCTGCATCAGTTACCTGTAAAGCCTCATCATATATATCTTTTCAGAAGGTCATCGGCTACTACTATAGTAATTCAGAGGTCTATTGTTTCCTCTATGAAGCTTAACTCTACAGCACAAAAGGGAATCCTGCAAAAATCTTAAAGCACTCAATCATACATCCTTCCTTGTCCAGATCTGAGGTAACAGTGACAGTTAGGGCCTATGAGCTGTCTCGTAGCTTGTTTGGCTCGCCAGTGATGTCGGAAATTTCTGACACCCAAAGCACTTACCCGTAACGCAGCAAGATTAATGTGTTGTCTTGGGTAATTAAAATTAACAATTTCTAGCGAGGAAGCGCAAACAAATGGTAGGCTATTAAAGTGTACTGTACTTCCATCCAAAGCTGAATTTCCACATCCGTGACATGTTGCTTCACGGGCAAAATAATAATTACGTCACGTATTCAGTATTTCTTAAATGTGCTTTTAATCACGGAAAACCTTTCGATCCAATCTTATGAACAATGGAAAATTGTTCTTTGGTATTTGATTTAAAATATTAGGGCGTAAAAGGACGTCAATATCGTCTCGTTAGTGAACGAGATAAATAGAATGAGAATGCGTCACTTGCGCACAGTCTCACGTCAACACGAGCTCGATCTGATCCCTGCTGAAGCATGTCAACTAGCATCGTCTAATATGTGGGTCATCCGACGTCCCACGGCTCCCAGACTTTGCTGCTACCTTCACACAAGGGAAATTATGTCCGGTCGGTTATTAACATTCTACTGGGATTTATGGTTATATTTACCTTTGATAGAATTAATCGGCCGTTACGCCGCAGGAGAATTTAAACAGTAAATTTAGGCCTAAATAGGAAGTTAGTCTACTCATTTGAGATTAACTGGGGAAATATCAGCATTTGCAGGAGTTACATTGTATGTTATCCACATAATGTATAGAAGCAACCTGGGAGCACGCCGCCTCAACTTAGGTTTACTGGAGCCTCATGGAGCCTAGTTGGCCTCGACACACCAACTAAGCGAAAATTTGGACAGTCTAAAAATTTCCACTCGAGCAAATCAACTCTCTAGCTAAGCCTTCCTAACTTAGTAATTCATAATTGTAGTCTACTAACTTTAAAGAAATTTGTTAATTACCATGATTTACTAACTTCATGATTACATAATATTATAAGGTGGATTTAGCAATATTAAATCAACCTCCCAAGGTTGTGTAAGTGGTAACGCCTAGTAGGTCTTTAAATCAATCATACAGTCCACTCAGTTATAACTAATCTTAACATAAATAAAGACCTGCTGGGAAATTCCCACACGTGATCATCTTGGGTCAACTTTTGATTGGAGGAAGGTGCAGGGCTGTGGTCAATCATGTATCTTACTACATCCTGGGTATGCCAGTGTCACAGCTCTAGGTGGAGACCTACTCGCCTTTAACTGTCACAAGCTCCAAATTTGGGGAATAAGCCAATACCTGCCCTTGCAAATTCTTTAAAGCTTAATTTGTAAAAATCTTTAAACTCGCACTTTTCTCACAAACTAAAAAATTCTTTTGGTCACCTAGCACGTTTGTAGGGTGGATTTTATTATCTTTCCACCTCTGGCCTGCTTGTGCTGCTCAAGACCTCTGTCTCAACCATATCCTTACGTTTAAGTAATTGAAGCCTGGTGTAATACTACTCCTAATGATTCCATTCTTCAAAATAAGTGGTTCATAGTTGGTCAAATTCTTGTAACCTCCCACAGATCCTGATGTTGCAGCTGAGGTGTTGTGGTCACTACATCTTCTGCATTCGTCTATCTCTTAATTATTTGCTTATTCTATGCTATATTCTGGTATGTAAATGTTCACATGTTTTCTCTGTTACATGGCACAAAGTTGATAATTATTATATTACGTAAAATTATATTAAGCCTAAGACTTAATCAATATTAAGTTTTAGCCATAATATATATTTTCATGTGAAAATTCATTCCATCTCGGAGCCCCTGTTATGTCTTGCATTGCTTCGTTTTGAATAACCACAACAAATGCCCAATGTCCAGGGGAAGGAGTGAGTAAGGCAAGTAAAACATTAGCACTGTCCTGTTCCTAGACGGGGCCCTGTGATTGCTATCATTCAGTTGCAATCAGGCCTTTCTCAGATATTGAATTTTCTGTGTGAAGGTCATCTTAGAATCTAACAATACGCCAAGATAGTGGCATCGAGTAAGCCACTGTCTGTTAATGTCTTGAATTAACAAGGTGCCTGATTTACGAGAGGACCACTAACCCTAGTGGCCCCGAAGACAGGAAGCCGGCGGCATGTTGATGGTCCCCACCATTTGCCTTTATGATCTTTTCCACGTATATTTTAAAACAATTTTGGCAGTTATGGCTTTGGTGGGTAGGCGTTTCCATGGGTTAATGTGAACTGTAGGTGAAAAAGCATCTCCTGTTCTCAGTCCTACATTGTGGCTGAGCTTGAAACCGTTGTGCCTTGTTTGTGATACATCTGACCGTCTGAAGAAAATATCCGGAATCGACATCCTTTAACCTGTTCAGTTTTTTTAAAGTTTCAATGAGATCCGCCCCGTCATGCTTGGTTTGCAGTGTTATCCCTGTGGTCTTCAAATGTTCTTGATATGAGAGATGACTGGCGCAACCTGTCCTCTTACAAATTACATCTGAATTTAGCCGTTTGCCCGTATCGTCGAAAATGGACGTAATTTGAAAATGAAAAATAATTGAAAATATGTTGGATTTTTGTTTTCCAAAACAGCAAGTTATGGGTCCTCTGGTAGGTTAGGAGGGCAGGAAGATAGCCGACACTGGGTGTACGAGCAAGATGAATTCCGCCAGCTTGTGTTTTATGTCGGCGAATGCTGTCTCTGCCTGGGGAGTCCACTCCAACGGAAGACGGGACGTGAGTTTCCGACTACGTAAGGTTCTCTCTCAATTTGAGTAAGCCGGACAGTACGTCACTATCGTGAGCCTCATTTCAAATTACGTCCACTTTTGTTCATACCGGCAAACGTAGGAAAAATGACGAAATATTAAGAGGACAGGTTAGGGATGACTTGTTGCCCAATGATGCACCTCCTCCAGAGCTGCTATGTCCTTCTGAAAATGATGTCTCCATGCATGTATACAGTAATCCAAATGGGGGACGAACCCGAGATTTATACATTTGAACCATTACCTTTTTTTCCTTATCGGAAGGTCACTGAAAGGTCTTTGAGTCTCTGGTTACCATTCCCAAAAATGTGATCAAGTTTATAATGCACAATCTGTTTAACAATCCATGTGTTGATTGTATAAGACTGCAGTGGTGATTTATTCCCTCCCTGCAATATTTCCCAATATTTTATTCCCTCCCTCCCTGCAATATTTCCCAATATTTTATTCCCTCCCCCCCTGCAATATTTCCCAATATTTTATTCCCTCCCCCCCCTGCAATATTTCCCAATATTTTATTCCCTCCCCCCCTGCAATATTTCCCAATATTTTATTCCCTCCCCCCCTGCAATATTTCCCAATATTTTATTCCCTCCCCCCCCTGCAATATTTCCCAATATTTTATTCCCTTCCCCCTGCAATATTTCAACATTTTATTCCCTCCCTCCCTGCAATATTTCCCAGTATTTTATTCCCTTCCCCCTGCAATATTTCCCAACATTTTATTCCCTCCCTCCCATGGAGAGAGAGGACTCTCCATGCGCTTGCAGGGGTGATGTCAAGCTGATCGGCTGGTAGTTTATATCGACTTTCTGACTTTCTTGAAAAAGGAGGGACATTTCAATATTTCAAATCTAGGAGGGGACTACCCTATGGTCAAGAGATTTTGTGTCAAGTACTTTCAGCGGTAGGCATAGTTCTTCTGCCAGTTCCATTAAGACTTTGGATTTAATTCCATCCACACCTGGGGGGCTTTTGAGTCTTATAGCTTACTTCATTCGAAAGGCGCTGTTCTTTGGTCTTAATAGAGTGCATTCTGGAGTGCAGTCACCTAGTTTCATTGCCCTAGATTTGTGTGCAAATATTTTTAGTCATAAAATGCTGCATTCAGATGTTACTTTTATTTAGCGCAACTTATGCTTTATTAAAAAGTGAAGGACCTGTCACGACTACTGCTATATCAGCAAAGCTTAGCAATTTAACTCCTACAAATGTCATTTTAACATCCATACAGAAAACCTCGTTAACAAGACTAGGACTGAGGACGACTCCTTGAGGAGTACCATTCTCATACAAGTGTAGTCTGACACTAGGCCTTTCAGCTTTACTTTGTCATACCTGTGAATCTTGACTATGCATTTTTCTCTTTACAATTGTATAATTAATGTGTTAAAATGCTTGTTGGCTTGCAAGTTTGAAGACACTTCCTTCCTATTGCCATGCAATTTGCAGTACCTACTATAGTAAAACCAAATATATTCATATATTGGTCTCCAGTCTTTCACAGTAGCCTCTCTACGACCATCAGTTCTGTTATTTTCTAATACATGATGTTACTGAAATAGGTCTGTAATTGCCATTGCCTTTCGGTTTAGTAATCGGAATGATGTCTGCTCTATTTTAAGAGGTCGGTAGTTTGCCTAGCTCCCAAGATGCATAGGTAACATACAAAAACCCTTGTTCTCCAGCAGGACCTACATGTGCGATTATTGAATATGTAATGTTATCAGCACGAGGTGCAGTGTTATTGCCAGCATTTTTTGGGGGGCTCTGATTAGTTCTTGTTTTAGTAAAGGGAGTATCACATTCGTCACATGTACACATTCGCTCTCTTGAATGGCCGTCAACCCTTCCAGTTTTTCATTTCTGCCTTCTGACCATTGCAGGATTTTAATGTCCCTATATCTTTCCAAGACTACAATGCTCATTTTGAGTGACAACATTCACACCATCTTGCCTCCTTTTACTCTTTAGAAACTAACTTCTGATATTGTTCTAAGCAATGTTCTTCCTACTGGTGTGCGCTTTCTTTAGAGATGTTTTTTGTTTTCTGAAGATGTTGACTGTGGTTTTGTTCTTGAATTTCCTTACTGTGAAATAAATAGTTCTTATGTTTTGTGTTTCCTGGGATGACTAGAATAGCTGTTTCAGCAGCTGTAATGGCTTTCTGGAGATTGGTCTCATGTGTTCGAATCCTTGGTGGCGAGTATGTAGCATGCCATTTTTCAAGCTCGTCCTGGTATACATTTCAGTTGGCCTTTATATTACATTCCATGTAGGTTGTGCAGGTGGTGCAGGAGATCTTTATGTTTAGTGTTGTAATAGTATCATAGTATCACTGGTCATCACCGGATCTACTTCACACTTCGCCTGGTGCTTGAGTGCAGTCGAGATTAACTTTAGAACCTCCTTCAATGTGTGGAGGGAGGGGGGGGGGGGTGGGAGGGAGTCTCCAGGGTTGAGGAGTGTAATCTCAGGTACTTCTCATAGAACTTTAGCAAAATGGCACTTGTTTGCATTTGGTGACCCAGTCACACCTACCTCCTGATTAAGAGCATTAAAATCCCAGGTAATAATTGTATCATGTATCTCCATGGCAAGCACTTCCTCTGCTAGTTTACATCTAGGGGCTTGTAGACATTATATACGAGGAGCTCGATATTAGTCATTCACTGTTACTGTTAATACCTCTGCTCATCACCACACGAAACTGGGTCTATTTTCTTCCTTGGTATGGTGTTAATCTAAAAGAATCATTAACCCTTCGTCTCCCCTGTTCATGCAGTATAATATATTGGTGATATCGAGCTAATCTAAAGGATTTCGTGGCTGGGTAGACAGTTTCTTGTAAAACTATTACATCTGCTTTTGTACCGATTGTAGCATACTGAAGAGTGGGTTTTTATTTCCAGGACATCGTTTGTTCCAATGAAGAATTCGTAATGAACAGACAACAGTTTCTGTTGGTGTGCCTTTCCTAGTAGAACTCCTCTTCGGAATCTACCACCATATTTTCCACTTCGCTAGCAGTGTCGCTGCAAATCTGACCGAATTGATTGTTTATATCCGTCTCCTGTATAGCAAGATACCGTTGATCTTTATTCGCCACTGCTTACTGCAGTGTCTTTTGTGGATCTTGATGGTCTGATGTGACTATTCGACTGTTATTGGTAGTCTATGTCCATGTGTTTGTCCTCTTGTGCTACTTCTTGTCTTGTACTGTTTCTTGTGGAACTGTGGTCTACTGCACGATCTTCTCCATTAGTACACAAGCGATTGCTTAAGTCTTTTGTTGAGAGGCATTCTGCGTCATGGAGTCGACTGCTAGCGGCCGTGGAGTAAGGACGTTTACCGACCCTCCGTGGCTGTTGGAGTTGTTTGCCGTTTGGTCGCCAGGTGGTGGGGCATCACTGCCCTCCAAGTGTTGTTGCCTGCCTGGCTGCGTGCTGACGTGGCCGTTTTGACATGGGGGGCCTTGCAATTCCTCCTGTTTTGCGGGTGAATTCCGTGGGAATATGCTTCTCGTGCAAGGCTGGTTATCCGGCCATTGAGTTGGTGATGAGCGACATGCTTCGTGTCCCGGTGGAGGCTGTTTATGGAGTTGAGCTTGTTACGGCCCACCGGGTGTTTGTCAAGTTCGTGCGGGAGGAGGAGTATCGGGACTTCCTCCGGCAGAACGAATGGCGTTCGTTGCAGTTGCCGGATGGCGCCGGCTCCGTTACGATCTCTGACTGAAGTGGTGCCCTGACATATGTCAGTGTGCACGGTGCGCCCCTGGAATTCCCTGAAGACCTTCTTCGGCGCTTCTTCGGGAGGTATGGTGCTGTCATCAGTGTGCGGGTGAACACGCTTTCCTCGGGGAAGTATGCTGGGAAGCAGACGAACATCCGTACCTTAGGTATGCGCCTGCGGTCGGATATCCCATCTTCTGTCCGGCTGCTGGGTTACTACGTTCGGGTGTATTATGCCCGGCAGCCCCGTACGTGTTTCCGGTGTGGCCAGTTAGGGCATCAGGCTGCCGGGTGCTCTGAGGCCCCTGCTGCACCTGTTAACTTGTTTCGGGAAGAGGATTTCCCGCCGCTCCCTCAGGGTGTGGATTCCGGAGATGAAGAGGGGCAGGTCCCATTCGCTGCTGATGCGCCCCCCCCCCCCCCTGCGTCTCCCGACATGCCCCCGGTGGTGGTTGTCCCTCCGCCGAGTGTTCCGGTGGCTCCTGTCGCTGGTCACTTCGCTGTGCCAGTTGCTCCCGAGGGTCTTCCGGATGGTCTCTGCGGGTCGTCTGCGTCTTCCTCGACTCCTGCTGCTGCGCCTGGTCCTGCACCCTCGCCAGGTGTTACGGCTGTGCTGGGTGTTGGGGGGGGGGGGGCTGTGGAGCATCCTGTTGTGTGCGGGCCGGTTCCCCATGGGGTTGAGGCTGCTGCCGTACTGCGACGAGCGTTGGTTCGCCCGGTTCGTGAGGCGCAGGTGGAGCTTCAGGAGATGATGTGGCGATTCCGGGTGCTTCGCGCTCTACGTCGCTGGTGGTGGCTGATGTCCATGTGTCTGCTGTTGACGATGGTTGTGCGTCTGATTTACCTCCTGTTCTTTCTCCTGCAGAAGGTTCTACGCAGTGTGAGGTGGTTGCTCCTACAGACGTGGGTGGTGTGGGTTCTGGTGCGAACCGAGGCGGGGGTCCCAGCAGGTACAACGTTCGGTGGTTGACGAGGGGCCCTGTGAGGCAGCCGAGGAGGCTCTCAGTGCGCTGCCCATTGCCCGGCCTCGTGGGAAGGAGCCTCTCCCTATCATCTTGGCCTCCAGAGTGGCGCATGATGAGCATCCTTTGCGGTTTGACATTGTTGACCCCGTGTGTCCTGTTCCGTGGTGCCCTTCTTCCGTCTGGGTTCGGCGGGCTCGGTGTTTTATTGTGGGTGTGCCGGAGTTAATGCCTGATCCTCGTACGGTTCGTAATGATCCTGTTACGGAGGACGTCATGTTACTTTGGGAGGCGTATTGTATTCGATTCCCGGCGGCGGAGTGGCCGGATAAGTATGAGAAATTTTAGTAGTCTGTGTGCTTGCTGTGTGTTTGGTATGTGCTTGGACCTGTGGTTTGTTTGAACTGTGTTGTACCTATTGTGCGCCCTTCAGGCCGGTGTTATGTTTGTTCTCATGACCGTTGTTTTGTTGTATTTCTTATATTTCCGGTATTGTTTCTTTTCCTTGTTTCCTTATGTTTGTTTTTGTTGTCGGCCCTTCAGGCCGGTGTTTAGTGTCTTTGTATAAATTTGTATTGATTTGTTTTGTGTTGAAGTGTCTTATGTTTCTTGCTGTACTTTGTTGTTTTATTCTCGGTCCTTCAGGCCAGTGCATGTATGTTGTGTTTGTGCCTGTTTTGTTTTCAGGTGTGCGTGTTATGCTTGTTTATTATTATTGTTTATTTTGGCCTCGCCCTTTGTTTAAGGGGCGGATGGCTTGGTGTGCGTTTTTTATTCCTGTTTTGTTTGTGCTGTGCGTTTGACCTGGTGTTTTTATATTGCTTTACCTGTTGTACGTGTTTGTTCTTTGTTTTGTTTGGAAGGATATTGTGTTTGTCCTGTTTCTTGCTATGCCTCTTGATGTATGTTTTGTTTTTCTGGAGGTTTTGTTTTGTGATGTTACTGTGATTGCTAGTGTGCCATTGAATTATGTTTTGTGCTTTGATGTATGCTGTATTTTTCTATGTTTTTCTAGTGTATGTGTTTTGTTGTGCTATGCGGTCGGCCCTTCTGGACGGTGGTCTATTGTTTTCCTTTGTTATGTATTCTGTATTGTTTTTATTGTATTTAAATTGCATGCTTTGCATGTAAAAATAAAAATAAAATAATGTTTTTCAGCTGGACCTCCGTAAAACTGTAAATCTGTTTTATAGACTGAAAATTATTGTATTTTGCTTCCATGTTGTAATTCTGCAGTGGTTTTGTGCATTTTCTGATTTGGAGTTGTGTGATGAATTGTATTCTATGAACGTTGGCTTCTGTTGTGGCTGTACACGGGTGTTCCAGACGTTAATGTTGGTGTATGTACTGCTGATCTGATTATCCTGATCTAAGCTGCCTGCCTTCCATGTGGTATTTCTCCAAGCATAATGTTTCAACCTCAACTTGGACATTTGGCTGTTGTGGTCTGGATTACCTTGTTCTTGGCTGTACAGTTTTTGGTTGGATGCCTCAGGCTGCACATCTCTCCTGCCCGGTGCAGCGTGTTTGATGGTGGCCGTATTTCTGACAATTTAAGCAGCGCAGGTGCTCCAGGACCATGTCAATACATTCCCTAATTTCCAAGAATGAATATTTCTGGAGTATGTCCCATAACAGTCACCGAAACCTGACGTGTCACTGCTTTGCATGCAAGATTTCCCTGTGTTCTAGGATTGGATCCAGTGGAAAGTCGACTGGATATTCCAACAGCACGACGTTTGTGTGTCTTTTTGAAGGGTCCAGCTTTTAAGGTTTTCCTTGCAGGAATGTTACCGTGTCTCAGTAATTTGCTGTCTTTTGGTCTGGTTTGTCATTTTTTAGTAATAAATTTCTCCTTTAACGTTGACCGTGATGGAATTTTTGAGCTCTGGTTGGCGCTTTTCCATTGTCGTTACTATGCCTTATGCTGTAGGAAAGTTGTCTGTGAATTATGGGTTTTGGAATTTTGCAATTCTAAGTCTGCAATTTGGAAAGATGTGCAGAGTCTGACACTGGCTGGTGTGTGACTGGTGCTGTTCTCTCTAGGTACATTATTTCTGGCTTCTTGCTGATCGAAGTACCTGGAGTAGCCTTGATAGCAGTTTTCTACTTGCTGTACCTCGGTGAACTGCCCCTCGTTGTCTGAAAACTGCTTCCATTTCCTCTTTATCGTCGACTTCCTGTTGACGTCTCTCCGTAGTGAGAGCCGATTCACATTCCTACCTAATAACCGAGACACTCCTAAGGTCTGAATAAATTTGTTTCCCTTCAACGGAGGTCGTAAAATGATTTTCCCAGGTGGAAACTGGGATACCTAACACCTCGTTTAGCAGTTTGGTCTACTTTTCACTTATCCTCAGCACACCTTTAAAGGTGTGTCATGGTGGCGCTGCTCACAGGGTATCGACCTGCTCAGTGATACGGCGCTCACATACGAAAATAGACCATTGTGAGCCGTGTGACCCGACCATTGTGGTAACTGTGCAAAACTAGCCACGTGTACAACATAGTCTGCAACGGTATTTATCCAAGAATTTCATTAGAAATTGGCAACGTTACTTCTAAACAATATTGCAGCACGCACTCCTGGCGGTCGGACACAGGAATACAATCAACATGTTACATCAAGAGCTTTGAAACTGGGCATTGGTGGGTTGTTCCTCAAAACAGCGAAGGTTTCAGCTGACAGTTGTTCAGACTCTTAAGTTTTCCAGAGAACAAACCCGTGTGCGGCCTGCTGTACCAGTGGCGCCGGCGGCGAGTCTCATGGCTGGTGATCGGCTCATCCTAGTAATGTAGGTCATTATGAGCTTTCTCCACAGCCAATAGTTCTTAGTTACGACTACTTCTCGCCTGATGCTTCACTACTCGTAATTTATATTATATCTTCGTTCAATTCTTAATGGATGGACCAAGCCATTATGTAATATTTTATTAGTCTTGGCCTTTACACAAACATGTTTGATCCCTTTCAATTATTAGAGATTCTAGAACACTCCTGCCCGCACGCACTCCTGGAAGACACACATGTAGTCAACATGTAACATCAACAGCTATGCAAATCCCTTTCCTCGTATCACTGGAGATAGCCCCGAACCCAGAATGTTTCGTCTGAGAATATTAATACAAGCACACTAAGTCCAACAGATGCTATGCATGGATTGTCTACAAGAGTTGCGAGGGCAGCCAAGTACCATATTCTTACACTTGTCCCCGACTGTGTATGCCACCAGCAATCTCTAGCAGCTTCAAGCCTCAGTACTACAGGTATAAACGTTACCATCATCTTCCTGGTGGTTCCTGAACCTCGGGCAGCTGTAAGTGCTTGACCGCAGTGGTCACCCATCTGTGGTCACAGCCACCATCTTGTGTAAATAACGACACCTGGATATGGATTTGATTTTCATTAACATACTATTTGTGTTTAATTGTCTTTCCCTATGACTTCTCCATGTATCATAGTCCACATAAATTTGCCTGTTAGTGCCTAAACAGGTGAAGGCCGAGTCTTTGAGACGAAGATTTCCTGACCCATCCCTGGCGTGTCCTACACTAGGCCAGTTGTCCTCAGGAGAGTCGTCAAGTATAGCAGAAATATATTATTTAACAACGCACATTTTAACCCTTTGTCGAGATTAAATGCTCTTTGTTATGCATAGTTTATATCAGTATCTTGTCTGGAGCCTTTGTAATTCTTTTAAATTTGTGGTGAGACAAGCTATGTTGGTGAGGCACGTCTAAGTGTTAAGAAAAGGTTCCCTTCGAGAGGGTTGAGCACCCATCCAGTTGGATTGACTTGTACCTCTGATACACAGAGCAATCACACTAACCTGATGTATCAATGATTAAATATGGAGCCGTTGTGAGGATTCGAACCTATGCGCGGTGCATTACCAGGAACACGCCCCAGACAACCAGGCCATGATATGGTCAAAGGATTGCAACCTACGGAAGCCCCTGGAACCCCCGAAAGATCAGTAGGACCTACGTGGTTTTACCATGTAGAGCTTGGTTGTCTGGTGCGTGTGCCTGGGAATGCCAGCGCATAGGGTACCTGTGCGCATGAGGGCTTTAAGTAGTTACAGATTTTCATTTTGAGTTCAAGAACGCATTAAAATGTTAATTCTCAAACTATAGTGTTCGTGTCTACATCGGAGATTTATGATTTAACACAGTATAATTGACACTAGATTATCCTTACTACTCACTATCAACATTTAAAAAATATATAATTTACTTTCTCAGCCTTTTTTTTTAACATTTTTATTATATGGAGCATAATACATGGTGCTTAATACACTGGATGACAAACACATCACAGTTAGGTTAGGAAAGCTAGGTTGGGTTGAATCGTTAATGTAAGATTCTTAACGCTAGTTAAAAAAAAAAAAAAAAAACAGATGCTAGGTGTCACTGTTAGATGGAGGAGCTGGTAGGTGGTGGATAACGGCATGAACCGTTAGATGAATGGTGGATCAACAGGACGATGGATCGCTGGTAGGTGAATGGTGCTTTAACAGGGCGTACCGAGGGATACTGTGTGTTAGTATCACACAGAAATCGCTCATTTACATACAGTAGGACTATTTAGGTTAGGTAAGAATAGTTAGTGATGCATAGACATTATTTACACTAAATGCGTAGAGTGGGCGGAGCAGGGTGGAGGGGAAGTTTGTCACCTGGTTAATGGAAGGGGAGACAGTCAGGAAGGTGTTTTGCACTTGTACGGGAAAATTCATTGCTAACAGTTATTGTATTTCCGCTTCCCCTAAACGTTCGCTCAGGCTTGTACTAACCTCGACATGCATATCTACTATCTGTCAACCTTAATTGTTTCACAATCAATTACAAACCCTTCCTTGAAGTAACCTTTACACTGTTATCCTTTGTAAATCCTTTGTTGCTTCACTGAAACCGAATCAATTTGAAACATTTCCCTAAACGTTTCTCCTCCTTAAACTTAAGCCTAATGCTTCCTGTATCTTTCTTGCTAATCCTTAATTAAAGTATACAAAATTATCTACTGTACGAATCAATTTGATTTTTTTATTAATTCTTCTCGATTTCTCCCCTTTCCCCTCATTCAAGAATATTGCCATGAAAATTACAGTTGAAAAACCATACTTCCACTCCCTAATGTACGAAACATTTTTAAAAACTACAGGAATCATTTTGATTTTCCCTTTTAACTTCGTTCACAACTCATGCCCTTAACTACTATTTTGTAACTGTCAAAATTTCCGTTTACTAAGCTTGCAACTTTGAATGGAACACCATTGCAACATGACTCGTCCCACGTTTTCAATTCTTACCTCTTGCCCTGGTTTGCAATGCAATTGTATCTTACATCCTCAATTCCCTTACTATAGTCCTCTGCTAGAACTAATTAATCAAAGTCTGAGGCATGGTATCTTACCCGACCGCTGGATACCGACTAATAATACCCAAAGCCAAATTTACAAACATTCTAACCCATAGCGAAAAAATTAGTGGAAGCCGTGAGGAGGAGTCGAACCTAAGCTCTGAGGACTCCCAAGCAAACACCTTAGACAACTGTACCACAACATGGTCAAAAGAATTCCAGCCTGGGATGCTTGGGAGTACACAGAACACAGATTCGAATCCTTCTCTCAAGCTCCTACTCATTTTCTCATTGATACATCACATTACTGTGATTTCTTCGTGCCTTCAGACCCCATGTCTGACATCATTTAAGTGTTAAGTTCTTGAGAGGATTACACTCGACAGGTTAATGTTTGAAATTAGACCCCAACTTGCCCCTAACCTGAATGGTTCCCTTACTGAAAGACGCATTTAAACTTCCTTTGCTGAATATTTTGTTACAGGGACCATGCTCTTAGGTGGCATTTATTGACCTCAAAACTGCTTTTGATACAGCAAAAAAGGGGAAATAAATCTTAGAACGATTAGCCTCTTTGGGATTAGTGGAAGACTTTTGATATAGCTCAAGGGGTACTCGAGTATCAGAACTGCCTCAGTTCTTTCAATGAGGTCAAAAGTAAACATTCTACACCAGGGGTGGGGCAACCTCTGGCACGCGTGCCAAACTTGGCACGCCGATGATTGTCTCTGGCACGCAAGAGCATAGGTTACCCTAAGCTCAGACAAAAAATAACTACTTTCCTTGGGGTATAAGCTTACATGCCATGAGAGTATATGTACATCCTGGTGGTGAAGAGGTTTAAGCTCTACGAAGCTAAAGAGGTCTCAAGAAATAGAAGTTGATCTTGTTGCCATAGTTACCTTCTTTTTTTACGTCATCGATCATGCCGATGTATCATGATTCCCCTCTATTTACTTTGGCTCATATTTTATGTAATAAGCCTTTCTAACCTAAAGGCTGCACCCATAACCATAGTGTACATTATGGGTGCAGTGTACATTATGGGTACATTATGGGTGCAGCCTAAAGGCTGCACCCATAACCACTGACAATCATATCTGTGAAGGCAAAATACGCCATGCCTGTCCACCTTTAAAAATTAATTTCGTAAACTTTGAATTTAAACCCCCACAACATCTCCCCCCCCCTAAACCTCATGTGTTTGAATGCCGCCCGACTTCAGTTTGACGCATATTAATTAAACTCACTTTACTATCTAAATCTAAAGCAACTTCACCTTCGAAAGCTAAAGAAAGATAAGAATTCTTTAGGGGTGATGAAGTATGTGAAGAGATGGTTGCTCTTGCATCACTACCTGAGCATACTACCGGGGCTGAAATATGTAAAACAGTTGTGAACGAATTCTCTACTCGGCAAATTGACATTTCAAAAGTAGTATCCGTCACAACAGATGGTGCCCCAAACATGACTGGTGAGAAGGCAGGATTTGCAAATCTGTTTGCAAAAAGTGTTGGTCATCCACTGATTGGCTTCCATTGCATCATACATGAGGAGGCTTTATGTGCAAAAGTTTGCCTAAAGGAACTGCAAGAAGTGATGCAAACAGTTACCAAGGTTGTTAATTACATTTGTGGTCGGCCTTTAAATAAAAGACAATTTCAAACTCTACTGGATGAGGTAGAATCTGTGTATAAAGGACTGAAAATGTACAACCATGTTCGTTGGCTTAGCAGAGACTTGGTTCTGAAACGATTTATTGAATGCTTAGATGAGATAAAGCTATTTGAACGACCAACAAGTGTCATACCAGGAATTTTCTGACATCGTGTGGGTTTGTAAACCCATGTTTTTTGCAGGTTTTTGTGAACATTAAAATGAATTGAATATTAAGTTACAGGGCTCTGGTAAGACACGTGTTATGTTTTGTTACATAAAAGCTTTTGAAATGAAGTTTAAAGTTTTTAAGAGGGATGTAGATAATGAGAGATTTAGATACTTTCCAAACCTAAAGAGGTACATCAGTGATCTAAAAGATGACAGAACAGACCACAAATGTCTTCAAAAGCTGTTTGTAAACATTATCGAGTCAACAGTTTGGCAGTTCTCTACAAGATTTGCCAAATTCAGAGAACTGGAAGACACAGTAAAGTTCATCAAGTTTCCAGACAGCATCAAAATGGATGAACTAAACTTGCAAATGTTTTCATGGATAGACATGGATGATTTTGAGATGCAGTTGATTGAATTTCAGAGTAGCTCAATTTGGAAGCAGAAATTTGTTGACCTTAGAGTTGACTTGGAAAATATTGAGAGAGATTAGAGATGAAAGTAACAAAGAGAAATGCGGAAAACGAAGTATTAAGGACTTGGAATACTATTCCAGAAAATTATGTCTTTAAAAAACCTTGCAACAGCATTGCTAACCATGTTTTCGTCTACATATGCTTGCGAATCGTTGTTCTCAATTATGAACTTTAAGTCTCGTAACAGGAGTAGCATGACAAATGAAACTAGCGCTGCATGCATATCTCTCAATGTTACTAAATATAAACCCGATGTAAAATCTGTCATCAGTTATGCAGCAGCAGAAGTCTCACTGACAGTATATAAAAGGAGTCAAGTTTTTTATCTGTTGTATTCTATTAAAGTCACAAAAGCTTAAAGGCTGTTGAAATGTACTTCTGAAGGTTAAATAATTTTTTTCTGTTTTTTATACTATGTTTTACTGCACTGAGGTAATTATTATTTTTTCGTTTAAAAAGTTCTTAAGAGATACCAAATATGTTCTAAAAAAAATGGTTGGCACGTAGAAAAAGTTTGTGTCAGAGACTTGGCTGATTTTGGCACGCACTCTCAAAAAGGTTGCCCACCCCTGTTCTACACCCTTTGATTTGGGTACACCCCAGAGTTGTGCGCTTTGCGCAACAATGTTCAATGTCCTAATGCACGAAAACTTAGTTCCACACTAGCTGATGAAGCCGTCATCTAATGTCGACGAAATTTGTTGTGTTTCAAATATCCAAACGATACTGCAATCTCTACTTGATTAACTCGCTGCTAAAAGCATTGAATTCGGTCTTTAACTTAATCCATCACTTTTTCTCCCAAAAAACAGCCAGTGTGCCTCTAGCTTTCAAAGTTAACAACCAAACAATAGAAACATGTGGGCAGCACAAATACCTTGGAGTAGGTATCATCAGTGACATTGTAAACTACCTACATCGTTGAATGTTACGAATCTCACTAGGATTCTGCCATTACTCTTGATTCTCATATTACTTTATTGTCTTGTTCTTTAATATTGCATCCAATTGTATGATATAAGATTTTGTATGTTATATATATATTATAGCATGCTGTAGTGTGCCTGAGTTGCATTATATTGTATGAGGCTTTTGGTGTTAGATTTCTCATGTAGTTTCTCCGTGTGGACGGTGGACCATATTTGGATATGGCCAGTGTGGGAACATTGTTGTCAATCGAGTGTTTATAGTTTTACCTTGATTAATTCCCATATTTGGTTGCCGTATTATTGTATGGAATGTTGTACCAGTGTTTACTACTCTTTAGTTTGACAATGTTTTGAATATTAGTGCTGCATTTTGTTATTAGAATTTCCACAATGTTTATGTGGACGTTTAGTTGATTTTTTGGTAGACGCTTGGCCTGCGGACCAAAGCGTGGGCAGAGGTGTGGCAGCTGTTGTCGAGAGGAGATGTGTTAAGTCAAGTCAGTTGTCACTTATTTTTAGTTCCTTTAAAGTAATTTCCCTGGTTAGATGATATTGTGTATATATCTCCAATTAATCCATGTTTTGGTGATAGTGCTCATGTCTCAATAAGGAGGTTATTCAATGATTTGCATGCTGAAGAATATTTCTGGGTATTTATTTATACATTTAAATATTGTTATGTTTGTCCTCCTTAGCATAAATATATTGTTCTCCATTTTATGCAGTGATGTATTTTTACCCCTAGACAAAAGTTGGCAAGGCCGAGTTATCATTTTCTTTACACTGCGAGGAGAAGAACCTTATTTAGTCTCAAGGGTGGTAACAAATGGGGGCCTGTGTCCGGGAGAATAAGCCTTAATTCCCTGTAATGTTGTACAATTAACAGTGTTAATTATTAATAGCAATTACCTTCCTAGGTACTCTGTGAATATCTAGTGACACCTAATCAAGCCTGTGAAATTATCTGTTCAATCTGAGCTGCTGTGAAAACTTCTCAACGCTTCACGATTTGAGGTAAGTGTTCAGCTTGTGCCAGGGGCCAAGCATAATTTTCAGTGTTGTTTCAAGTGTAAGTTGTGATTATTGAGCCAACCATGGAGGATCAGGTTGCTGCGCTGGTGGATCAGCCCAAGTTTGGTAAAATTAAAAACTTAAAGAAGTCTGGTTTGTTATTGCTGGCTGATAAATTGAACCTAGCTATTTCCAGTAAAATGTTGAAAGCTCAAGTGTTAAGAGTGATTGTCACACACTTGGTGGAGGAGGAGAAACTTGAAGTGTGTTTGGGAGAGTTAGAAGAAGAGTCAAGTGACAAGGTGGCAATCTTAAAGTTGGAATTGGAGACTCAATTAGAAATGGCTAGGCTGGCAGCAGCCAAGCAGAGGTTGGCGTTGCAGAACCAGCAAAAACACCTTGAGCTGGCAGCAGACAAGCAAAGGTTGGAGTTGTAGAACCAGACAAAACACCTTGAGTTGGAGGCTCAGTTAAGACTAGCAGAGCAACAAACTAAACAATTAGAAATTCAGCAGAGTATGGCTGAAAATAATAACAGGTTAGAACAGCAGAAAATTGCAGCAGGGTTAGGTAACACTAGTAATAATCTAGAGTCCAAATAGCTCTTCTAAGTACAGTAAACATGTAGAATTACCTAAGTTTAATGAAGAAGATCCAGAAATATTTTTCTGGCATTTTAAGAAACTAGCAGTCAGCATGAACTGGCCTGTCGATCAATGGGTTAGCATATTACAAGGACAATTTAAGGGTAAAGCTCAAGAGGTATTTGCATCTTTGCCGGCTGAGAATTCTTTCGATTTTAAATTTGTTCAGCAAAGTATTTTGAATGCTTACCAGCAGATACCAGAGGCACATAGAATAAAATTCAGAAGTTTAAAAAGAGCACATGACCAGACTATTTCTGACTTTGTACGAGTAAAATTAAATCACTAACAGATGGATTAAAGCACTTAATATTACAGAGTTTGAGACTAAGAGACCTCATAGTAACTGAGGAAGTAGTGGGATGTCTACCAGAGAAATTAGCTTTATTTATGGCTGAAAATAAAAACCACTGATCTTATCAAATTAGCCAAGCTAGCTGATGAGCATGATCTACTTACTAAAGTGCCTTTTAGAGCACCAATTAATCATTTTAATGCTAAAACTAATTATTATGCTCATAAAAATCATGTTTTCCAGACTCTACCAGCTACTTCACCTTCTCCCCTTAACCCTTCTCCTGTAAAGCCTAAATCTGAGACAACAGACAGGGTTGTCAACCTCAAGTAATGTAGTGATTAAGCCTGCAGTGGGTTCGGCTGTTCCGACCACTGGCAGGTATTGCACGCATTGCAGGAGAAGAGGTCATGTGGTAAATTCATGTTATGCTTTGCACCCTGAGTTGAGACCAACTGGTCTAATTATGAGTAGGGGTTTGCAAACCATTAATGCCAATGTTTCTTCAGTCATGCCCAAGTGGATGACTAATTTTGATCCATACCTACATTCGGGAACCCTATTATGTACTAGTGGAACCTGGAAACCAGTCCAGTTGTTAAGGGACACTGGTGCTTCCCAGTCTTTAATTTCTCGCCGTGTTCTTACTGATGTTAGCACAGAAGACACTGGAGAGGTAGTGTTATTGCAGGGACTTGGAGGGCATATCCAGCGTGTACCATTAATTAAGGTTAACCTGAATTCTTCTATTACACCAGGTTGGTGCACTGTAGCAGTCAGTGAGCAGTTGCCCATTCCTGGGATTGATATCATTGTAGGTAATGATTTTGACAAGTGTCAATTTAGTGGGACCGATTGTCCTGTTATGTATACTAAACCTAATGCAGTACTGGCTCAACCAGATGTGGATGATGGTGTCATTCATCCAGCCTGTGTTGTGACCAGATCCATGGGTAAGCAGAATGTGGTAAGTCCTGCTACTACCAAGGTGGATGTTCTAGAGGCCAGGACCCCTTCAGACAGGGAGGTGGAGGTGGACCTTGAAGATACATTTTTAGCTCACATGGATGTCGAGAGTGAGGCCGGTGCCAAAGCCCTAATTTATTCTGACCCAGATGGTCTGGAAGATGTGGCCCAGGTACCAATTCCTTGCCCGCTCGCTCCAGTTGTAGAGTTCCAGACCTTGCGTAAGTTACAGAGTACTGATCCCAGTCTTACTGAGTGTTATGCAGAAGCAGCCGACTCCATTGATACTTTGGAGGAGAGTACGGGTTGTTATTTCAAGGATCAATGTCTGATGAGAAGTTGGAGACCATCAGGAACTCCCTCATCAGATGACAGTCTAAAACCCAGCTCGTTGTGCCAACAGAGTATAGGGAGCAGGTATTGCAAGCTGCTCATGATGACCTGATGGGAGGTCATCAAGGCATTACCAGTATGTATCATAAGATCTGTAAACGTTTTTATTGGCCAAAACTTAAAAAAGATGTGGCAATATCTGACTACAATTGTGTTGTGTGTCAAACTGTTGGTAAGCCTAATCAGACTGTGCCACGAGCACCATTATACCCTATTGTAGTGCCAGAGGAGCCTTTTACTCATGTGGTACTGGATTGTGTCGGACCTACACCCCGTACCAAATCCGGAAATATGTACATGTTTACAATTTTATGTATGACCACCAGGTTCCCCGAAGCGTATGCTTTACGTAACATTAGAGCTTCTACCATTATAAGGCAGTTGGAACGATTTTTCTCACTATTTGGTATGCCCCGTATAATTCAAACTGATAATGGGAGTAATTTTTTTTCCACCACCTTTCAACAATTTTGTAATACTTTTGTTATAAAGCACAATTTTTCCAGTCCTTACCATCCTCAGAGTCAGGGGGGAATCGAGCGGTTCCACCAAACTCTCAAGAAAATGTTGAAGGCAACTGGGGAAGATTCACCCAGACATTGGGATGATAATCTGCCATTTGTTTTATTTGCGGCTAGAGATGGATTGCACAGTGCACTAGGCTGTTCTCCATTCGAGCTGATATTCGGACATCAGGTGAGAGGACCTTTAAAGATGTTATGAGAAATTGTTAGATGTTACAGCCAGGCAGAGTGAGCGTTATCTGACGGATGTCAAGAGCAAGCTGTCCAGAATGAGGGAGTTGGTCTTACATCTAAGTGAACAACAACAGGTAATGAAGCAGAAACATGACCAGAGGTTCAAGGCCAAACTCAGTTTTTGAGCCAGGAGATTTGGTATTGGTCTTGAAGCCTCGTATGGGTACGTCTATGTCTAATAAATTTGCAGGACCGTATCAAGTACTAAAACGTCTTGGGGAAGTTACTTACAAAGTTTGCCATCCCAAGCAGAAACGACAGACCATGAGTACATGTAAACCGGTTGAAGGCTTATTGTGGGCCTAGTATTGTGGTTTGTTGTGTTGCTGAGGAGGTAATTCCTGAAGAGTCGAGTGTTGCTGAGGAAGATAGCAATATTTGTTTGTCTCATTCCAGTAGTTCCGGGGAAGACTTGTCGAGTCATTTGCAGGATGAGGAGAGAGCAGAGTTCCAGGACCTTTTGGAGGCGTCTTCTAGCTTGTTTGGGGAGGTCCCCACTCAGACGTCCCTCATTACTCACGATATCACCCTGACAAATGTTACTCCAATTCGACTACACCCTTATCGAGTGACACCCGAGAAACGTCGTATCATCCAGGAGGAGGTTGATTATCTTCGACATGGGTTCATCAGACCCAGTCAGAGTTCCTGGAGTTCGCCATGTCTATTAGTACCAAAACCAGAAGATAAGTGGAGATTAGTAGTGGATTATAGAAAACTTAACCAGGTAACTGTAGTTGATGTTTATCCTTTACCATTATTGGAAGACTGTATTGATACTATAGGTCATGCCAACTTTGTATCTAAATTGGACTTATCTAAGGGATATCATCAGATACCTCTTACAGATTTTGCAAGGGAAGTGACAGCATTTATCACTCCTGATGGAGCTTACGAGTTTAATGTCATGCCTTTTGGATTAAGGAATGCTCCAGCCACTTTTCAGAAATTAATGAATTCTTTGTTGAAGGATGTGCCAGACTGTAGGGCATATTTGGATGACTGATTTTCAGTAAGAATTGGGTAGATCATATGTCTAGTTTAAAGAAATTGTTTAATGTGTTACAACATGCTAATATGACTGTCAATATGAAGAAATGTAGTTGGGCTAAAGGAACTATAGTGTATTTAGGACATGAGGTCGGACAAGGAAGGATAGCCCCATTGCACGACAAGATCCAGGCAGTTGTGGAGTACCCAGTCCTAACAAATAAGAAGTCTGTGCAAAGATTTATTGGAATGTGCGCGTATTATAGGAGGTATTGTAAAATCTTTTCCATTGTTGCTGCACCCATAACAAATCTTTTAAGGAAACGGGTAAAATTTAAGTGGACGCAGGAGTGTCAGAACTCTTTTCAGAAGTTGAAAGGAATTCTCTCTACTTCACCTGTGTTAGCTAGTCCACAGTATGATAAACCTTTTATTCTTCACAGACTCTTCAAATTTAGGAGCAGGTGCTGTTTTGTTCCAAGTAGGACCAGATGAGTTAGAACATCCTGTTTATTATTTCTCACGTAAGTTTGACAAGATAAATTAATTACTCTGTAGTTGAGAAAGAAGCACTTTGTTTAATACTGGCAGTGAAGAAATTTGAGACATTTGTCAGGAAATCAAGTGGTAGTATATACAGACCATAATCCATTGACATTTATCAACTATGAAGTGTAAAAACCAGAGAATACTTAGATGGTCATTGATTCTGCAAGAATTCAATATTGTAATTCGTCATATTCCTAGGAGGCGAAATGTTATTGCTAATGCCTTATCCAGGGGATTTCCTGTTGCAGTGCCATAATATGTGGTGTTCTTTATTCATAAGATGTATGTAAAGTTTGTATTTTTTTAACTGAAATTTCATTGCTTTGTACTGTGATTTTAGTTGAAGTATTTCCATGTTGTATTTTCATATTTTATTTCATGCAGTCCAAAAAATGAAATCAACCTTCAGTTAATTTCATTTTTTTCTTAGGGGACGGGAGGGACGTTACGAATCTTACTAGGATTCTGCCATTACTCTTGATTCTCATATTACTTTATTGTCTTGTTCTTTAATATTGCAGCCAATTGTATGATATAAGATTTTGTATGTTATATATATATATATATTATAGCATGCTGTAGTATGCCTGAGTTGCATTATATTGTATGAGGCTTTTGGTGTTAGATTTCTCATGTAGTTTCTCCGTGTGGACGGTGGACCATATTTGGATATGGCCAGTGTGGGAACATTGTTGTCAATCGAGTGTTTATAGTTTTACCTTGATTAATTCCCATATTTGGTTGCCGTATTATTGTATGGAATGTTGTACCAGTGTTTACTACTCTTTAGTTTGACAATGTTTTGAATATTAGTGCTGCATTTTGTTATTAGAATTTCCACAATGTTTATGTGGACGTTTAGTTGATTTTTTGGTAGACGCTTGGCCTGCGGACCAAAGCGTGGGCAGAGGCGTGGCAGCTGTTGTCGAGAGGAGATGTGTTAAGTCAAGTCAGTTGTCACTTATTTTTAGTTCCTTTAAAGTAATTTCCCTGGTTAGATATTGTATATCTCTAATCCATGTTTTGGTGATAGTGCTCATGTCTCAATAAGGAGGTTATTCTATGATTTGCATGCTGAAGAATATTTCTGGGTATTTATTTATACATTTAAATATTGTTATGTTTGTCCCCCTTAGCATAAATATATTTTTCTCCATTTTATGCAGTGATGTATTTTTACCCCTAGACAAAAGTTGGCAAGGCCGAGTTATTTTCTTTACACTGCGAGAAGAACCTTGTTTAGTCTCAAGGGTGGTAACAAGCGAAATCCCTGAAAATACTAGTAAAAATATTGGTATAAATGTTAAATATGCTAGACTATTTAACATGTTTATTAGATCCTTAGTTGATTATCATGCCTTGCACTTTGCATCCCCGCCTCTGTTTTGTACAAATAGAAGTAATACAGGATGAGGCCACGAGGGTAATTCTTGGTGCCCAAGATGCACAAGAATCAAAATGAGGAAAGAACTGATGCTTCTAACAATACTAAAAAGAATAATTCAAGTCAACACGATCTTTTTCCTTCAAATCACGAGACACCATCTTCAGCATTGCTGGGAGAAATTATTATGTGCCGTTGACACACTATAGTGGTGTAACATACCAACTTACTCCTTGTGTGATAAATGACCGAGTAAAAATGCATACAATCTCACGAAACTCTACATTTCTTTTAAATGCAATTTTCCTGTCACTGATATCCCTCTTCATCTGTATACCACAATTCAGGTACTATACACACCCGCCACTAGGGTTGATTAGAATCCTGCTCTTTCCAAAGCCGTCACTCTTTAAATAATTGACTCATCAAAATGTTGAAGATCCCACGAGAACTGTCCACATCTATATCACAGTTCAGTCCTCTACAGGAAGGACTGCAGTAGCATGCAGGTTTTACAGAAACAATACTTGCACACAGACTATCAGTGTCAGGTTAAACAACTGGCTGACCTCTACACAAACAACTGGCTGCACTACACAACTAGCTACCAGTACATATAACGTCACAGGACGAGGAATAATTTTGTGTGCTTCAAAGTCTGCTCTTGAAAAAGTTTTATGCGCCACCGACATTAAGAGCTTTATAATTGGACTTAAATAACCTGCTCACTGCACAGTATAAAGGGATTGGAATTTCATGTATGGATACCATATCACAAATATAACCCACCATAATGACAAACATTGGAGCCAAATTTGCGAGTAAGAACGATGAAGGCGAGTTAAACCTAGGTGCTCCCCCCCCCCCATCTCTAGTTGAAACTATTGTTCCTAACACTCAGGTCTAATAGAGAAATTACCGACTCCCAACGGCCTGAAAGCACCGGTATAAAAACCTGTGATTTGTTTAGATCCGAAACCTTTTTTTATGGGCAGCACAAAACGCCTACCAGACTGACACCTTGGAAAATTAATCAGGTCCAACCGACCTGCACAAGACCATCTTAACATACTGAGAAGCTGCACATTAACTACACAATATATCATGGCAATATTTGTCAGTAGACTCTGTAAAAGCAATCGACACACTGGATTGACTAAAAGAAAATACAAATTATGAATGACCTTCCACTTCCGACAAAATATTTCTTTGACAACCACAAAATGAAAGTAAGATTCCTCCAACACCACACTGACTACTTGGACCGTAATGCTGGTGTGCCACAAGTCTGTACTCACGCCAATATTACACAACACACTACAGAGGGAAGGAAGGGGAGGAGTGGCGGCCCTGCTGATAAAGGTCTGGAGTTTCCAGGATATGGATACCCCAGGCTGCGAGAAGTTCAGATACTACATAACAGGCACCATGACGATGGGAGGACTAAAGATAGTAGCTGCGGTTTATAACCTTTTTTAAATGGCAAAGACCCAGGCAAGACCTACTATATTTGTCAAACACCTACAATAACTGAAAGGGCAGACTGTCGCTTATTAGAAATCGATCCCAACTTCAATCATGGAGACTTCAACCATGGATAGATGCAAGAACCGTATTGTGGTGTAATGTGAGCTAAACTATTGGACATGGTAACAAGAAACCTTTTAAGCCAACATGTCAGGGGACCCACATGACTAGGGGTAGTGATGAACCTGCTTGACTTTACCTCGAATTTACTAAACGATTCACATATATGGAAAATTAAGTCCGAAGCCCCATGGGAATGAGTGATCACTGTATTTACATTTTAATATATAGTGGGAGTAGGGATAACTTATGGAAGGGACCAGAAAGCCAAAAGCCTGGCATACCGAAAGGGAAACTACAAGGAAACAAAATTGTTAATATAAATACCATAGGTAGTAAATCTCAAGGATAAAGGCTGCGCAGACACTAACGACTACATCACCCATTAGAATAAGGAGATGCCACAAGTTTGTCCTGGTATGAGAGAATGGAATTTCACGACTTGTGTTAAGTTGTGCGAGTGAGAACGACCAGATGTATATCAGCGTGGAATCTCCAAAAGTGCACATCCATCCGTGCACTCTCCTGTATCCTCTGGTCTGGGACCAAGGTCTGCCTCGCTGGGTATCTATGGGTAACCCTCGGGCTGGGATGGCCAAGGATATTGCCAGAGTTGTTACAATGCCTTTATCACCAGTGTTGATTATACAAATCAGTGGAACTCGGTGGATCCAGTCGGAGATACAACGTAGAGGGTTAGTTTCGTGCTCCCAGGCCAGGAGGGTTCACTTCTGTTAAGGCAGGTCTCTTAACCTCCCTCGGCACTTTTCCATGACATGAAACAAAGATTACTTGTGTATGGAATTGTTATCGATTTAGGCATGTGTCTCCAATTTGCTTATTCTTTCACAAGGTCATTGGACAAAGGGAAACTAGACCAAACTATGTTCTTTTCCAGTCAGAGGCAACCCGGCCAATACCGTGCAGCAAGCACCAAATTGACAGAACCCATCAACGGCATCAACTGAGAGAAAACGTGAAGCCAGGGAGAATCTTCTAACCTTGTCTGTATGTGGTGATGTTAAAACTATTACTCCAAGTAGACCTAGATAAATTATGGACTGAAAGTATTTCAAGGAGTACCCAGTCCGTACTCCTAACTCCTCCATAAGGCACCCAGGATACAGTAGAAAATGTATACATGTCGAAAGAAAGAATAAAAGGTCAATTTAATAAAGTGAGATGGCGAACAGACCGGAGACAACGACAGGCCCAGACAAAGAGGCTAAGAGGAGGAGACGCCTGGTCACCAAGGCCAGTTCCACAACAAAGTGGCTATAGCTATAACTGATCATGGAATGACCTGCGGGTATTTGATAACAGGGGCCTACCTTCCCCTTCCCTCCCCTCCAGAGCAGGCCATGGTTCAACCCCAAAAATAGAAACCAGGTCAATTGATTGAACATAATTCCAGAAAACCAAGGGAACGATCGCCAGGTGTAACATTGGCCTCGTAGAGGCGCAATAGATTTTGAAGAAAGACACTATGGACGAGGCAATTAAAAGAGGGCTATAGAAGAGACGACGACTACGGGTACAACGGAGAAAAGATATTGGTACGACAAAAAGAGGCCAGTCCCATACAAAAGATTTAGTTCCGTCGAATATTCTCAGTTGAAAGTGTTACGACCTAGATGGTCTAGGTGATAATAAACAAGCCATTTGGAGCACTTCTTAACCTACTGCCCGAGACTGAAGTACACGACCCACTTTCTGTCGGCCCTAAACTCAGGCACACCAGAGAGGATGCCAAAGCACTGGCACAGGTTTTTGTATTAACTTAAGGATAAAATTACAGGAGAACTAAGGAAGGAGGAGTCTGGTGGACCACAAATAAGGCCCAAACTACAGTGCCTCGTATATGTAACTGAGGTCATCCTCTTCATGGTGGACAACAAATCTTACTGCCAGATTAAAGTAACGATGATCAGAGCAAGTGTTAGTGTGGCTGCAGCAGAAATATTTATGCATGCAGCATTTTATGGCTTCCGCACACTATAGTGAACACCAGCCACACTACTCAACTCGTCCTTGGGCCAGGCTCGTTAGTGCAGAGGCCGTCCCACGAGACGGGTTCATCAATTTTAACACCGTAATAAAAATATGTTCCCATTCATAATTTAATATACAATAAAATTCAATGTATATTAGGCATACATTATGTAATTAGTTTTTTTGGCTATTATTTGTGTTTGTAGTACACTAGTGAAGCATTTACAGACTTGCTATTCGAGAAGCGGATGTCAGTGAAGCACTGTTGGAGAATAGTACTTTAATCGGCCAGACCGCCCTCGTCAATAAAGGACAAATGATTGTTAATCCTGCCAACAAACCACTTGTTTATCAATGAAAAACAGGTTTATACAAAACGCGTCCTCTGTTCATTCCATTCAGTGGTCGACCCTAAAGACTCGTTCATATATTTAAACTAGCTTGCTTCCTTCGGAGCCTTCTTTGTTAGCTTGGAATAAAAGGACGTAGTTAGTGTCCTTGCTCTTAATGCCGTTATCTGTGGTAATAGGAGCTCCGCCAGTTATTATATAATATTTTCTTCCCCAATAAAGAGAGACTTTGCAGTTACAAATCAGGAACACCACGTTACCGCGTTCCAGAGACCCAGAAACGTTCACCTTTTAACACTTCACAGGTCCTGCCGCCTGACCACAATATTTGTCGACTTGCAGAATTGCTACAGCATTCAAGGGCTACCAATACCTTGTGCACGATACTGATGATGGCCACGTAGCTGCAAGTGCTCAGCCTCCCGAAACTGTCCGACGGTATATTCAGCTTGCTAGGTTTAGCCCCGGTACTTTCCCTTCACGCTAGAACTTTTCGCTTCCCAGTCTCCCCTAACCCCAAGTGAAGCATCACCCTTTTGGGTATTTTTATATATACACATCTATTTAATTGGACTGGTGGGATAGAAGACAGACTAACAGAAATATGGACAGAGGAGGGGATTGAAATTTAACCGAAATTGTTAGATTAACATTAACCATATAATACACCACAACTTAATCTTCAGATTATGGGCCTGAAGAATGGTTAACCACTCTGAAGTGGCTAACGCATAGAGTACTTTAGACTATACCTATTAGAGGATCACTGCTTCAAGGCATAGTGTGTTAAACTATTAAAATTATTAAACGTGTTCCCTTCACCTATGGTACTTAGGTGGGAATATGTATCAACTACGTAATGACCAACTGCGATTCTAGAGAATATTTTCCCAGTAACTTTAATCCCTCCATACCTGCAGTAGCGTTGTAAAAGACCAAGTTCATGGGTCTGGTTGATCATACCTGCAGTGCTGTTGTACTGATGCACCCTCGTACATACCTGAAATAACATTAAATACATCAAAATACTAAATTGAACATCTTGTAAAGTTTGAGAAACATCCCGCAAAACAATCGATCAGGTCAGATTTTGGTTCATCTATAAAGCTGACTTACCACCGAATGGCAAAATCTCAGACTTGACTTATCCAAAGCCCGTTGTCAACACAACGGCCAAGTGGTCGTTAACCCGGCAGCCAAACATGAACGTGAAGAACGCTTCACATTTAACTTCTCAGTCTGTGCTCGTTCATGCACTGACCCACAACAGTTCACATATTTTAACACACTGTACTTAAAATAGTTTTTGATGTGACCTATTATATAATATTTATTAGGCGAGGGAGACAAGTTGGAATACACTCACGTTGTTTCCTTCAACTATCAGACCTATACACAATTTAAATATACATTAATATTTACTTATATTGGAAAAAATATAGTACTTGGTTACACAAGACGTTAATGTTAATTAAGGCGTTTCTGGGGTTGGCTGCAGCGTGGACGACACTGACTCAGGATGGCTAGTTTCATTCACATAGGATGGGGGGGGGAGGGGATGTGACGCTTGCTACATTAAAAGTCTTTGGTCTGTGTTTCAAGGATTGAAATATGATACTTCACAAGAAACACCTTATAACTGCCAGAATTTAACTAATAATTTTGTCAACATTTTTCACCTGCTTTTGGTGGAACGTTCAGTTTCACTATGAGTGTAACACTCAAGCTGCTGTTGAACAGTTTATCACATAGCAGGCGTTTTTAGAATTAAATTTTGCTTTAATAAGCATCAAAAGTCTTAATCTAGGTAAAAGTTTCCACTAATAGACAGGTATATTACTCAATATCATATTTACAAATGAGCAAACCAGAGCTAATTGAATAATTTTAAATAAAGCTTTAACATCTTGTAACTATGCTTATTTAGACAATCAGCAAATATAGACTATTGTACCAACAGAATACAATGCGATAAAATAACTAATCATCTAGAGTAACTTGCCTGTAAGCCTGGCGCAGGTAACCTCATGCACAGGACTGTCCAGGTGACTAATTTAGTAAAACCAATGAGGCGGGCGCTGAGCAGCACCTCTCCCCACGCCGGCCCGCGCCACACTGCCCGCCGCGCCTCTTGACTAGCTTGGCCTGATGGGTCAACTACCCGTGACGTCATTCATCTCACCTGACATGAGGCCGCCTCACATACAAATAATTCACAAGTCACTTCCACAATATTAATATAGTTTATTTCTATTAATGTGAAGTATGAGCAAGTGTGAGTATGTATTAAAAGCACATACTTCACTACTGGACATTAAACCCACTACCACACCCACCTAGTAGCTTGGAAGCTCCATAACGCCTTCTGTAACTGTTATGTTGGGGTCTAGGCCAGGGGCCAGGTACAGCAACCGGTTACGGTGCTCAGCGTCCTGTGTGTATATACTACTGTATGCCTGTAGGGTCGAACTCTTAGGTCTTGGACCCCGCCTTTCTTATCGTCGATTGTCTAGTTACCGAATCAAGACCTATTTTTCCTATCATATCATCTACATGTGTTTCCATCACACACACACACACACATTCCCAGGATACAGCCCGCAGCAGTTGTTTAACTCCCAGATACCTGTTTACTGCTTCGTGAACAAATCATCAAGTGAAAGAAAATCTGCCCATTTGTTTCTGCTTCGATCGGGAATCGAATCCGGGTCCTTTGAACTACGACCCTAGAGTGCTGTCCACTTGGTTGCGAGGACGTGTGCGTGCGTGTATGTGTTTGTGCGAACTCTCCTAGATGTACTCACCAAAATGTGCCTGCAGGGTCAAGCTAGGCTCCTAGCCACCTCCACCCCCCCCCCCGCCTTCTAAACGTTCTAAGATTAATGCAATGTCTTCTTTCCCCTCATTTATCATATTTCCATTTAAAACTTTGAATCGATTTATCTTCAACGTCTTTACGTCTAACCAGTTGCACTTATTGACAGCCCTGAGACTGAAAAAGGTCTTATTGACGTCCCTGTGACTTATTTGCGTCTCTAATTTCCTTGTGTGACCCCTAGTTCTGCTGTTCCTAGCTTTCAACAATATTGCTTTGTCTACCTTGTCAATTTCCATTAGAATCTTATATATTGCTATCAAATCCCCCTCATCTCTCCTTTCCTCCAGTGTGGTAAGGTCCAGTTCTCTCAGTCTTATTTTATAGCTTAAACTCTTCAGCTCTGAAACAAGTCTCGTTGCATATCTTTGGACCTTTTCTAGTTTCTTCTTGTCCTTTTACAGGTAAGAATTCCATGCCGGGGGATGCATATTCATGTGTGGCTCTCACCTTCGCTGTAAATAGGTACAGGAAAGCCCTCGTGTTTAAATTTCTGAAGGATACTCGGATGTTGGACAGTATGCCATTATGAAGCTGTTATTCTGCTAATGTGGGCATCTGACATCACAAATGGGGTTATGTCCACTACTAGGACTTTCTTCCTTTCTGATGTAAGAATCAGTTTTCCCTTTTATCCTATATTTTTGTCCTGGTCTTAGTGTGCCTGTTCCAATCCTCATAACTTTGCATTTGGCCATGCTTAGCTCTAGCAGCCATTTTTTTTCTGAAATATTTTAAGTGTGTCCAAATCTGATTAAATGTCTCACAATCTGCTACTGTCCTGAGACTTCTGAAACTTTGCATCATCTGTAAATATTGAAATGAAGGCACAAATTTCCTGTCAGGTGATTGACAAATTCGAAACAGTATGGGACCCATAAGCAACCCTTGTAGTACTCCACTTGTAACCTCTCTCTCCCCTCTGCTTCCTTCTTGAGAGAGAATCTCTGACCCAATCAGCATTAGGGAAACCTAAACAAACTGCCCCTGGTGTGGATGGTATAACTTGTAACACCTTGAGCTTACTGAATGATGTCCCTAGCCACCCTCTGATTGACCTCTATTAAATGAGCCTCTCACAAGGTATCTTGCCAAAGAAATGGACACAAAGTCTCATAGAACCAATTCCTATACCTATCTCTCAAAATTCAGACCCATTTCCCTTACATCTTGCATGTGTAAAGTCTTGTCTTGGAGTTCTCAGTCGAGTCATTTTTCAGGTCAAAGAAGAATTGGCTCCTAACCTATATGGGTTTATGCCCAAGTTTTGTTCACAACCATGTTTTGCTGAATATTTTGTACACACCCAGGATAGGACACAGGCAGCCTTTATTGACCTGAACTCAGATTTCGATGAAGCAAATGGCGAAATATTATTTGAGAAACCTGCTGAATTTGGAATAGAAGGTAATCTGAGTTGGATAAAGAGCTACATATCCAACAGGCGTGCTAGTGTCCTATTTAAAGGAGTTAAAAGTACAAGAACGGATGCATTCAAACTAGGCACACCTCAAGGTTGTGTCCTAAGCCCTATGCTCTTTGTGAGGGATTTAGATCCCTCAGCTAGTTTTCCTAGTTTCTAGATTAGGCTAGTCACTCTAGAAACTGAAGCTTTCAAAATAACATATGCTTGTTGGGTGTTGAATGAAAGCTTATGTTATGGACTATCATTTGTGAGTAGTTAGAGGTCTTTGATTGCTCTGTAGAGAGAATTACAGAAATTTTCTTGTTTCTGTGAAATAGGACGAGGTGGTACTTGACTAAAACCGTTAGAGGTGGGGGAAGAGTGGAGTGAACGTTGCCTTCCCCCCCCCCACACTTAGGAGACATCACGCCACTCTCCTTAGGCCTCCCCTTCTTGTGACGTCACAGGACGCTCGAGGGTGAGTGAGCCTGATTGGTTTAGGCATGTGTGCTCCAAGCCTAGTTTTGGCGCGAAGAGCTATGGTTGGATGCGGCACGAGGGAGCCGTGCCGGCTCCAGGCTGATTGGTCAAGACAAAGTAGGGAGAAGGTATGGGCATTTTGAGTTTCCCTAGCGCGGGAAATCGTCAGTCTGAGCAGGGTAGCAGGTGGACTAGGACGTGTCTGGGTGGAGGGGGGGGAGTTTTCCCCCTCCACCCCCGTTAATCGCTTCTCTCGTCCAAATTACTCATCGAACATGGCACGCCTGCCATCAGGGGTTGTGTCAAGGCCCAATTAGGTGAATTGGGGCCAAGGATTTACGGAAGGAACAGTAAAAAACTAGAGAGACAGTTGACTGTGTTCACCCAGGGGGCAGCTGGCAGAGCCTCATGGTGTAACAGGTGGGTCGAGTATCCTGTCTAGTGGCAATGGACAATTGGTGTTGGGCAGTGTAAGTGAGTGTGATATTACAGGCCCATGTTGGACTTTGCATTCCGCCAGGCTGCGTCAGTGTGGGGACGCCGCCTGCCATTGTCACCCCAGTGTAGAGCAAGGCAGGCTCTAGTCTGCTGGAGTTGTGGGTGATTCCTCAACCACGTGTGTATGCCCGGGGGGCCACCCCGGCCACCCGCCGCATGGTCCGGCCACATGGCTTTGCCACATGGCCCGGCCACCCCACCCGCCTGCCCGCGCGCCGGCCAAACCCCACCCCCCCTCCCAGCTCGGGAGGGGCGCTGTGGGCCACGCGGTGGCCACATGCCTTGGCCACTTTCCCGGGACAGCCTAGGGCCACATCTTGTCGACGCATGAGGAGCAAGCAAGCTAAGTGTTGTCAGCTAGTGTGGTAGTGACTTGGGAAATGAGGAAAAAAATAAGGGAAAGAGGGCAGTAGAAATGAGCACTATTACAGTGTGAGGCATACCGGTGGAAATTCACGGTAAGAGTTGTCTCAGAGCCTCGCCAGGCTAGAGAAGCAGCTGAGTGACAGCTGTCAGTAGGATCCAGGTGTTTGATAGGGCGGTACCTGGAGATGGATATTATACACGGGACCACACTGTAGTATCATAATGTATATATATATATAATAGACTGACTAGAGTATGTAACCGGTCAGTGTAGAGATTTACCATATAAGTGATCCAGCCTGTCGATTCTATATAATCGTTCAGACTGGATTAATGCCATAGAGTACAGTAAAATTATTATCATTAGAGGTAGGCAGTACATTTACATGATGATATAATTTTCATTGATTATGTGAATGCCATTTCTATGTGTTCATTTGTATGTTTATGTACTGTGTTGTGTGGCGAGTCAGTAGATGTGATTGCTGACTGATTGCCTAATGATGTCATTAGCATGTGGGGTATGCTGACGGCATCATTATGTTGCAGGTTTGTGCAGTATTGTTTCAGTTTATACGATATTATTGCCCCAGGAACTGTGTTGAGGGTTTAAGGGACCTCTAGGATTATTCAGGGGAATTCACAGTACTTAATGAGAGCAGGCAATTGATGGGTTAATTGCCTTGCTGAGGTATGTGTGTGTTCACAGTAGTCCTTTGCAACGGGTGCAAGAAAAAGAGGGGGGGCAGTAATATTAGTATACTTTTGTGTGTTGCACAACCGTGTGTCATTATTGAGTGGGCACAGTAATTAGCGAGTTGCAGTAGCCGCAACCATATGTGGGCAATGCTTTTATGATGTTGCATGCCATTGTAGTGTGACCTATGTAACGCTGGGGTTACTTTGTTTCTTTAAGTTGTGTGGAGGACTTAAGGCTTCAGTGAGTTAATTAAGGGGTAATTAACTGGATAAGGGGTGCACACTTAGTATTGTGGAGTGAGTGAGGGCTGTTAAGAGAGAACAGTGTTGAGCTTGAGTGAGATACGTCTCGGGAGCAATTAATTGTCCATGTGACAATTAATTGACCACTCTAGCTAATTATGTAATTAGACTTCTCATCATGAATTCACGTAGTGGGAGAGGATCTGTCAGAGTCTGTCAGTATTTGTGTTAACGTAATATGCTCGAGACTAATTACCTTTCTGGGGTATAGCAATTAGTGGCTCAGGTTAATTAGTGGAGTAATTAACATTGGAGAGCCCCGATGACTCGGTAAAGCGAGGTCATGGAGCTAGCATAAATCGTTGTATTAATCATATCCTGTCTGAGGACAGTGAATTAGTGGCACATCTTGTTAATTAGGGTAATTAACTCCTTTCCCGTGAATTCACAGTGTTTGATGAGACCTGCTTAGGCAGTGCGGAGTGAGACGTATTTATGGATGATTAATTATCGGTCCTGGTGACAGTTAATTAATTGCCCAGAAGTAATTAGGGACTTAATTAGGGTAATTAACACTCACTAGTAATTTTTTGACACAGACTGTGGAGAAGCTACCAAGTTAGGGTAGGCTTAGTTAACGTAACTCAATGGGGATGTAATTAGTGGTCCGTTTGACCTTAATTGAGAATTACTCACTGAATACTTGCTAGGAGTCAAGTGTGATGTAATATATGTTTGAGTTATTGTTAACAAGAGAGAGACAAGTGTTAAAGATTAACGTAGAGTATCATCCTGTTGTTGTCTAGTGTGAGACAATTGTTTGTGATTATCGTAGTACTTTGTTGCTGACTGCTGCGATCAGTCAATTAACGTAATTAATCACTTAAGGCAATTTCTTTTGGTTGTCATCTGGTGACGAGAGTAGAGTTATCTAGGGATCTGTGGAGCTGTGTCCCAGAATCCCGCCTTGCCTGTCTTTGTTACTGTTTACAACAGTGCAACTTCTTGTAGGGAGTTGCAAAGAGTGTTCACACTGCGTTGTGATAGGGGGGGGGTCACTGTTGGACTACCCGCCTAGTTACGTGGGTCTCTCCTGGGGGGCGGGAGGACCCCTAAGTTTGTGATTATAGTAGCTGTCAGGGAAACCGTGACACTATTGATTGCCTGCTTGTGTCTTTGTCTTCAGTGGATATCCTTCATTTGTTCAGTTAGTTCATGTTGTCAGCCCGAAGTGTCAGCAAGATGGAGCCTGCTGTCACTTCTCGAGGGGCTGTTGAATAGCTGTGTTGCAAATGCCACTTGATGTACAATAACGTAACCATTCGCTGTGGTGTAACTTAGTCTGTGATATTTTTCTTTGTTTTGCAATATTGCGTCATCAGTGGGCACACCTGTGTTCAGGTTAGTTCAGTATGCAGCCTCACAGCAAGGGTTGCTATTTAGCTGTTTGTTATCGTGCCACTGGATGGACATTAACGTAACGTAAACTCGGTAATGTAGTAGTTAGTCTCTTGTTATTAATAAATTGTTATGTTATAGAAAACGGTCTTTGATGTCAACCCTTCAGCCATACTATTCCACCATATTTCTGCATATTATTATTAAATGTTGATGTGATCTTGATATGACGGCTGTTCTTGGGAATTCGAATTCCAATTCATAGCGCCACATCAAATATAAATATTTGATTGTGAGAACCCGTCGGTTACCCTTTATTAGTTTTAACGTCCTGTTTAACTAGGAGGAGCCAGCGGCCTATTGTGGACAGGTTTTCACCCCTGGTGGTGGAGGCCTGGCGGTTTGCTCCCGCTTTTCCTTTTTCTATTGGACTCATGCTTAACTGCCGTGAGCAGCCTTTAAACTTGTAGTCCACCTCCTAAGGGAGGTAGGCATAGAGAAAAATCTCACACTCTTTAATATACTTATGTGCAAACTTATCCATGACATCCCTGTACAATCTACTAAAACTGTAATATGTTATGCTGATGATATTTGTCTTATGGCAAACAGTAAACAAAGACTACAAACGTTACTTGATGTATTTTCCAAGAAAGTAGTAGAATGTGGCCTCATAATCTCTGTTGATAATACAAGAGCTCTTTTTTCCCCTTTCTTTTCATGTTAACTATACTATTAATGGAGTGCCCGTGGAGACTTTTGAGTCTTATAGATAGTTTGGAATCGAGGTTGCTGATACAAATATCATCAGCAACCTTCGCAAAAACTTGTTGAGCGTTTTAAACCTCTCAAGTAAGTAAGTAATTATCAAAAGAAGGCACCAAACCGGGAAGGCTATGTAGCCCCATCAAATACGCAAAATAATCAGAGGGCGCTAAATATCACCAAGGATGCCAATACGAGAACAAAAACGCATAAGGCGAACGATATCAAAAGTATCCGAGTCACCAAGAATTCTATCGAGGGACAGGTGACCGCGAGGGGCGGACGGAAAGCAAGACACACGCTCGTCCTGGAAGTCAGGACATTCAAGAAGGACATGCACGACCGTAAGAGGGACAATGCAACTAGGACAATAAGGAGCAGGGCGGCGCTCCATCAAGTGACGATGGGTTAAGCGAGTATTGCCAATACGCAACCTCACCAGAGCTGTTTCCCACCACCAGTTACGGTGGAAGGAGGACGGCCACGAGGAAACACAACATTTAAGAGTACGTAGCTTGTTACCAGTAACAGACAACCAAGAAGCCTGCCAACGGGTAAGGACTGAGGAATGGATAACCGGGTAAAAGTCGGAATACGGAATGCCTTTACAAGAGATGGGACAAGAGCGGACAGCTTCCTTAGCGGCAGCATCCGCACGCTCATTTAAATACACACCAATATGGCTGGGAACCCAACAAAACTCAACCGACTTAAATTTACTGTGAACGAGAAACAGCCAATGCTGGATCTCGACAACTACTGGATGAACCGGATTAAAGGACCCGAGAGCCATGATGGCACTACGAGAGTCAACAAAAACCACAAAGGAAGACTGACAACGAGAAAGCAGGAGACGAAGAGCATAGAGAATAGCATAAAGTTCCGCTGTAAAGATGCTAGTCTCCGGAGGCAAGCGACACATATAAGTGCGATCAGGAAAAACAACAGAGTAGCCAACACCGTCCGCTGACTTAGACCCATCGGTGAAGACAGAAACGGAGCGGGAGTGAGAAGAAAAGTGCTCGAGGAAAAGGCGTTTTAGAACCGTAGGAGGGGTAAAAGCTTTAGTGATACGGGTCAAGGAAGTACAAAACCGCGGAAGAGGGACCCTCCACGGGGGCAAAGAAGGAACAACACGAGGAGAAACATCAGAAATACGAACGGAGAGAGAATCCTGTAGGCGAGATAACCGGACAGAAAGAGGGAGGTGGTGAAGAGGAACAGGAACCGCAGGAGGGGTAAAAGTTAAAGCACGACAGAGGCGAGAGGAAGGATGTTGCAAGGACCGCGCAAGATAGCAAAGACAGTAGCGATCACGGCGGTCCTGGAGAGACAGGAAGCCAGTGTCAACATACAAGCTAAGGATGGGAGTCGAACGAAAGGCACCAGAACTGAGGCGCAACCCAGTATGGTACAAAGCATCAAGACGGCGAAGAGTAGAAGGAGAAGCAGACGAGTAAGCAGGGCAACCATAATCGAGCTTAGACAGGACGAGAGAGGAATGTAAAGCAAGGAGAGTGCGCCTATCTGCCCCCCAAGAAGTATGGGACAAGACCCGAAGGAGGGTAAGGGTCTTAGAGCACTCAACACGGAGGTAAGAGATATGGGGAGACCAAGACAAACGAGTGTCAAGGAATAACCCCAAAAGCTTCGCGGAATCTTTGTGTTCAAGGGGATGACCATAAAGTGACAAAGAGGGACGAAGAACAACCCGTTTCCTCGTAAAAGTCATGGCACAAGTCTTAGAAGTAGAGAACTTGAAGCCATGACCTGTGGCCCAAGACGACACGGCATCAATTGCAAGTTGAAGCCAGCGTTGAAGGAGAGGCGAATCATCACCCTGACAACAAAGGGTAAGATCATCGACATAGAGAGCGGAGAAGACACCAGAAGGAAGAGAGGAAAGAAGACCATTGAGGGCAACCAGAAAAAGAGTAGTGCTCAGAACACTACCCTGGGGCACACCTTCGTATTGCTGAAAAGAGGGAGAGAGAGCGGTACCAAGGCGCACCCGAAAGGAACGACGAGAGAGGAAGCTGCGGAGAAAGAGAGGGAAATGACCACGAAGGCCAAAAGAATGAAGTTGAGATAGGATATGATAACGCCAAGTGGTGTCGTAAGCCTTTTCTAGGTCAAAAAGGACGGCAACAACGGAGGTCTTCGCAGCAAAAGCAGTACGAATATAGACCTCCAAGTTCACCAGGACATCTGTCGTGCTGCGGCACTTGCGGAAACCAAATTGAGAAGGGGAGAGGTGATGGTGTTCCAGGAACCACATCAGACGAACGTTAACCATACGTTCAAAGAGTTTGCAGACACAACTTGTGAGAGCAATAGGGCGAAAGTCCTTAGGGGATGTACCCAGAGACCCCGGTTTGCGAACAGGGAGGACAACGGCATCGAGCCAGTCCTCAGGGACTGACGACGACTCCCAGATCCGATTATACAGCCTCAGTAAATACTGAGACATGCTCGGAGGGAGATGGCGAAGCATCTCATAATGAATACCATCGGAGCCCGCCGCCGTAGAACCGCAGAGGGCCAGGGCAAAACGAAGTTCAGAGAGAGAGAAGGGATCATTATAGGGAAGCTGAAGATGAGTGCAGAAATCTAAAGGACGAGACTCAAGGACAGGTTTACGAAGAAGGAAAGATTGGGGAAGATGAAGACCAGAGCTAACAGAAGAAAAGTGGGAACCCAGTTTGGAAGTGACCTGCAACGGGTCCGCCACAAGAGTATCACGGAGGTGAAGGACCGGTGAAACATCGGGAACGAACTTACCCGCTATCTTGCGGATACGCTTCCAGATCTGGGCCAGAGGGGTCTCGGACGTAATTGTTGAGACATAAGATGCCCAACATTCACGTTTAGCCGTACGGATGGCCCTACGGGCCACCGCACTCGCTTTCCGAAAGAAAAGAAAAGAATCGGTCGTCTGCCTACGGCGGTGCCTCTTCCAGGCTGCACGCTTTCAGCGGACAGCCCGAGCACAGTCCGCATTCCACCAGGGAACGCACTTCCGTGGACCCCGAGAGGAAGAGCGAGGAATAGAGCGGAGGGCAGCGTTGAAGACAGTGTCATGAAAAAGGAGGAGAGCGCGAGAGAGAGGCAGAAGGGAGAGGTCAGAGAGAGCAGCACTGAGGGTAAATACGGTCCAGTCTGCCTTAGCAAACTGCAACCTAGGGAAAGAGAGGGAAGGGCGAAAAGAGAAAAAGGAAACAAGGATGGGGAAATGATCACTTCCATGGAGGTCATCAAGAACCTGCCACGTGAAATCTAAGTAAAGAGAAGAAGAGCAGAGAGAAAGATCAAGACAAGAAAGGGTGCGAGTCCGAGAGTCCAAATGAGTGGGCTCACCAGAATTCAGAAGAGACAGGGAAGAAGAGAGGAGAAATGGCTCAAGGAGGCGACCCCGGGTATTCGTCAGAACGTCACCCCAAAGAGAATGACGAGAATGACTTGTACATACATGAGAATGTATGTACAAGACAAGACCAGTTGCGTTGCTTCTGGGAGTATGGGTTCGAGTCACTTCTGGGGTGTGAGTTTTCAGTTGCATATTGTCCTGGGGACCATTCAGGCTTGTTCGCATTTGTGTTCCTCACGTGTGCCCCAAAGAATGAGGTGATTTGGTAAAATGCTATGCCCAAGATAACTATCCGAGTGCCGGCGGTGGGGTGGTTCAAATAGCCTCGGCTATCACCTCATTATGTCCGGTCGTGATGGTCAAGTGGATTAAGGCGTCTTGTACATACCAGTTGCGTTGCTTCTGGGAGTATGGGTTCGAGTCACTTCTGGGGTGTGTGTTTTCAGTTGCATATTGTCCTGGGGACCATTCAGGCTTGTTCGCATTTGTGTTCCTCACGTGTGCCCCAAAGAATGAGGTGATTTGGTAAAATGCTATGCCCAAGATAACTATCCGAGTGCCGGCGGTGGGGTGGTTCAAATAGCCTCGGCTATCATCTCATTATGTCCGGTCGTGATGGTCAAGTGGATTAAGGCGTCTTGTACATACCAGTTGCGTTGCTTCTGGGAGTATGGGTTCGAGTCACTTCTGGGGTGTGAGTTTTCAGTTGCATATTGTCCTGGGGACCATTCAGGCTTGTTCGCATTTGTGTTCCTCACGTGTGCCCAAAGAATGAGGTGATTTGGTAAAATGCTATGCCCAAGATAACTACCCGAGTGCCGGCGGTGGGGTGGTTCAAATAGCCTCGGCTATCACCTCATTATGTCCGGTCGTGATGGTCAAGTGGATTAAGGCGTCTTGTACATACCAGTTGCGTTGCTTCTGGGAGTATGGGTTCGAGTCACTTCTGGGGTGTGAGTTTTCAGTTGCATATTGTCCTGGGGACCATTCAGGCTTGTTCGCATTTGTGTTCCTCACGTGTGCCCCAAAGAATGAGGTGATTTGGTAAAATGCTATGCCCAAGATAACTATCCGAGTGCCGGCGGTGGGGTGGTTCAAATAGCCTCGGCTATCACCTCATTATGTCCGTTCGTGATGGTCAAGTGGATTAAGGCGTCTTGTACATACCAGTTGCGTTGCTTCTGGGAGTATGGGTTCGAGTCACTTCTGGGGTGTGAGTTTTCAGTTATATAAATATATATATATATAAATATATATATATATAAATATATATAAATATATATATATATATTTATATATATGTATATATATATTTATATATATATATATATATATATATATATATATATATAAATATATATATATATATATATATTTATATATTGTTGGGGGTTTCACCTCTCTATTATTCTCTACCCTTACTCTGGGGTGAGCAATAGTTACGCTCAAGGTAACTCACCGTAGCCCTGCGGGTCTTCCCTCGATCCTCACGGCGCCACTGCACGCCAGGAGAGTCTCCCAGTCAATCTTAACGGCCTCTTATTAAGAAAGAGTGAGAACACGACTCGTTCACCTCGACTGTCGTGTGCCCTCCCCAACAATAGGGCTCTACGGTTAAACACAAGATCGCCAACTGGTGTTTAAGGTGGCCAGTAACACCCTCAGTGGACTGGTATATTCAGTGGTAGCCTTGGCAAGGTCACACTCAAAGATCAGGAATCAGGCAGGTACTTATTGTTATCACTCTATGCTTACAGGTATAGTATAGCCACAAGATCAATGGAGGGGATGATAAAAACACAAAGAGAGTTTTGTATTATACTTAAAATGTATGAAAGATGTCACAAGGCCACACAATAATCATAAATCAACTGATCCTGACTCGGCCGGTAATTCCCACGGATATTATGCGACCGCTAGAGGGCAACACTCTCCCCTCCTCATCAAGTGTCAAGAACAGCTGATCGCAATGGACTCTCCGCGCGAAATTTGCTTGTTTGCTAGATTCACGCGCGCGGTTTCTTTAAATTCTCCAATATTACTAGAAACTCGCACACTCTATATTGGCACAAATAAACCGAATTACTTAGTTACACTGTACTCAGGCTCAAACAGTCTTTTCTACAATCAATTCTACAATGATTCACTGTAATGGCTTTACATTGTTCTTCACTCAACAATATATTATGAACTATTAACACTGGAGTTTTCAGTACTTTCTCTCGTTGGTGATAACGCAATAATTCTCTGTACTCACAAATGATTATTCACTGAATGAACATAGACATATATATGGTATATAAATCAATCATCAATACATGGAAAATAAATAGTTTCTGGGCACATAGCCTAACCTCCAAATACTGGCATAATATTATATATAATTTACCACTATATGTTCATATCAAAAATCTATAGAAAGATATACACAACACAGTAAATTTATCACTGGTTCCTGGTTCCTGTACACACCAATAATCAACATGAATATTACAAGTACCCTTGATAGTACTGTCTAGCACACTGGTGCTTTACCGTGACATGGGTGAGACTTGCTCACGACATATAAAATCTTCAGGCTAGATAATATAGCCAAATAATATAGCTAACTAAAGGGGAATGGGGAGGGAACTAGAACCACCTACTTCACCCTATCCTCCGATGAGAGTCGAGATGTAGCTCCTGGTCCTCGTGTCGGGAACGCCCCCACACTACACGTCGTCGTGTCCTACCAGAGCCTCTCGTCGTCCCACCGTTTAGCGCGTCGTCTCCGTGCCTCCTCACTGCAGGTCCGTCCTTCTCCTTGACTTCTTGAAGGTTGGAGTCGGTCTCCTGGCCGTCGTCTTCTCCCAGCAACGGCTGTCGCCTACGTCTCAGCTACAGTCGTTCGGTTTCCCCAAATAGTCCTCTCTTCCTCAGCTACCCAGTGGCTCTGTCAGCCACTACGCTGTCACAAACTGGTGAATTGCCACAGACGTCAATATACGTCACTGCACGGCTTCACTGCTACTGGCACAGTACCTGACTGGAGCACTTGTTGCTCAAATAACCGTCAATTCCCTCTTCTGGTTCAACACATGAACTAGGGAAGACTTCTCAGAGTACTGGCGGACTTCAGGTGACGCGTAAATCCACGGTAGTGGGAAACAGCTGTCCGACAGACAGGACCACTCGTCGCACGTCCGACCTCTATGACGTGTCGTGTCTGACTGATGGCGCCAGAGTGGCGCGCGGCCCGGACCCCCTTCCTTCGTGACGTCACTTTCGCCACGGGAGGTTTTCATTGGCTCCCGGTGCCACATTGCTGTCGGTGACCAATCCGGTGCCACCGACGTCACACGGTTTTGGCGGGAGATCAGGGAAGCCAGCGCCATCTTGGCTCCCTAAAGGGCCTAAACCACAGGCCAAAATATCACTATTTCACAAATTTCTCGGCTCTCCGAGAACACTTCACTCTCTCCCATATATCAAATTGTAGCCTGCAACGTAGAGAACGCTTGGGAAAAGTAGACATGACTCTTACTGCAGGCGTGGGAGAATTATAAGGGGGGGGAACTCCGTCACATACCCCTCCCCTTAAAATAAGAGTCATGTCTCGTTAGTGTATGCGGGATAGGGCGTCCGCTACTACGTCGTCCTTCCCCTTGATGTGCTTGACCTTGATCCTTGTCAGATTCTCAGTGCGGGTGAGACTGGTGCCGTCCGCCCTGGACCACTTACTTTCCTCCTCCGGGAGTTCTCGGTCCCTCGGTACACTCAGACCCGTCTTCCGCTGGGTTTCTCGGGTATACGTTCCGTCCTGCTTGTCGGCTCTTCCTTCCACAATGAAGAAAGGTTTCAGGCGGTCCATGCGACACACCTGTTTCTTTCGGGGTCCATCCGGCTTTCCAATCTCGTACGACACTGGACCCAACCGTCGCAGCACTCGGTATGGTCTCTTGAACCGCGACCTGGTCACTCTACCTTTACCTGGCAGCACAACCATTACTTTGGATCCGGCCTGAAAATCCCTCTGCGCAGCTCTCCTGTCGTACCACTCCGACATCTTACGTTGCGCCTTCTTCAGGAGTTTCCTAGCCAGCTTCTTCGCTCTAGTGAGACGTTCTTTGAACTTCTGGACATATTTATTCACCGTTCCCACGGCTGCTCCTGGCGTCCATCGTTCCTTCATCATAGATAGCACGGCATATATAATATAGATAAATGGAAAGTAAGCCTTCTCAGGACCCACACGTCCTCCTTCGGCCTTACCAACCAAATCGGGGAACTCCTCCTGCTGTAATTCTTCGAGACGAGCGCGGTTTACCCCTGGAGAACCGGTGAGTGTCACCTGCAACTCACCATTCGGGCTACCTTCGCCCTCCACTCGTTCTCTGGGTCCTACGCAGAGGTGATCTGTTCCCAGGCTGTCAACCGACTCCTCAGCCCCATCAGATCCACAACCTCCTGGTTCTTCGCGTTGTCTCGGTGTCACAGTACAAACTGGGATCGCCACCGGTGCGATTCCCTTCTCGTCCCCACAGACGTTCGAATCTTCGCCTGTCTCCTCGTGTTGTTCTGGGCACTCTTCGCCTTTCATGAGATGCGGGAGGACATATCCTCCACACGCGTCATTCCCCAAGATGACCTGCGCCTCCATCTCGGGCATTGATGTACAGACTCCCACCTCTAGGGTCTGGCAGCCATAATCGGAATTTAAAGTTACCTGGTGTAGGGGCATCCTCACTGGGCCTCCCACCGTGGTCACACTTGCTACCCCCACACTGGTACTTTCGTAACCCTCGGGGAACAGGGTCTCACTCACCAGGGTAAAATCGGCCCCAGTGTCTCTTAAGATCTTCACAGGGATGGGGTCTGCGACCCCCATCCTTACGGTTCCTTGACACATAAATGGGTGAACTTTCTTCTCCCCATTTAGCACGGGTTCATCCCGCACTCCCTCGGCCCTCTGGTCCTCGAACATCACTAAAGCAACGTGTCCCCGCTGCTTAGGGCGTCTGCATTCCCGCGCGACGTGTCCGGGTATTCCGCAGTTGTAGCAGCGGCCCCTCGGCGGAGACCATCCACCACCGCTCGTCTTAGCACTGCCTCCAGAGACCGTCACACCCTGTGTCTTTCCCGCCTCACTTGTCGTTTCTTTCCCTGCAGTAACAGTTCCCGAGCTCTCAGCTTGGTTCTCCCCTATCGGCTCTACAACACCTTTTGATCCTCGGGTGTTCCAACTTGAGAAATGGGACTTGGGAGAACTCGTTCCTGCCCTCCATCCATCCGTCCTTCTATAACTCCGATCGTTTCCGACGTATGCGGGTGGTCGGTTCTGTCCCTCTCGGCGTGGGCGTAGGGCTTCTTCTAGCATGTCGGCCCGGTCGGCTGCGGCCCTCAGGTCCTTTATGTCCGCCTCCTTTACCCTCATCCTGATCTCAGGAGAGAGCACGGACATAAACTTTTCCATGGCCATTAGTTCCTTGACCTCTTCGACCGACCTTGCTTCTTCAGAGTCCAGCCACTTAAGGAGCTTTCTTTCAATGTCCCTCGCCGTCTCCGCATACGATTTTCCTGGCAACCGGGTACATTCTCTAAACCTCTTTCTGTAACACTCTGGCGTGAGCTTAAAGGAACGGAGCACAGCTCGTTTTACCGCATCGTAGTTAGTGCATTCTTGGAAGTCGAGCATAGTGAAGGCTTGGCGAGCTTCCCCTGTGAGCCTTCCTTGGACCAACTCCGCCCACTCCGCCCTCGGCCACCTCTTCATAGCAGCAACTCTCTCAAAGTGATCGAAGAAACTTTCGGCTTCACTAGGCACAAAGACCGGCAGGTCTCGTTCCCTCACTCGTCGGTCTTCCTGTGGCGGGGCAGGGGCACCTAGTCCCAGTTCAGCTCGCTTCAGCTCCACCTCCTGGTTGGCTTCTATTTCCATTTGTCTCAGCCTAACTTCTTGCTCTCGTTCTTCCCTGCGTAGCTGTGCTTCTCGTTCCTCACGCTTCGTCTGTGCTTCTCGCTCCTGTTCTTCCCGGCGCAGCTGTGCTTCTCGCTCTTGCTCTTCCCGGCGCAGCTGTGCTTCTCGCTCCTCACGCTTCATCTGTGCTTCTCGCTCTTGCTCTTCTTTGCGCTGTTGCGCCTCTTCTCTCCTCAGCTGAGCTTCTGCTTCTCGCTCTTCTTTGCGCTGCTGTGCTTCTCGCTCTTCTTTGCGCTGCTGTGCCTCTCGCTCTTCTTTGCGCTGCTGTGCCTCTAGCTGCAGCTTCATTATTTCCAGCTTAATGCTGTGCCTGCTGCCGCTGGATCCCCTGCTGCTTCCACCAATACTCAGGTGTTCACCCTCACTGGCAGGTGTTTGGGGCCGTTCCTCCCCCAAAGCTTCGTCTCGAGCCTTTAGCTGAGCCATTATCTCTAGTCTTCTTTCACCAACTCGGGCAGATTTCAGCTTTATTCCAAAATGATCCGCTATAGCCTGTAACTGTGCCTTGGTGCACTCTTCCAGCACCTGTTCGTCTCTAGAGTCAATAAACCTCGATACTTTATCATCCTCCATCTTGTGCTACGAGTGTTAACCTGCACCTGATCTCTAACACCACTGCCAAGTACCACTGCAACCTTTACTCCGATCTATATCCTGGCAAGGTCGCCAATGTTGGGGGTTTCACCTCTCTATTATTCTCTACCCTTACTCTGGGGTGAGCAATAGTTACGCTCAAGGTAACTCACCGTAGCCCTGCGGGTCTTCCCTCGATCCTCACGGCGCCACTGCACGCCAGGAGAGTCTCCCAGTCAATCTTAACGGCCTCTTATTAAGAAAGAGTGAGAACACGACTCGTTCACCTCGACTGTCGTGTGCCCTCCCCAACAATAGGGCTCTACGGTTAAACACAAGATCGCCAACTGGTGTTTAAGGTGGCCAGTAACACCCTCAGTGGACTGGTATATTCAGTGGTAGCCTTGGCAAGGTCACACTCAAAGATCAGGAATCAGGCAGGTACTTATTGTTATCACTCTATGCTTACAGGTATAGTATAGCCACAAGATCAATGGAGGGGATGATAAAAACACAAAGAGAGTTTTGTATTTTACTTAAAATGTATGAAAGATGTCACAAGGCCACACAATAATCATAAATCAACTGATCCTGACTCGGCCGGTAATTCCCACGGATATTATGCGACCGCTAGAGGGCAACACTCTCCCCTCCTCATCAAGTGTCAAGAACAGCTGATCGCAATGGACTCTCCGCGCGAAATTTGCTTGTTTGCTAGATTCACGCGCGCGGTTTCTTTAAATTCTCCAATATTACTAGAAACTCGCACACTCTATATTGGCACAAATAAACCGAATTACTTAGTTACACTGTACTCAGGCTCAAACAGTCTTTTCTACAATCAATTCTACAATGATTCACTGTAATGGCTTTACATTGTTCTTCACTCAACAATATATTATGAACTATTAACACTGGAGTTTTCAGTACTTTCTCTCGTTGGTGATAACGCAATAATTCACTGTACTCACAAATGATTATTCACTGAATGAACATAGACATATATATGGTATATAAATCAATCATCAATACATGGAAAATAAATAGTTTCTGGGCACATAGCCTAACCTCCAAATACTGGCATAATATTATAAATAATTTACCACTATATGTTCATATCAAAAATCTATAGAAAGATATACACAACACAGTAAATTTATCACTGGTTCCTGGTGCCTGTACACACCAATAATCAACATGAATATTACAAGTACCCTTGATAGTACTGTCTAGCACACTGGTGCTTTACCGTGACATGGGTGAGACTTGCTCACGACATATAAAATCTTCAGGCTAGATAATATAGCCAAATAATATAGCTAACTAAAGGGGAATGGGGAGGGAACTAGAACCACCTACTTCACCCTATCCTCCGATGAGAGTCGAGATGTAGCTCCTGGTCCTCGTGTCGGGAACGCCCCCACACTACACGTCGTCGTGTCCTACCAGAGCCTCTCGTCGTCCCACCGTTTAGCGCGTCGTCTCCGTGCCTCCTCACTGCAGGTCCGTCCTCCTCCTTGACTTCTTGAAGGTTGGAGTCGGTCTCCTGGCCGTCGTCTTCTCCCAGCAACGGCTGTCGCCTACGTCTCAGCTACAGTCGTTCGGTTTCCCCAAATAGTCCTCTCCTCCTCAGCTACCCAGTGGCTCTGTCAGCCACTACGCTGTCACAAACTGGTGAATTGCCACAGACGTCAATATACTTCACTGCACGGCTTCACTGCTACTGGCACAGTACCTGACTGGAGCACTTGTTGCTCAAATAACCGTCAATTCCCTCTTCTGGTTCAACACATGAACTAGGGAAGACTTCTCAGAGTACTGGCGGACTTCAGGTGACGCGTAAATCCACGGTAGTGGGAAACAGCTGTCCGACAGACAGGACCACTCGTCGCACGTCCGACCTCTATGACGTGTCGTGTCTGACTGATGGCGCCAGAGTGGCGCGCGGCCCGGACCCCCTTCCTTCGTGACGTCACTTTCGCCACGGGAGGTTTTCATTGGCTCCCGGTGCCACATTGCTGTCGGTGACCAATCCGGTGCCACCGACGTCACACGGTTTTGGCGGGAGATCAGGGAAGCCAGCGCCATCTTGGCTCCCTAAAGGGCCTAAACCACAGGCCAAAATATCACTATTTCACAAATTTCTCGGCTCTCCGAGAACACTTCACTCTCTCCCATATATCAAATTGTAGCCTGCAACGTAGAGAACGCTTGGGAAAAGTAGACATGACTCTTACTGCAGGCGTGGGAGAATTATAAGGGGGGGGAACTCCGTCACATACCCCTCCCCTTAAAATAAGAGTCATGTCTCGTTAGTGTATGCGGGATAGGGCGTCCGCTACTACGTCGTCCTTCCCCTTGATGTGCTTGACCTTGATCCTTGTCAGATTCTCAGTGCGGGTGAGACTGGTGCCGTCCGCCCTGGACCACTTACTTTCCTCCTCCGGGAGTTCTCGGTCCCTCGGTACACTCAGACCCGTCTTCCACTGGGTTTCTCGGGTATACGTTCCGTCCTGCTTGTCGGCTCTTCCTTCCACAATGAAGAAAGGTTTCAGGCGGTCCATGCGACACACCTGTTTCTTTCGGGGTCCATCCGGCTTTCCAATCTCGTACGACACTGGACCCAACCGTCGCAGCACTCGGTATGGTCTCTTGAACCGCGACCTGGTCACTCTACCTTTACCTGGCAGCACAACCATTACTTTGGATCCGGCCTGAAAATCCCTCTGCGCAGCTCTCCTGTCGTACCACTCCGACATCTTACGTTGCGCCTTCTTCAGGAGTTTCCTAGCCAGCTTCTTCGCTCTAGTGAGACGTTCTTTGAACTTCTGGACATATTTATTCACCGTTCCCACGGCTGCTCCTGGCGTCCATCGTTCCTTCATCATAGATAGCACGGCATATATAATATAGATAAATGGAAAGTAAGCCTTCTCAGGACCCACACGTCCTCCTTCGGCCTTACCAACCAAATCGGGGAACTCCTCCTGCTGTAATTCTTCGAGACGAGCGCGGTTTACCCCTGGAGAACCGGTGAGTGTCACCTGCAACTCACCATTCGGGCTACCTTCGCCCTCCACTCGTTCTCTGGGTCCTACGCAGAGGTGATCTGTTCCCAGGCTGTCAACCGACTCCTCAGCCCCATCAGATCCACAACCTCCTGGTTCTTCGCGTTGTCTCGGTGTCACAGTACAAACTGGGATCGCCACCGGTGCGATTCCCTTCTCGTCCCCACAGACGTTCGAATCTTCGCCTGTCTCCTCGTGTTGTTCTGGGCACTCTTCGCCTTTCATGAGATGCGGGAGGACATATCCTCCACACGCGTCATTCCCCAAGATGACCTGCGCCTCCATCTCGGGCATTGATGTACAGACTCCCACCTCTAGGGTCTGGCAGCCATAATCGGAATTTAAAGTTACCTGGTGTAGGGGCATCCTCACTGGGCCTCCCACCGTGGTCACACTTGCTACCCCCACACTGGTACTTTCGTAACCCTCGGGGAACAGGGTCTCACTCACCAGGGTAAAATCGGCCCCAGTGTCTCTTAAGATCTTCACAGGGATGGGGTCTGCGACCCCCATCCTTACGGTTCCTTGACACATAAATGGGTGAACTTTCTTCTCCCCATTTAGCACGGGTTCATCCCGCACTCCCTCGGCCCTCTGGTCCTCGAACATCACTAAAGCAACGTGTCCCCGCTGCTTAGGGCGTCTGCATTCCCGCGCGACGTGTCCGGGTATTCCGCAGTTGTAGCAGCGGCCCCTCGGCGGAGACCATCCACCACCGCTCGTCTTAGCACTGCCTCCAGAGACCGTCACACCCTGTGTCTTTCCCGCCTCACTTGTCGTTTCTTTCCCTGCAGTAACAGTTCCCGAGCTCTCAGCTTGGTTCTCCCCTATCGGCTCTACAACACCTTTTGATCCTCGGGTGTTCCAACTTGAGAAATGGGACTTGGGAGAACTCGTTCCTGCCCTCCATCCATCCGTCCTTCTATAACTCCGATCGTTTCCGACGTATGCGGGTGGTCGGTTCTGTCCCTCTCGGCGTGGGCGTAGGGCTTCTTCTAGCATGTCGGCCCGGTCGGCTGCGGCCCTCAGGTCCTTTATGTCCGCCTCCTTTACCCTCATCCTGATCTCAGGAGAGAGCACGGACATAAACTTTTCCATGGCCATTAGTTCCTTGACCTCTTCGACCGACCTTGCTTCTTCAGAGTCCAGCCACTTAAGGAGCTTTCTTTCAATGTCCCTCGCCGTCTCCGCATACGATTTTCCTGGCAACCGGGTACATTCTCTAAACCTCTTTCTGTAACACTCTGGCGTGAGCTTAAAGGAACGGAGCACAGCTCGTTTTACCGCATCGTAGTTAGTGCATTCTTGGAAGTCGAGCATAGTGAAGGCTTGGCGAGCTTCCCCTGTGAGCCTTCCTTGGACCAACTCCGCCCACTCCGCCCTCGGCCACCTCTTCATAGCAGCAACTCTCTCAAAGTGATCGAAGAAACTTTCGGCTTCACTAGGCACAAAGACCGGCAGGTCTCGTTCCCTCACTCGTCGGTCTTCCTGTGGCGGGGCAGGGGCACCTAGTCCCAGTTCAGCTCGCTTCAGCTCCACCTCCTGGTTGGCTTCTATTTCCATTTGTCTCAGCCTAACTTCTTGCTCTCGTTCTTCCCTGCGTAGCTGTGCTTCTCGTTCCTCACGCTTCGTCTGTGCTTCTCGCTCCTGTTCTTCCCGGCGCAGCTGTGCTTCTCGCTCTTGCTCTTCCCGGCGCAGCTGTGCTTCTCGCTCCTCACGCTTCATCTGTGCTTCTCGCTCTTGCTCTTCTTTGCGCTGTTGCGCCTCTTCTCTCCTCAGCTGCGCTTCTGCTTCTCGCTCTTCTTTGCGCTGCTGTGCTTCTCGCTCTTCTTTGCGCTGCTGTGCCTCTCGCTCTTCTTTGCGCTGCTGTGCCTCTAGCTGCAGCTTCATTATTTCCAGCTTAATGCTGTGCCTGCTGCCGCTGGATCCCCTGCTGCTTCCACCAATACTCAGGTGTTCACCCTCACTGGCAGGTGTTTGGGGCCGTTCCTCCCCCAAAGCTTCGTCTCGAGCCTTTAGCTGAGCCATTATCTCTAGTCTTCTTTCACCAACTCGGGCAGATTTCAGCTTTATTCCAAAATGATCCGCTATAGCCTGTAACTGTGCCTTGGTGCACTCTTCCAGCACCTGTTCGTCTCTAGAGTCAATAAACCTCGATACTTTATCATCCTCCATCTTGTGCTACGAGTGTTAACCTGCACCTGATCTCTAACACCACTGCCAAGTACCACTGCAACCTTTACTCCGATCTATATCCTGGCAAGGTCGCCAATGTTGGGGGTTTCACCTCTCTATTATTCTCTACCCTTACTCTGGGGTGAGCAATAGTTACGCTCAAGGTAACTCACCGTAGCCCTGCGGGTCTTCCCTCGATCCTCACGGCGCCACTGCACGCCAGGAGAGTCTCCCAGTCAATCTTAACGGCCTCTTATTAAGAAAGAGTGAGAACACGACTCGTTCACCTCGACTGTCGTGTGCCCTCCCCAACAATAGGGCTCTACGGTTAAACACAAGATCGCCAACTGGTGTTTAAGGTGGCCAGTAACACCCTCAGTGGACTGGTATATTCAGTGGTAGCCTTGGCAAGGTCACACTCAAAGATCAGGAATCAGGCAGGTACTTATTGTTATCACTCTATGCTTACAGGTATAGTATAGCCACAAGATCAATGGAGGGGATGATAAAAACACAAAGAGAGTTTTGTATTTTACTTAAAATGTATGAAAGATGTCACAAGGCCACACAATAATCATAAATCAACTGATCCTGACTCGGCCGGTAATTCCCACGGATATTATGCGACCGCTAGAGGGCAACACTCTCCCCTCCTCATCAAGTGTCAAGAACAGCTGATCGCAATGGACTCTCCGCGCGAAATTTGCTTGTTTGCTAGATTCACGCGCGCGGTTTCTTTAAATTCTCCAATATTACTAGAAACTCGCACACTCTATATTGGCACAAATAAACCGAATTACTTAGTTACACTGTACTCAGGCTCAAACAGTCTTTTCTACAATCAATTCTACAATGATTCACTGTAATGGCTTTACATTGTTCTTCACTCAACAATATATTATGAACTATTAACACTGGAGTTTTCAGTACTTTCTCTCGTTGGTGATAACGCAATAATTCACTGTACTCACAAATGATTATTCACTGAATGAACATAGACATATATATGGTATATAAATCAATCATCAATACATGGAAAATAAATAGTTTCTGGGCACATAGCCTAACCTCCAAATACTGGCATAATATTATATATAATTTACCACTATATGTTCATATCAAAAATCTATAGAAAGATATACACAACACAGTAAATTTATCACTGGTTCCTGGTGCCTGTACACACCAATAATCAACATGAATATTACAAGTACCCTTGATAGTACTGTCTAGCACACTGGTGCTTTACCGTGACATGGGTGAGACTTGCTCACGACATATAAAATCTTCAGGCTAGATAATATAGCCAAATAATATAGCTAACTAAAGGGGAATGGGGAGGGAACTAGAACCACCTACTTCACCCTATCCTCCGATGAGAGTCGAGATGTAGCTCCTGGTCCTCGTGTCGGGAACGCCCCCACACTACACGTCGTCGTGTCCTACCAGAGCCTCTCGTCGTCCCACCGTTTAGCGCGTCGTCTCCGTGCCTCCTCACTGCAGGTCCGTCCTCCTCCTTGACTTCTTGAAGGTTGGAGTCGGTCTCCTGGCCGTCGTCTTCTCCCAGCAACGGCTGTCGCCTACGTCTCAGCTACAGTCGTTCGGTTTCCCCAAATAGTCCTCTCCTCCTCAGCTACCCAGTGGCTCTGTCAGCCACTACGCTGTCACAAACTGGTGAATTGCCACAGACGTCAATATACTTCACTGCACGGCTTCACTGCTACTGGCACAGTACCTGACTGGAGCACTTGTTGCTCAAATAACCGTCAATTCCCTCTTCTGGTTCAACACATGAACTAGGGAAGACTTCTCAGAGTACTGGCGGACTTCAGGTGACGCGTAAATCCACGGTAGTGGGAAACAGCTGTCCGACAGACAGGACCACTCGTCGCACGTCCGACCTCTATGACGTGTCGTGTCTGACTGATGGCGCCAGAGTGGCGCGCGGCCCGGACCCCCTTCCTTCGTGACGTCACTTTCGCCACGGGAGGTTTTCATTGGCTCCCGGTGCCACATTGCTGTCGGTGACCAATCCGGTGCCACCGACGTCACACGGTTTTGGCGGGAGATCAGGGAAGCCAGCGCCATCTTGGCTCCCTAAAGGGCCTAAACCACAGGCCAAAATATCACTATTTCACAAATTTCTCGGCTCTCCGAGAACACTTCACTCTCTCCCATATATCAAATTGTAGCCTGCAACGTAGAGAACGCTTGGGAAAAGTAGACATGACTCTTACTGCAGGCGTGGGAGAATTATAAGGGGGGGAACTCCGTCACAATATATATATATATATATATATATATATATATATATATATATATATATATATATATATATATATTTATATATATATAAATATATATATATATATATATATATATATATATATATATATATATATATATATATAAATATATATATATAAATATATATATATATATATATATATAAATATATATATATATATATATATATAAATATATATATATTTATATATATATATATATATATATATATATATATATATAAATATATATATATATATATATATATATATATATATATATATATATATATATATATATATATATATATATATATATATATAAATATATATATATATATATATATATATATATATATATATATATATATATATATATATATATATATATATATATATTTATATATATATATATATTTATATATATATAAATATATATATATAAATATATATATATATATATATATATAATATATATTTATATATATATAAATATATATATATATATAAATATATATATATATAAATATATATATATATAAATATATATATATATATATATATATATATATATATATATATATATATATATATAAATATATATATATATATATATATAAATATATATATATATATATATATATATATATATATATATATATATATATATATATATATATATTTACAATGGAAGGGAGTACCACCTCCAGCTGGAAGAAGGGGGACCCATAGCCTCGGAGGAAACCACGCATAACGCATTAGAGGGAATGTTTAGATCCCCTCCAATACAGTTTCTGTGTGCTTTTCTCCTACCACCCCCTTCCTTTTTTATTTTTTGTGCTTTATTATGCATTTGATGGTTACAAGATATACATGGGTTGATACAAAAATAATAATGCAAAAAGGTGCTTAAAGGTTATGGATCTCTTGAAAAACACAACAATGGGAAACATTGATGAATGTCCCAGACGGGTTCGATCATTGTTGCAAGTCAAACACTTCTACGAATTCCTCTGAAGTTGGACTAGTGCCCAAGACGCAACAGGCATTTCCCCTCTGAATCGCAATACTGAGGTGCTGGAACAAGAAACTTTTTGCTCTCTGGTTTTTTGTAGCGCTGATCAATTTGTCCCCCAATTCCTTCAGGAACTTCAATGCACATTTTCCCCACGAACCGAGGGTCTCCGAGCCGATCGGAACAAAGCTGTAGCAGTGTGCTAGACCTCTGTATTTAATAATTTTCTGCGATTCCTTGAAAGAAGAAGCACCACCACTTTCACGTGTGCTGTAGTGGAGGTAGGTACTGTCCAGTGTGGCAGCGCACGTGTAGTCCCATACCACTTGCTTACCATCCTTCCAAGGTAGCAAGGTGACCCCATCAGGGCGCTTCTGAGGGTCGTTAGGTCTGGATAAGTGTGGTTCTCTTTGTGCCGGGCAGCGGGCTGTGGCGAGGCTCCTCTTGATGATGTCGTTGACTTCTTCATGTCTTGCAATTTTACCCTGTGATTTACGACATACCAGACCATGACGACCATATTGGTCTGCCATCGCAGTTCCGCAGATGCACCTATGTTCGGTGAGGATGGGGGCGGCAAGGCGAAGGGCAACTCCAATGCGGAGAGCGTCATGACTGAGGCGAGTTCCCAGGGCTGCATTGGGCACAGCAAATAAAAAATCGCCGGCGTGGGGTGCTGTTACCGCTAGGAGGCGGGCTTTGTTTTCAGCAACAGCGTTGTCAATCATTGCTGTGACAGTCTTTTCCATTATCGGGCTATCCCAGTGGGCCTGCTTGTGGTCTTTTGGGACTTGTGGTCGGGGTTGAGGGTGTGCAATGGTGTCCCATTGTCTGGCTGCTTCGATGAACATTTGATCATGAGTTCCCGCTGTCTCTCTCATACGCTCTGGTAGGATCTGCCCTACCAATTCGTTGGCTGCTGTACATGAGGATAAGAATGCTGGAAGTGCTACCTCAGTTGCCTTTCGTATGCCTATCCCTCCAAATCTCACTGGTAGTGTTGCTTGGTCCCACTGACTGTCATCTAAATCTAGGTTGAGCGCCTTCCTGAATATTGACCTGAGGAGCTCATCATATTGATTTAGAAGTGGGTTGCCAAAAGTTGGTGCACACCTTAAGAAGTATGTTAGCCTGGGCAGGGTAAGGCACTTTGTGAGAAGGTAGACGGCATCGTGGGAGTCCAAGTCCCCAATTCTCTCTTCCATCCTCTTTAGGTCTCTAAACTTTTCGTCAAGGACTGCAGCAATGGCATTGTGGCCCAGAGGTGCTCCGAGTAGTGTGCTGTCGGTAGGTTTAACAACTGAGGCTTCTGGTAGAACTGATTTCACTGCTCTAATGATTACTTCACTGGATGCAATAATTTCGCACTTGGAGGGGTTAAGAATGAGACCCATGGACTCCCCCCGTGTCTTCACCAATCTTACTTTTTCGGTCATATTTAATAATATAACTGAAAACTCACACCCCAGAAGTGACTCGAACCCATACTCCCACAACTGGTATGTACAGGGACGCCTTAATCCGCTTGACCATCACGACCGGACATAAGGAAGTGATAGCCGAGGCTATATGAACCACTTCCCCGCCGGCACTCGGATGGTAATCTTGGGCATAGCATTTTATCAAATCACCTCATTCTTTGGGGCACACGTGAGGAACACAAATGCAAACAAGCCTGAATGGTCCCCAGGACTATATACAACTGAAAACTCACACCCCAGAAGTGACTCGAACCCATACTCCCACAACTGGTATGTACAGGGACGCCTTAATCCGCTTGACCATCACGACCGGACATAAGGAAGTGATAGCCGAGGCTATATGAACCACTTCCCCGCCGGCACTCGGATGGTAATCTTGGGCATAGCATTTTATCAAATCACCTCATTCTTTGGGGCACACGTGAGGAACACAAATGCAAACAAGCCTGAATGGTCCCCAGGACTATATACAACTGAAAACTCACACCCCAGAAGTGACTCGAACCCATACTCCCACAACTGGTATGTACAGGGACGCCTTAATCCGCTTGACCATCACGACCGGACATAAGGAAGTGATAGCCGAGGCTATATGAACCACTTCCCCGCCGGCACTCGGATGGTAATCTTGGGCATAGCATTTTATCAAATCACCTCATTCTTTGGGGCACACGTGAGGAACACAAATGCAAACAAGCCTGAATGGTCCCCAGGACTATATACAACTGAAAACTCACACCCCAGAAGTGACTCGAACCCATACTCCCACAACTGGTATGTACAGGGACGCCTTAATCCGCTTGACCATCACGACCGGACATAAGGAAGTGATAGCCGAGGCTATATGAACCACTTCCCCGCCGGCACTCGGATGGTAATCTTGGGCATAGCATTTTATCAAATCACCTCATTCTTTGGGGCACACGTGAGGAACACAAATGCAAACAAGCCTGAATGGTCCCCAGGACTATATACAACTGAAAACTCACACCCCAGAAGTGACTCGAACCCATACTCCCACAACTGGTATGTACAGGGACGCCTTAATCCGCTTGACCATCACGACCGGACATAAGGAAGTGATAGCCGAGGCTATATGAACCACTTCCCCGCCGGCACTCGGATGGTAATCTTGGGCATAGCATTTTATCAAATCACCTCATTCTTTGGGGCACACGTGAGGAACACAAATGCAAACAAGCCTGAATGGTCCCCAGGACTATATACAACTGAAAACTCACACCCCAGAAGTGACTCGAACCCATACTCCCACAACTGGTATGTACAGGGACGCCTTAATCCGCTTGACCATCACGACCGGACATAAGGAAGTGATAGCCGAGGCTATATGAACCACTTCCCCGCCGGCACTCGGATGGTAATCTTGGGCATAGCATTTTATCAAATCACCTCATTCTTTGGGGCACACGTGAGGAACACAAATGCAAACAAGCCTGAATGGTCCCCAGGACTATATACAACTGAAAACTCACACCCCAGAAGTGACTCGAACCCATACTCCCACAACTGGTATGTACAGGGACGCCTTAATCCGCTTGACCATCACGACCGGACATAAGGAAGTGATAGCCGAGGCTATATGAACCACTTCCCCGCCGTCCCTGTACATACCAGTTGTGGGAGTATGGGTTCGAGTCACTTCTGGGGTGTGAGTTTTCAGTTGTATATAGTCCTGGGGACCATTCAGGCTTGTTTGCATTTGTGTTCCTCACGTGTGCCCCAAAGAATGAGGTGATTTGATAAAATGCTATGCCCAAGATTACCATCCGAGTGCCGGCGGGGAAGTGGTTCATATAGCCTCGGCTATCACTTCCTTATGTCCGGTCGTGATGGTCAAGCGGATTAAGGCGTCCCTGTACATACCAGTTGTGGGAGTATGGGTTCGAGTCACTTCTGGGGTGTGAGTTTTCAGTTGTATATAGTCCTGGGGACCATTCAGGCTTGTTTGCATTTGTGTTCCTCACGTGTGCCCCAAAGAATGAGGTGATTTGATAAAATGCTATGCCCAAGATTACCATCCGAGTGCCGGCGGGGAAGTGGTTCATATAGCCTCGGCTATCACTTCCTTATGTCCGGTCGTGATGGTCAAGCGGATTAAGGCGTCCCTGTACATACCAGTTGTGGGAGTATGGGTTCGAGTCACTTCTGGGGTGTGAGTTTTCAGTTGTATATAGTCCTGGGGACCATTCAGGCTTGTTTGCATTTGTGTTCCTCACGTGTGCCCCAAAGAATGAGGTGATTTGATAAAATGCTATGCCCAAGATTACCATCCGAGTGCCGGCGGGGAAGTGGTTCATATAGCCTCGGCTATCACTTCCTTATGTCCGGTCGTGATGGTCAAGCGGATTAAGGCGTCCCTGTACATACCAGTTGTGGGAGTATGGGTTCGAGTCAAATCTGGGGTGTGAGTTTTCAGTTGTATATAGTCCTGGGGACCATTCAGGCTTGTTTGCATTTGTGTTCCTCACGTGTGCCCCAAAGAATGAGGTGATTTGATAAAATGCTATGCCCAAGATTACCATCCGAGTGCCGGCGGGGAAGTGGTTCATATAGCCTCGGCTATCACTTCCTTATGTCCGGTCGTGATGGTCAAGCGGATTAAGGCGTCCCTGTACATACCAGTTGTGGGAGTATGGGTTCGAGTCACTTCTGGGGTGTGAGTTTTCAGTTGTATATAGTCCTGGGGACCATTCAGGCTTGTTTGCATTTGTGTTCCTCACGTGTGCCCCAAAGAATGAGGTGATTTGATAAAAATGCTATGCCCAAGATTACCATCCGAGTGCCGGCGGGGAAGTGGTTCATATAGCCTCGGCTATCACTTCCTTATGTCCGGTCGTGATGGTCAAGCGGATTAAGGCGTCCCTGTACATACCAGTTGTGGGAGTATGGGTTCGAGTCACTTCTGGGGTGTGAGTTTTCAGTTGTATATAGTCCTGGGGACCATTCAGGCTTGTTTGCATTTAATAATATATATATTTATATATATATATATATATATATATATATATATATATATATATATATAAATATATATATTATTAAGTATGACCGAAAAAGTAAGATTAATAATTCTAACACGAATTTTCTCAATCTTTCGTACATTTCTTTTCACTGTTGGAGGTAAATCAAAAATCAATTCTCCAAAATTCATTTTTATTTCTAGTCTAACGCGACACGAGCGCGTTTCGTAAAACTTATTACATTTTCAATAATGTCCAGACACAAAACAGAACGCTTTAAAAGAGACTAACGTCGTCTATGCCTTCAAATGCCCTCTTGGGGATTGTAAGCTCCAAAAAACCCAGTATATAGGCAAGACAACAACATCTCTTTCTAGGCGTTTAACGATGCATAAGCAACAGGGCTCCATTAAGGAACATATAATCTCTTCCCACAACCAAACCATCGCCAGAGAAATCCTAGTAAACAACACAGAAATCATCGATAGATACAGCGATAGCAGGCGGCTTGACGTTTGCGAGGCACTACACATCAAGAAGTCAACACCAGCAATCAACAGCCAATTATTGCACAACTATATTCTACCCACCTCAAGACTCCGCTCCAATATAGAAGCATCAAGAAATATGGACCAATAGGCTTTCTACAAACACTTCTATTCAATATCCATTGTTTCGTGTTCTGTCTTGTGTTGATGAAATTAATACCCTATTAATATCACCTCTTGTTCTGTCTTGTGTTGATGAAATTAATACCCTATTAATGCCACATCTTGTTCTGTCTTGTGTTAATGCCACATCACCCCTTCCACCTCACTCAAATGTAGATATAAAATCGGAGATGCGTAAGTTCTATTCAGTTGTGTATTTGTGAACTAAAGTCTTTGAAAATGTAATAAGTTTTACGAAACGCGCTCGTGTCGCGTCAGACTAGAAATAAAAATGAATTTTGGAGAATTGATTTTTGATTTACCTCCAACAGTGAAAAGAAATGTACGAAAGATTGAGAAAATTCGTGTTAGAATTATTAATCTTACTTTTTCGGTCATATTTAATAATATATGTCTACAGGAAAGACTGCTACCAAAATATACTAATAAATATATATATATATATATATATATATATATATATATATATATATATATATATATATATATATATATATATATAAATATATATATATATATATATATAAATATATATATATATAAATATATATATATATATATATATATATATATATATATATATATATATATATATATATATATATATATATATATATATATATATATATATATTATATATATATATATATATAGGATCAGGTAGGATTTTGTCCCCATTGCCTCAGAGACACTTGGTGCCTGGGGTAAAAGTGCTGCTAGCTTTTTAAAGGAGTTGGGGTCTAAGCTAATCGAAACAACTAGAGACCCCAGAGCTGCCAGTTTTCTTTTTCAGCGCCTTAGTGTGGCAATCCAGAGAGGAAATGCTCACTGCATCCATGGTTCCTGCCCGCCATCTGAGGAGCTGGAGGAGCTGACAAGCAGCCTTGTACCCTGTATGTAATCAATATTGTAACTTTTTTTGTGTAATGACATTTTCAAATAAAGTTAGATAAATATACACACTTAACAAAATAATAGGGGTGGTAGGAGAAGAACATATCAAAGTGTTCAGTGAGGATCCACAAGGTCTTCTCTGAGTACTCTTTATTTTCTTCTCCGAGGCTATGGGTCCCTACATTTGCACCAGAGGTGGTACCCCTTCTAGGTTTTATATATATATATATATATATATATATATATATATATATATATATAGATATATATATATATTGGTGTATACTGGCAGCAGGTTTTCTTTCAAACATGTTTCATTGAATATGACCGCATATTCTGTATTTATTATTTTCTGGTTTAGGGCTTCTATCCCTCTAACTATTTTCTTAGCATCAGGGCTTAATAGGAATAGGAGTTCCAATTAAGCCCTGATGCTAAGAAAATAGTTAGAGGGATAGAAGCCCTAAACCAGAAAATAATAAATACAGAATATGCGGTCATATTCAATGAAACATATATATATATATATATATATATATATATATATATATATATATATATATATATATATATATATATATATATATATATATATATATATATATATATATATATAAATATATATATATATATATATATATATATATATATATATATATATATATATATATATATATATATAAATAGTATATATATATTTATATATATATTTTTATTTATTATATGTTATTATAGTTTGTGTTGGTTGGTGGTGTTGTCGTCATTCCTCCTTTGCAGACAACCCAACCCACAACGCGGTATAGTGCTTATCCCTCGCTAGGAGATCACACTAGGCGCTTCTGGCTCATGGAGAGGGGCTCAACGTCACACATTTAGGGGATGCGGCTCCAACACTTAGCCTCTTTGTCACGTGCACACACCCACTCGAGCCACTGTGACTCCCCACTCTCTCCTTATGTGATATGATCTACTCAATCCCATTTAACTTACTAATCTTCCATCCTACCCTGTCCACAGCGGTGGTTCTTGTTTTTTTCTCCCTCTCTTCCTTTACTATTTCCTGGGAAGCCTCACTAGGACAAGGGCAGACACCAGCAAATTGGAATACATTTACTGGACAAAGCACATACACACATATAATAATAATGAATCCTATACTCTATACTATTACAATCAGGTTGCATTCCAACACCATCAGAACTCTATCATCAGCTTATCAAGTGGTATCCTATCTCCTGGTTCACCACCTGATACTATCAACCTCCCCAAGTTGATCAAGTCTACATACACTGTTGCACCATCAGCAAGAGAACATATATATGTATCTATAAATGTGTACAAAGAAAATCAGCATGTGAATGCAATAACATATATCAGTATAAATGTTCCTTGATACACAACAATGATCAATCGATCACCCTATTAGTCCTAGAACACATACATCTGTAGGTAATCCAGCCTATGATTGTAACTCTAAACTTCAGTATAAAACACTCCTTGACATAAGAATGCCAACAATCACTCGCCTCTCGCTGCGTCTTGCACGCTAATGACGACCAAACACTATCAACTCCCTACAAGTAATCCACCAGAACTTCCCTTCCACCACTGGAAGTTCACTACCATGATCTCTTCAGGTTCTTCCGGGCTTAACTACCAGGATCCTCTGCAGCTCCTCCAGGCCGCTACCATGAAGTTTCCTTGAGCAACTACGGTGCTTCACCCTTCTGCTAGGGTCCTCCACAGCTCTCTGGGCTGCTACACCATGAAGTTCCCTCGAGCAACTTCTGGTGCTTCACCACCCCTACAGAAGCACGTGACACTCCTCTCCACTGCTTCTCCTCACAGCTCGAGATCCTCTGCTCCACTACCTTGAAGTCTCATCAACTACTCCCTCTGTGCTGGCTTCGAAGTTCTCAGCAACTTCTTCCCAAAAGGCAAACCTGCAACTCATCGACACTCCAATAAAAATGTTTCCCCTTCAACACATAAACAAAAATAATCACACAATATGTTTGCCTCCAACCTCTATCTGTCCTCTACATACTGTGAGAGTTGACTCCCCCGTTGGGCGGGTCCATGCTCCACCACACCTGGCGGGCCTCACACTGGGAGGGTCCTCCACCGTCAGGAGCTGGGCCTCCTCAGTTACCTGCCAGCGCTCAGAGGAGACGGATGTCGCTCCGTGTTCCTCTGTCTCCACTCTCTTATTTCAGGCCGTCTGCCTTATTAAAACATGTCTAACTTATCAATAAACATTGCTACTGTCGCTGGGCACACGACCAACTACAAGCAATCACTATGAACTGGTGTATATCGTGCTTACCACATATTGTCTAGTCGAGGGCGCTATCCCTCTGACGGCGTCTGGTCAGGGCGCTCCACACAGCCAACGAAAATGTCTCTGGGCGGTTTAATAAACACTCCTCGTCGCCCAGGACTTGAGACCACACATTCCCAGCTCGATTCCACAGCTGGTACGTCTGCACACTTCTCTTCTCTTCGAGATTTAGCACTTGGGGTTCCTTTCTGACGGGAGCTCAATGGAGCGCGGCTTTCCCCTGCGATGTCTGGCCTCAAGTGAGGTCAAAGCCCTCCAGAAGCGAGCCTCACGCCTCCAGCAAAATGTCCACATCTCCTAGCCAGTCATTTATCTGTTTTCTTATTTACTGCCCATAATCTCAAATTGTTCATTGAATCCAAGCAACTATTTTACATCTGTGTTATCGCCCCTATATTTCCTAGACCTTCTGGTTAGGCCAGGCTTGCTGAATAATTCTCAAAGGGGAGACTCGTTTCTCCTGTAGGCTGAGATCATAACAATATATATATATATATATATATATATATATATATATATATATATATATATATATATATATATATATATATATATATATATATATATATATATGTCGTACCTAGTAGCCAGAACGCACTTCTCAGCCTACTATGCAAGGCCCGATTTGCCTAATAAGCCAAGTTTTCCTGAATTAATATATTTTCTCAAATTTTTTTCTTATGAAATGATAAAGCTACCCATTTCATTATGTACGAGGCCAATTTTTTTTATTGCAGTTAAAATTAACATAGATATATGACCAAACCTAACTAACCTTACCTAACCTAACCTAACCTATCTTTATAGGTTAAGTTAGGTTAGGTAGCCTAAAAAGTTAGGTTAGGTTAGGTTAGGTAGGTTAGGTAGTCGAAAAACAATTAATTCATGAAAACTTGGCTTATTAAGCAAATCGGGCCTTGCATAGTAGGCTGAGAAGTGCGTTCTGGCTACTAAGTACGACATATATATATATATATATATATATATATATATATATATATATATATATATATATATATATATATATAACTGAAAACTCACACCCCAGAAGTGACTCGAACCCATACTCCCAGATGCCACGCAACTGGTATGTACAAGACGCCTTAATCCACTTGACCATCACGACCGGACATAATGAGGTGATAGCCGAGGCTATTTGAACCACCCCACCGCCGGCACTCGGATAGTAATCTTGGGCATAGCATTTTACCAAATCACCTCATTCTTTGGGGCACACGTGAGGAACACAAATGCGAACAAGCCTGAATGGTCCCCAGGACAATATGCAACTGAAAACTCACACCCCAGAAGTGACTCGAACCCATACTCCCAGATGCCACGCAACTGGTATGTACAAGACGCCTTAATCCACTTGACCATCACGACCGGACATAATGAGGGGATAGCCGAGGCTATTTGAGGTATGTTGACGACATTTTTACACAGGTACCTGATGTCAGACATCTGCAGGAGCTGAAGGAGGCATTTGAGCAGAGTTCCGTGCTGCGTTTCACTTACGAGACGGAAAAGGATGGGAAGCTGCCTTTTCTAGATGTAACAGTCATGGAAAAGGGCGGAGGTTTCCACACTGCAGTCTACACTAAGGAAACAAACATAGGAATGTGCCTAAATGCCAACAGCGACTGCCCCGACAGGTATAAGAGGAGTGTTGTTAACGCATACGTCGACCGTGCTCTCAGCCACAGCTCAGAATGGAAGCAAGTCAACGAAGAACTCTGTAGGGTAAGGCAGGTCCTAGTCAATAACGGCTTCTCCAATGGTTTCATCGAAGACATCATAAGAAGGAAAGTGAAAAGCCATGCAACCTCTGAAGAGACAACTAACACAACACCTATACCCCCTATTAGACTATTTTACAGGAACTTCTTTTCCACAGCTCATAAAACGGAGGAAAGGGTCCTGAAAGATATTGTTAATAGAAACGTTATCCCTACAGACAAAAATCAGAGGATACAACTGACGATTTACTATAAAACCAGAAAAACGGCCAGCCTACTCATGAGAAACTCTCCAGACACAAAACAGAACGCTTCAAAAGAGACTAACGTCGTCTATGCCTTCAAATGCCCACTTGGGGACTGTAAGCTCCAAAAAACCCAGTATATAGGCAAGACAACAACATCTCTTTCTAGGCGTTTAACGATGCATAAGCAACAGGGCTCCATTAAGGAACATATAATCTCTTCCCATAAAAAAACCATCGCCAGAGAAATCCTAGTAAACAACACAGAAATCATCGATAGATACAGCGATAGCAGGCGGCTTGACGTTTGCGAGGCACTACACATCAAGAAGTCAACACCAGCAATCAACAGCCAATTATTGCACAACTATATTCTACCCACCTCAAGTCTCCGCTCCAATATAGAAGCATCAAGAAATATGGACCAATAGGCTTTCTACAAACACTTCTATTCAATACCCATTGTTTCTGTTCTGTCTTGTGTTGATACTTTTAATACCCTATTGATATTCCCTCCTGTTCTGTCTTGTGTTAATGCCACATCACCCTTCCCATCTCACTCAAATTTAGATATAATATCAGAGAGACGTAAGTTCTAATCAGTTGTGTATTTGTGAAGTCTTTGAAAATGTAATAAAATTTACGAAACGCGCCCGTGTCGCGTCAGACTAGAAATAAAAATGAATTTTGGAGAAGTGATTTTTTATTTACCTCCAACAGTGAAGCGTAATGTACGAAAGATTGAGAAAATTCGTGTTAGAATTATTAATCTTACTTTTTCGGTCATATTTAATAATATATATATATATATATATATATATATATATATATATATATATATATATATATATATATATATATATATATATGTCGTACCTAGTAGCCAGAACGCACTTCTCGGCCTACTATGCAAGGCCCGATTTGCCTAATAAGCCAAGTTTTCATGAATTAATTGTTTTTCGACTACCTAACCTACCTAACCTAACCTAACCTAACTTTTTCGGCTACCTAACCTAACCTAACCTATAAAGATAGGTTAGGTTAGGTTAGGTAGGGTTGGTTAGGTTCGGTCATATATCTACGTTAATTTTAACTCCAATTAAAAAAAAATTAACCTCATACATAATGAAATGGTTAGCTTTATCATTTCGTAAGAAAAAAATTAGTGAAAATATATTAATTCAGGAAAACTTGGCTTATTAGGCAAATCGTGCCTTGCATAGTAGGCTGAGAAGTGCGTTCTGGCTACTAGGTACGACATATATATATATATATGTATATATATGTCGTACCTAATAGCCAGAACGCACTTCTCAGCCTACTATTCAAGGCCCGATTTGCCTAATAAGCCAAGTTTTCATGAATTAATGTTTTCTCGTCTACCTAACCTACCTAACCTAACCTAACCTAGCTTTTTTTGGCTACCTAACCTAACCTTACCTATAAATATAGGTTAGGTTTGGTTAGGTAGGGTTGGTTAGGTTCGGTCATATATCTACGTTAATTTTAACTCCAATAAAAAAAAATTGACCTCATACATAGAGAAAAGGGTTGCTTTATCATTTCATAAGAAAAAAATTATAGTAAATATATTAATTCAGGAAAACTTGGCTTATTAGGCAAATCGGGCCTTGAATAGTAGGCTGAAAAGTGAGTTCTGGCTACTAGGTACGACATATATATATATATATATATATATATATATATATATATATATATATATATATATATATATATATATATATATATATATATATATATATATATATATATATTACTATGCGAACAAGCCTGAATGGTCCCCTGGACTATATGCAACAATATATTACTATATTTTGGTAGCAGTCTTTCTTGTAAACATATGTTGCTAAAATGACCGAAAAAGTAAGATTAATAATTCTAACACGAATTTTCTCAATATTTTGGGCCACCGATCATGGCTTCAAGTTCTCTACTTCTAAGACTTGTGCCATGACTTTTACGCGGAAACGGGTCGTTCTTCGTCCCTCTTTGTCACTTTATGGTCATCCCCTTGAATACAAAGATTCCGCGAAGCTTTTGGGGTTATTCCTTGACACTCGTTTGTCTTGGTCTCCCCATATCTCTTACCTCCGTGTTGAGTGCTCTAAGGCCCTTACCCTCCTTCGGGTATTGTCCCATACTTCTTGGGGGGCAGATAGGCGCACTCTCCTTGCTTTACATTTCCCTCTCGTCCTGTCTTAGCTCGATTATGGTTGCCCTGCTTACTCGTCTGCTTCTCCTTCTACTCTTCGCCGTCTTGATGCTTTGCACCATACTGGGTTGCGCCTCAGTTCTGGTGCCTTTCATTCGACTCCCATCCTTAGCTTGTATGTTGACACTGGCTTCCTGTTTCTCCAGGACCGCCGTGATCGCTACTGTCTTCGCTATCTTGCACGGTCCTTGCAACATCCTTCCTCTCGCCTCTGTCGTGCTTTGACTTTTACCCCTCCTGCGGTTCCTGTTCCTCTTCACCACCTCCCAGGTACTCTGGTACTCAGGAGAGACAGGGCGCAACAGGTACTCTGAGAGAGAACTCTATCAACATCAGAGGCCCGAGACTGTTCAACACGCTTCCACTACACATAAGGGGCATAACTGGCAAACCCCTCACAGTGTTCAAGAGAGAACTGGATAAGCACCTCCAAAGGATACCTGATCAACCAGGCTGTGACTCATACGTCAGGCTGCGAGCAGCCGCGTCTAACAGCCTGGTTGATCAGTCCAGCAACCAGGAGGCCTGGTCGACGACCGGGCCGCGGGGACACTAAGCCCCGGAAGCACCTCAAGGTAGCCTCAAGGTAGGTAGCCTCCCTCTTTGTCCGGTTATCTCGCCTACAGGATTCTCTTTCCGTTCGTATTTCTGATGTTTCTCCTCGTGTTGTTCCTTCTTTGCCCCCCGTGGAGAGTCCCTCTTCTGCGGTTTTGTACATCCTTGACCCATATCACTAAAGCTTTTACCCCTCCTACGGTTCTAAAACGCCTTTTCCTCGAGCACTTTTCTTCTCAATCCCGCTTCGTTTCTGTCTTCACCGATGGGTCTAAGTCTGCGGATGGTGTTGGCTACTCTGTTGTTTTTCCTGATCGCACTTATATGTGTCGCTTACCTCCGGAGACTAGCATCTTTACAGCGGAGCTTAATGCTATTCTCTATGCTCTGTCTCTCCTGCTTTCTCGTTGTCAGTCCTCCTTTGTAGTTGTTGTTGACTCTCGTAGTGCCCTCATGGCTCTCGGGTCCTTTAATCCGGTTCATTCAGTAGTGGTCGAGATCCAGCATTGGCTGTTTCTTGTTCACAGTAAATTTAAGTCGGTTGAGTTTTGTTGGGTTCCCAGCCATATTGGTGTGTCTTTAAATGAGGTGCGGATGCTGCCGCCAAGGAAGCTATCCGCTCTTGTCCCATCTCTCGTAAAGGTATTCCATATTCCGACTTTTACCCGGTTATCCATTCCTCTGTCCTTACCCGTTGGCAGGCTTCTTGGTCGTCTGTTACTGGTAACAAACTACGTACTCTTAAATGTTGTGTTTCCTCGTGGCCGTCCTCCTACCACCGTAACCGGCTTGGGAAACAGCTCTGGCGAGGTTGCGTATTGGCCATACTCGCTTAACCCATGGTCACTTGATGGAGCGCCGCCCTGCTCCTTTTTGTCCTAGTTGCATTGTCCCTCTTACGGTCGTGCATGTCCTTCTTGAATGTCCTGACTTCCAGGACGAGCGTGTGTCTTGCTTTCCGACCGCCCCTCGCGGTCACCTGTCCCTCAATAGAATTCTTGGTGACTCGGATACTTTTGATATCGTTCGCCTTACGCGTTTTTGTTCCCGTATTGGCATCCTTGGGGATATTTAGTGCCCTCTGATTATTCTGCACATTTGATGGTGCTACATAGCCTTCCCAGTTTGGTGCCTTCTTTTGATAATTACTTACTTACTTTCTCAATATTTCTTATGTTTCTTTTCACTGTCGATGGTAATTGAAAATCTAATTCTCCAAAATTCATTTTTATTTCTAGTCTGATGCGACACTTGAACGCGTTTCGTAATAACTTATTACAATTTCAAAGACTTTAATTTACACACACACACACACACACACAACTGTAACCTGAAAACATTAAACAGAATTTTACTTATGATAACATTACTTAAACAGCTTGTCTTATCACCTCACCGAAATGCGAGTATATATGTTGTATTAGTTTTGGATGAGGTGAACAAACTTTTGACCAACACAAGACAGAACACGGAGGAATGGGTATAAATGGGATAAATGAGAGGGAAGAATGGAAGTAATTGCAAAGGGCTTATTGGCCCATACTTCCTCTTGATGCTTCTATATTGGTACGGAGTCTTGGGGGATCAGAGCAAAAAGGGGAAAAGTGGCATCCTGATACAAATGAAAAGGTACCCCCTACCTGCAGATCCGCCATGTTGTAGAGGACGCTAACCGAGTGCGGATTGGGTGACTTAGGTCACGGGCGACCCATCAGAGCCCGCCGTGACGTCACCGAGTTCCCCATGCAGGCTGGCAGCGCCAACGTCAGCTCTCGTCTGACTGAGAGGGAGAGGACGTTTCTCGGTCAGCTCTCGAGGATTTGAGGCTCTACAAGCCTTACTCAGTGGATTATACTAGGCATCGCTGCCCACCATTGTTACTGAAGACCCTGTGCTTCCGAGAGGCAAGAAGCCAAGTTCATTGAGCAGAAAATGCCAAAACTTGAAGAATCGGTCGGCGGCGACGCTGGAGAGGCGCTGCATGATGCTGGAGGGGTCTGGAAGGTGTTGTGGGCAGGCCTGGCTGTGACCGTGTCACATTCATTGAGGATTTTGGAGGGACGACATCGTTCGTAGAGCAAGGAGCAACGCCTTGCGGAAGGGGCGAGTGTGTACATACAGTGATTAGTTCAGTGCCCACTGGTGAACCAGGATTGGGATATCTGAATCTCTGGGAGTGGTTCGGCGACGACGCGAAGGCTTCACTATACCTGAGGACTGGTGGAAAGTTCCTGGATCGTCAAGGACCGACTCAGGAAGCGTGGGAACCTCACACCATCGAGGGACAGGCGTTGTGAGCCAGGAATGTTAAGGTAGTTCAACTTCCCTCCCATTAGCCCTTGTTTGAGTAGGCTAGACAGGCCACGATATTTACCTATGTATGTTGCAGTATAACGTTGTTACATTAGTAGTAGGATAGGCTGCAGGGCAGATGGGGTCAGGATTATGGGAACCTTAGAAATTTTTTTAGTGACTATAATTGGACAGACTTGTTGGTAGGCAAGGAAGTGAATGAGATGTATGTCAGGTTTTTTTAAATATATGATAAAGGCACAAAAAAAAAATTATACCAAAACAGAGATGCAGAACTAGGAAACAGGATTGGTTCAACAGAAATTGCGAGTGGGCCAGAGACCAAAAGACACAAAAATGGAATCAATACAGGAAGAGGCCAAACCCCCCAAACATACCAGTGATACAAAGATGCGAGAAACAACTACACGGCAGTGAGGAGAGAGGCAGAAAGAAATTTTGAAAAAGGGATTGCAGACAAATGTAAAACAGAAGCAGGTCTATTCTATAAATTCATAAACAACAAATTGCAGGTAAAGGATAATATTCAGAGGTAGGGGGGGGGGAGCTTTTGGGGAGAGCTTTTGGGCGGGGGAGAGCTTCTGGGGGGAGCTTGTAGACACATATATAGCTTATATATAACCAGACAAGAGTATGACAGAAACAACATGGCAGTTAATAACATAATTGAGAGGGCAGCTTCTGCTGCCTGTTAAAATCGATCTCATCTGCTCATCATGAAGGACTTAAATCATGGAAAGATAAACTGGGAGAACAAGGAACCGCATGGAGGAGAGGATACATGGAGAGCCAAACTATTGTAGGTGGCGACAAGAAACTTCCTAAGCAAACATGTTAGGGAACCCACTAGGATGAGGGGAAGTGATGAACCAGCGAGACTCGACCTAGTTTTCACTCTGAATGACTCCGCGATATTGGAAATTGACTTTGCGGCCCCAGTAGGAATGAGCGATCACAGTGTACTGACGTTTGAGCATCTTGTCGAAGAAGGGCTAAATTACTCTAAAAAGGAAACTGAAAGCAAAAGGCTAGCATTCCGTAAGGGAAATTACGAGGAGATAAGAAAATTCCTAAAGGATGTAACATGGGAATCAGAGCTAAGGGGAAAGATGGCCCAAAACATGAAGGAATACATCACGCAGAACTGCAAGGATGCAGCAGAAAAATTTATCCCGGCATAAAAGGTGAAAACAGAGATGTAAGCTGGCTAAGCAACAAAGTAAAAGAGCATGGAGAAACTATCAGGACACTTGAGAACAGAGAAGGTTACTAGAGAGCCAGGAATTAATACGTCAGGGTGAGAAGAGTGGAAGAGGGGCAATATGAAAATGACATAGCAAGCAAAGCTAAGACCCAACCCAAATTGCAGCACAGCCACATCAGGGGAAACAAAACAATGAAGGAATAGGTAATGAAACTGAGGATAGGGGCAGACAGATTCACTACAAATGACAAAGAAGTGTGCGAGGAACTCAATATGAAATTCCAGAAAGTCTTCACATTAGAGCAAGGAGAAGTTCCAGATATTAGAGAAGAAATAATTAGCCAGGCACCACTAGAGGAATTTGAGATTATCAGTGGAAATGTAAGGAAGCTTTTGCTAGAGATGAATGTGACAAAGGCTATAGGCCTGGAAGGAATAACACCATGGCTACTAAAGGAAGGAGCAGAAGCACTGTGCCTGCCACTCTCCATGGTGTATAACAAATCACAGGTAACAGGTGAACTGCCAGAAATTTGGAAGGCGGCAAATGTAGTCCCTGTTGGAAATTTCCAACACCGAATACAACACTGTTGTATTCTCATTACTTATTACTAACTCTACTAATTATTGTAGTAAGTAAAATTAACACCACGTAGAATTCTCATGTACTAATAATTTCATCTGTGCAGTAGGCTAGAATTCTCACGTCACCCGACGCCAGTATTGTGTCAGATTTCATTACAATAAACACATTATATCCAATGTATCTGAGAATTAAATTCGATTCTCTATAACCAAGGCGTTCTGTGTGATAATTAATTACAGATAAGTTGACCTCCAACTAAAAGCCGAAAAGAGTGTTAGAGTCATAGCGGTTATCTAGTAATAAAAGTTAACGTCACAAGTGAATGCCATGGAGAGACATTAATTCCTCTCCTTTATATGTTTACTATCACTAAATTGGCAAATAATAATATTTCCCTCTTCTAAATAATAAACCCGTCCTGTCTCCAACATTTCAAGCACAAATGCGAGAAATACTAATATTCATGACAATAATTTGTCTAATGAACGCGAGACGTGGCGTGGGTGAGGATGGCACGCCAGTACACGTGGATGGAAGCTCTCGAGCAGACCTGTCCGCATCGTGCTCACGAGGAGACGCCATTGCCCAGTCATCAGGGGAGACGTTATCCATCCTCAGATGAAAGTCGCCACTGTGAGGCGTGAACAACCTTGCAGATAATATCTTCAACTGGTGTCGGTGTAATATAAGGAATCTTTTTAATCTGGTTCTTGACTACACGTGACCGGCCAGTGAAGCGCGCCATTATCCAGGATAGGTGAAGCCAGAGCCTGGGACGCGAATTTCGGCAATCTTAAAACTTATACAGTGCCCATATTAGCTAAGTATCTTATCCTTATTTGATGCATCGTATAGGGTGTAGAATAGTAGCTGGGTGATTTGCCGTGACGACGTATACCAACACCAAACCACAGGTCAGTACCCATTATCTCCTGTTAATATTAATTTCTTGAACATAAAGATTCAGTAGTTCAATTAGTTGCTACTGTAAATATTTGTTTTGCAGCACGTGAGAAGAATTCTCCCTGCCGCCTTCTCCCATGTTAATCCATCCCACTCGTCAGCCAGCCGAGCCCAGGGAATTAGAGGAAGCGTCATGACTTACACAAAGGAATCGTCATTAAGCTAAGATTCCTTTGTATTCCTTTACTAATTATCTGGAATTATTTACATGCAGTGCTTCTTTTGGATTAACATGTGTTTATTGTGATTATCATTATTATACTCATAATCTATGTTCCCATTCATGGTAATGACATTGGTTTCACTATAATTCATAGGATTAGATTATTATATCTTGGATTAGTGAACGAACCACACTAGTTCCTGGACGTACTGAGTTCCAGTAATAACCCCCCAATGTAGGTGTTTGAGGGTTTGATTCATTTAATTATACAGCCCATTAATTATTTCTATGATCATATTCTCTAGTATTTTATCCATAGTTACTGGTTCATCTAGGAATTATCTAATGATCAGAAATTCTCAGTTTCCCTCTTTACTATAAAAGTGGGTGGTCCTTCGTAATTTAATTTACTACATTAATATTTAAATAATTAGATTCAAGCCCCAAATGTCCCACATTATGGTCCTTCGAACCGGATAGGCATTAAATTTATAATTAAAATATTAATCATTAATAACTAATCCTTGTGTGATAGAAGCTAGACTAACTATTTAATTAATTGTGTCAACTAACCGTGTAACACATCAGTTAGCCTAGATCACACTAACATATTGCTACTTTCACCTCATGTATAAGGTAGCTTTAGTGGGTCATAGCCAATTACCCACAACACTTAGATCTATACCTCACACAGAGGTGAGAATTTTTAGGTCACCAGGAGCAACAGCTCATAACTTTTATAATAACCCCACCCTAACACCTGCGTTAGAGTGGCCTCACCATCTAACCATTATATACTTAGGTGGTAATGACATCCACCCCACTCGTCATCCAGCCGAGGTGATCAAACACCTCAAAGCCATAATTTCTTCTTTCAAGCTCATCAGTGAATCGGTAGTATTCACATTAGTGGAACCTCGCCAACCAAGTCAAGATAATCGTTGGGGAGTAACCCCAGAATACTACCTGAGAGCTGCTAAGTACATAAATTTCAGGCTGAAAAAACGAGTGAGATTGGATGCCACATATATCCAATTTACAGCCAGACTTTACAGACAGAACCTGACCAGAGATGGTGTACACTTGTCAGGGGAATCTAGGTTGCATGTGGTTGACAAGTTAATTAACACCATCAACCATCACAAACGGCTGTGGCTAGCAAGCCAAACTTAACTGTACATAATTGTTTCACCTGTGTGTGCAAGAACACTCTTATAAAACAAAAAAAAACAAAAATACAGCACAACTATATTCACCTTACTGCACCACAATAATCTTTACCCATGTTATTAGGTAGAATTTAGGCTGAGATTGTGCTGAATTTGGTACAAGCCCAGACTAAATAACTTTATAGTTCTTAGTTAGGAATTATTACGACTAGATCTAAGCTAGTCAGTGTTGTATGTATTATATTATTTGTGCTGACCCTATACAGGGTGGGATTAAATTTTGAGATAACTCTGATTGGAGTGTCTCCATAATATTTCTCTTGTATGCATTATTTTGTGTATCTATTTTGTGTATTGCTGGATAATCTCCATTAACTCTGATGGTGATATAGATGAGCTAACCGGACGAGAACTAATGGTGAAGTTCAGACAGTGCACAAAATATCTAGCTATTTGTTGTTAGGTAGGTAGGTACATTCAACGTCAAGTGAGGTAAAATATAAAGTAGCCACCTTAAATTAGGCTACATTTAATGTTACTTGTTCACTAATGAACAAGTACCCAAGCTTCATTAGTAATACATATACTAACACCATGAAGTTTGGACCTAAGCCCAACATGGCTACTCCTGAGCAATTGAGGAGAACCTACAGTAGCCTTAAAGGTCATTTGACCAGATTAATTAATAAGGCTGAGGGCTTAACTAAAGATACTCCCATTGACTCTTATCACTTAGAGACATCAGTTAGAGTAACTGAGCTGAAATTTGATCAAGTCAGATCTGCAGGTCAATCTTACCTTGATCTGCTAAATACTGTAGAAACTGATCCTGAGGAAGTAAGTCAAATTGTAGACGACATCTCCCAATATGAAGATGAGACTCAAGATATAATTATCAGGCTATCTAAATTAGCAAAACAATCTGGATCCAATACCAGTAACACTAGGTCTCACTTCAATAATCAACTACCAGAGGTTCGTTTACCTACTCTAGACTTACCTACATTTTCAGGATTAGATACAGAAAATTGGGACAATTTTTGGACTTCCTTTGAAGTTCACATCCATAAGAAACCGTCTCTAGACAAGGTTTCTAAATTTTCATACCTACTTAGTCTTCTCACAGGAGAGGCTAAAAAGGTCATACATAACCTTACTCTTAATGAGAGTAATTATGAGGAAGCTACAAAACTCCTGAAGTTGAACTATTGCAACAAAGAGTTAAGTATAGCTACCCTCTATTATCAATTGCTAGATCTGAATGCACCAAATAGTAGACCAGAGTCACTTCAAAGCTTCAGACTAGAAGTAGAGTCTCTAGTAAAGGCCTTAGGTACTAAAGTTAATATACCTGCTTCAGAATGGTCTATCAAGTTACTATTACAGAGCAAATTACCTCGAAATGTCTTGACAGAGCTCTGCTCACATTATAATACCGAGTTTCTCACTCTTGACCAAATTTTCGAGGGATTGAGGATCACAGTTAACAGGTTAAAGACTCATGATAAAATTAAACCTGAGTCTAAACCAACTAGTACTGATATTTCAGTCAAACCTAAACAGACTCAGAGTAAGTCTAATAAATATAAATCCAAACCTGCTCCATCCACTGGGAAAAGAAGTGGAAATGTGGGTACATATTCGGTGTCTCCTTCAGAGATAACCAATGACTTGTCTACTAAAGAGACTAAGTCTATTAACCAGAGAAGGTGTCTGTTCTGTAATCAGGGACACACCACTTATCAATGCTCTGTTTATCCAACTTATAATGTTAGGGTTAAAAGGTTACAAGAATTGCACAAGTGCACCAAGTGCATGGGCTCTCATGATCCCAAGAAATGTACAGTGCAACTACGTTCCTGCAACCGCTGTAACCAAGGTGTACACCACTACGCCTTATGTGGAAAATCTTCTACACCAACCATGACCACTGGAGAGAATTCTACTGCAGTGCAATATTGCAAAGTACATCACGAAGTAAATGTACTTGCTACTGAGTCAGGCAATAATACTACTTTGCCTACAGCTCAACTTAAACTAATAAACCGAAGATCTAGAATTAACACTAGGGGTCTTTTTGACCAAGGTTCACAGAAAACCTTCATTACACAACAATCGGTAGATGAGTTAAATTTAAAACCTGCCAAAAGTGTGAGGTTAAATATTTCTGGTTTCTTGTCAAATAGTGGACCTCGTGACTACAAGGTAGTTAAAGTATTAGTAAGACTAGGATCTTCTACTAGCCCAATCCAAGCGGTAGTAGTGGATAAAATTCCTACAGACCTGCAGGTCACAGGGTTAGCTCGCACTGCGAGACACCTTAAACGAAACCGCATGAGGCTAGCAGATTATAAAATAAATTCTGACTGCCTCACAGATGTTGGAATACTAATAGGCGCGGATCATTATTACAAGTTTATAACTGGATGCACTAGGCAACATGGTATGAATTTGTTGTCGTCCGCAGGAGGCAAATTGCTTACAGGACCAGTGCTTTTCAGACAAGGTCCAGCGTCCACAAACCAACAATCCAATAATGTAATCGTGGCGTGACTAGGCATGGAACAGTCACCCCTACGTTTCAGGGAAATATCTGAGGATATTGAGTCTGACCCACCAATACATCGTTTGTGGGATTTAGACACTTTAGGCATTATCCCTGAGCAACCAAGTCCTGATGATACGTGGACTTACCAGCAATACCTGGATACGGTTGTCTACTCAAATAAACAATACTGGGTAAGACTCCCATGGAAGTTGGATCATCCACAACTTCCAGTTAATTATTTTATGGCAGCCTCACAATTGCAATCTCAATTAACACGACTACAGAAGCAGCCAGACAAACTGAACATGTATCATCAACTTATCCAACAACAACTTAACAATAAGTTCATTGAAGTTGTTGAACACGATGACCGAAAAACAGGTCATTATTTACCTCATCACGCTGTGGTGAAAGACTCATTGACAACACCTATTCGTATTGTCTTTAACTGCAGTGCTAAAGTAAAGCCAAGCAGTGTGTCTTTAAATGAATGTCTCCAAACGGGACCTAGCCTAACACAAAGGCTACATGATGTGTTGTTACGATTTCGCACAGGTATTTTTGCCTATACAGCTGATATCAGCAAAGCCTTTCTCCGAGTATGGTTACAGGAGGAAGATCGTGACTACACAAAATTCCTCTGGTTTAAGGATCCACTGGATCCTAACAGTGAAGTAATCACCTATCGTTTTGCCTCAGTATTATTTGGAGCTACGTCCTCACCGTTTCTTTTGCAAGCAACATTAGACACGCATTTGAGGAAATCAAACAGCCCTTATAAGGCAGACATTAGCGACAACTTGTATGTCGACAATTTCCAGGGGACAACTAATGATCAAGCTGATCTGGTAGAAATCTACCATGAGGCTAACCGTGAACTGTTAGGAGCCAATATGCCACTACAGTCATGGGCCTCAAATAATAAACTGCTTAACCAGGTAATCGAGAAAGAATTTCCAGATTATCAGGTACCCAGTCAATTAAAGGTTCTAGGCGTGGAATGGAACACCAGTACTGACGAGATGAATGTCAAGTCAGTACAAACTGATAATTCAACCCTTACCATGAGAACACTGCTCTCATTTGTCAGTCAACCATTTGACCCTTTAGGCCTACTTAGTCCTATATTAATAAGGGGCAAACTCCTAATGCAGGAGTGCTGGCAGAAACATATGGGATGGGATGATCCGTTATCAAGTGAGTTACAAGCCAAATGGCAAATACTCTCAACGGATTTTAATCAGTTAGGCGTTTTGAAATTTCCTCGTAATGCTTCAGGACCAAACTTACCCACCAATTTGCACGTTTTTTGCGATGCCTCTGGCAAAGCATATGGCGCAGTAGCCTATTTAGTTAACAGTGCACAATCAATTTTGCTCACATCTAAAGCAAGAGTTGCTCCCATCAAGAAGAGATCTTTACCTCAGATGGAGTTGACTGCATTGCTAGTGGGAGTAAGATTGGCTCATTGCCTGGCAAAGACACTCAATAATATTCACTTTGGTGAGATTGTAGTGTGGTCAGACAACGAGGCAGTCTTACAATGGGTAAGAAACAATAACAACAAAACTCCTTACGTCAGTAATCGCGTCAGGGAGATTCATGATTTATCTGCTGGATATAAATTTCGACATGTTCCTACTAAGGACAATCCTGCAGATTATTTATCTCGAGGGTTAACATTAAAGCAACTTGTCAAGTCTTCGCTGTGGTTCAATGGACCTTCATGGCTTGTTGGTGGTCAGTGGCCCAAACAAAAGCCACAAGTCATAGTGACCAATATCACCACTCCCATGAAAGAACCAGAACCTCAACGAATATTAGCCATTGATCCTCATCATTATTCTAACTTAAGCAAATTGTTACGAGTGACTGCACACGTGTTTGATTTCCTTGCTAAGGTAGGAATTCGACATAAGTTTCCCAATCCTATCCTCTACTGGATCAAACGTGCACAACAAGAGACATATGGAAGTGAATATGAAAATCTTTCAGATAAATTAACTAAGTCTCTAGGCATCTGGTACGATGCCAACACTCATAACATACTACGATGTGGAGGACGTTTGCTACATGCAAAAATTGATTTGGACACAAAGAATCCAATTCTCCTACCTCGTCACCACATCATCACTAAACTTCTTGTCTTACACCACCATCAATATGGTACCTTACATGGTGGAGTTTTAGATACTCTCACCGACCTTAGACAAAAGTACTGGCTTCCTCAAGGTCGTCAGACAGTCAAGACAATTATTAAATCTTGTGTAATCTGTAAGAGATACGACGCTAGAGTATGTCCTTACCCAGGACCTCCACCACTCCCAGAAGAGCGAGTGGTTCATCTTCGTCCTTTCGAAACCACTGGTGTTGATTATACAGGAGCCTTACTCCTCACTGGTAACCCAGATAATATACCAGTGAAGGCGTACATTTGTCTCTTTACGTGTGCTACAACCAGAGGCGTACACTTAGAGGTCACTCCAGACATGAGTGCTGAAGCCTTCATTCAAGCTTTCCGCAGATTTGCTGCCCGCCGACCGTGTCCTAAAGTAATGATATCGGACAATGGTTCCAATTTTGTGGCAGGAGAAAGTTGTTTGCGAGAAGTCTGGAACCACCCAGAAGTACAGTCAGTCCTACAGAGACGACAATGTCACTGGAAATTCAAAGCACCGAGAGCCCCTTGGCAAGGTGGGTTCTATGAGCGAATGGTAGGCACAGTCAAGAAGTGTCTAAGGAAAACTTTACACCGACAAAAGGTCAGTTACTCAGAACTCCAAACTATTGTTGTGGAAATCGAGGCGCGAGTCAATAACCGTCCAATAACCTACCTGTCTGATGATTTCACCCAGAGAGAACTTCTGAGCCCCTCACACTTGATCCATGGAGGTCTACTGAGCCCTCTCATCCCTTTAGCCGAAGAGGACCCTGTAGACCCGTCACATGTGACCAGAGGAGACTTGGTGGAAAGCTACCAGCATCTCTCCAGAGTTATTAACAAGTGGAATGAGGTGTGGACTCGAGAGTACCTCACAACTCTACGAGAGTACCACTACGGAGCTTCGAGTCCTTACAATAAGGTGCAATTAAAACCAGGGGACCTAGTACTAGTCGACAGTGATGGACCAAGGTCAGAGTAGCCTATAGGCAAAATTGTTGCCATTCATCCAGATCATCAAGGTGTCCTGAGAGTAGTTAAAGTTTTATGCCGAGGCAACACTACTCTAAAAACTTTAGAGAAGCTGGTTCCCCTTGAACTGACTGAGCAAGAATATCAGCCAGATCCAGTTTCCCCAGTAATTTCCGAGGACAATGATCCTGTTCCTCCAAGCAACCGCCCCACTAGAGCTGCTGCTCAACAATGTAGGCGGAATTTGCAAGCCTATTACAACTCTGAACAAGAGTAATTTCCTTCACATCCCACTTAGATAACTATGATGATGCTGTGATGGGATGTCGAGTAACAAACCATTACCAGTCACTATGACCCAGGACATTCCCATCATAGTAGATTCTGTTGTTTAAATTGTGTGAGTTAAAATCTTTAAATATTGTGTAGGCTATAAGTAACATGTTTCCTTTGACATGTAAATAGCAAGACTCAAGTTCTTGTAAGTCCTTAATAAATCCGGGACGTTCGTTATGTGTGTACTAACATACTAGCATATTAACCTACTAATACACTAATCTTAATATCACTTCGGGATAGGTCAGTACTCCACAGTACACTACGACCCTAGAATCCTCCCCCCGGAGTTATGTTGGAAATTTCCAACACCGAATACAACACTGTTGTATTCTCATTACTTATTACTAACTCTACTAATTATTGTAGTAAGTAAAATTAACACCACGTAGAATTCTCATGTACTAATAATTTCATCTGTGCAGTAGGCTAGAATTCTCACATCACCCGACGCCAGTATTGCGTCAGATTTCATTACAATAAACACATTATATCCAATGTATCTGAGAATTAAATTCGATTCTCTATAACCAAGGCGTTCTGTGTGATAATTAATTACAGATAAATTGACCTCCAACTAAAAGCCGAATAGAGCGTTAGAGTCATAGCGGTTATCTAGTAATAAAAGTTAACGTCACAACTGAATGCCATGGAGAGACATTAATTCCTCTCCCTTATATGTTTACTATCACTAAATTGGCAAATAATAATATTTCCCTCTTCTAAATAATAAACCCGTCCTGTCTCCAACATTTCAAGCACAAATGCGAGAAATACTAATATTCATGACAATAATTTGTCTAATGAACGCGAGACGCGGCGTGGGTGAGGAGGGCACGCCAGTACACGTGGATGGAAGCTCTCGAGCAGACCTGTCCGCATCGTGCTCACGAGGAGACGCCATTGCCCAGTCATCAGGGTAGACGTTATCCATCCTCAGATGAAAGTCGCCACTGTGAGGCGTGAACAACCTTGCAGATAATATCTTCAACTGGTGTCGGTGTAATATAAGGAATCTTTTTAATCTGGTTCTTGACTACACGTGACCGGCCAGTGAAGCGCGCCATTATCCAGGATAGGTGAAGCCAGAGCCTGGGACGCGAATTTCGGCAATCTTAAAACTTATACAGTGCCCATATTAGCTAAGTATCTTATCCTTATTTGATGCATCGTACAGGGTGTAGAATAGTAGCTGGATGATTTGCCATGACGACGTATACCAACACCAAACCACAGGTCATTACCCATTATCTCCTGTTAATATTAATTTCTTGAACATAAAGATTCAGTAGTTCAATTAGTTGCTACTGTAAATATTTGTTTTGCAGCACGTGAGAAGAATTCTCCCTGCCGCCTTCTCCCATGTTAATCCATCCCACTCGTCAGCCAGCCGAGCCCAGGGAATTAGAGGAAGCGTCGTGACTTACACAAAGGAATCGTCATTAAGCTAAGATTCCTTTGTATTCCTTTACTAATTATCTGGAATTATTTACATGCAGAGCTTCTTTTGGATTAACATGTGTTTATTGTGATTATCATTATTATACTCATAATCTATGTTCCCATTCATGGTAATGACATTGGTTTCACTATAATTCATAGGATTAGATTATTATATCTTGGATTAGTGAACGAACCACACTAGTTCCTGGACGTACTGAGTTCCAGTAATAACCCCCAATGTAGGTGTTTGAGGGTTTGATTCATTTAATTATACAGCCCATTAATTATTTCTATGATCATATTCTCTAGTATTTTATCCATAGTTACTGGTTCATCTAGGAATTATCTAATCAGAAATTCTCAGTTTCCCTCTTTACTATAAAAGCGGGTGGTCCTTCGTAATTTAATTTACTACATTAATATTTAAATAATTAGATTCAAGCCCCAAATGTCTTACAGTCCCCATATACAAGAAGGGGGATAGACAGGAGGCACTGAACTACAGGCCAGTATCCCTAACTTGCATACCATACGAGCTAATGGAAAAAATTGTGCAAAAAAAGCTAGTCGATCATCTGGAGCGAAGAAACTTTGTGACACAACACCAAAATGGTTTCAGGGATGGCATGTCATGCCTCACAGGACTAATTGAATTCTACAACCAGGCAACAGGAATCAGGCAAGAAAGAGACGGGTGGGCAGACTCCATATTTTTGGATTACCAGAAAGCCTTTGACACAATGCCAAACCAGAGACTTGTGCGAAAGCAGGAGATGAAGGCAGAAGTGAAAGGGAAGATGTTCTATTGGATAAGGGAGTACCTAAGTAACAGAAGGCAGCGAGTCACTGTGCGGGGTGAGGTATCAGATTGGCGAGACGTCACCAGTGGGGTCCCGCAGGGTTCAGTCCTTGGACCCATACTGTTTCTCATATATGTAAAGGATCTTCCAGATGGTATTGAATCATTCCTCACATTGTTTGCTGATGATGCAAAAATTATGAGGAGGATTAAGATGGAGGAAGACAGTAGGAGACTACAAGACGACGTAAACAGACTGTCTACGGCAGACTGTCCAAGGCAGCCAGACGTAGACAGACTGTATGAATGGTCCAACAAATGGCTTCTAAAGTTCAACCCGAGTATGTAAGGTAATGAAACTTTGCAGTGGAAACAGGAGGCCAGACACAGGTTACAGAATGGGAGATGAAGCCCTTCGTGAAACGGACAGAGAGAAGGATCTAGAATTTGATATCACACCAACCCATTCTCCTGAAGCCCACATCAAAAGAATAACATCTGCGGCGTATGCGAGGCTGGCTAACATCAGACTGCCTTCTGGAACCTGTGTAAGGAATCATTCAGAACTTTGTATATCACATATGTAAGACCAATCCTGGAGTATGCGGCCCCAGCATGGAGCCCGTACCTTGTCAAGCACAAGGCGAAGCTTGAAAAAGTTCAGAGAGATGCCACTAGGCTAGTCACAGAACTAAGAGGCATGAGTTACGAGGACAGGCTGCATGACACTAGAATACAGAAGAGTAAAGGAAGACATGATCACGACCTACAAAATTCTCAGAGGAATTGACACGGTAGATAAGGATAAACATTTTTACTCAGGTGGTATGCGAACAAAAGGACACAGGTGGAGACTGAGGACACAGATGGAGACTGAGTACTCAAAGAAGCCACAGGGAAGTTAGAAAGAACTTTTTCAGTGTCAGAGTAATTAACAGGTGGAAAGCATTAGGCAGCGATGTGGTGGAGGCTGACTCCATACACAGTTTTAAATGTAGATATGATAGAGCCCAGTAGGCTCAGGAACCTGAACACCAGTTGATTGACAGTTGAGAGGCAGGAACAAAGAGCAAAGCTCAACATCTGCAAGCACAAATAGGCGAGTACTGTTATGATCCCAGGTAGCCGAAATACGAGTCTCCCCTCTGAGAATTATTCTATCAAGCCTGACCTGACTAGAAGGTCTATGAAAGATAGAGGTGAAGACACAGACGTAAAATAGTTGGTTGGATTTGATACACAATTTGAGATTGTGGGCAGTGAATAAGGAGCTACATAAATGACTGGTTAGGAGATTTGGATAATTTGCTGGAGGTGTGAGGCTCGCTTAGAGAGGAGCTTAAGTCACTTGAGTACCCAACATCGCGAGGGGAAGCTGTGCTTCGTATGAGCTCCTGTCAGAAAGGAACCCCTAGTGTTATATCTCAAAGAGAAAGGAAGTGGCAGACGTTCCGGCTGTGGAATCGAGCTGGGAACGTTTGGTCTCAAGTCCTGGACGGCGAGGAGAGTTTATTAAGCCGCCCAGAGACATTATCGTGGGCCGTGAGAGCGCCCTGATCAGACGCCGTCAGAGGGGAGAGCGCCCTCGACTAAACAATCTGTGGTAAGCACGATTTAAGCCAGTTTATAGTGATTACTTGTAGTTGGTCGTGTGCCCAGCGACAGTAGCGAATGTTTATTGATAAGTTAGACATGTTTTGGTAAGGCAGAAAGCCTAAATAAGAAGACAGATAAGAGAGACAGCTGGAGGGACGAGCAGCACGTCCTCTCCCGTCGACCGCCTGAAGCCAACTGACTGGCGGTGAAGGACCCTCCCAGAGTGAGGAGGACCACCGGGCAGGGGTAGCATGGACCAGCCCAAACATGGGAGTCCGCTCTCACAGTATGTAGAGAGCAGATAGATGTTGGATGCAAACATAATGTGTGGATTATTTCGTCTATGTGTTTATAAGGAAACATTTTTATTGGCATGTCAATGGGTTGCAGGTTTGTCTTTGGGGAAGAAGTTGCTGAGAACTTCGAAGCCAGCACAGAGGGAGTAGTTGATGAGACTCCAAGGTAGTGGAAGAGAAGGACCTCGAGCTGTGAGGAGAAGCAGTGAAGAGGAGTGCCACGTGATTCTGTAATACCAGTGGCGAAACTCCAGTTCTGTTCGAGGAAACTTCATGGTGTAGCAGCCAGGAGAGCTGGAGGACCCTAGTAGAAGTGGTGGAGCACCATAGTTGCTCAAGGAAGACTTCATGGTGTAGCAGCCTGGAAGAGCTGCGGAGGATCCTGGTAGATAAACCCGGAAGAACCTGAAGAGATCAGGGTAGTGAACTTCCAGATGTGGAAGGGAAGTTCTGGTTGATTACTTGTAGGGAGTTGGTAGAGTGTTTGGTTATCATTACCGTGCAAGACGTAGTGAAAGGTGAGTGATTGTGTGCCATTTTTGTGCCAAGGAGTACTTATACTGAAGTATAGAGTTACAGTCATTGGCAGGATTATCTGCAGAGACATACATATGTGCGTGCGCTAGGACTGATAGGAGGATCGATTGATCATTGTTGTATATCAAGGAACATTTATATGTATATATATATATATATATATATATATATATATATATATATATATATATATATATATATATATATATATATATATATATATATACATATATATATATACATATATATATATATATATATATATATATATATATATATATATATATATATATATATATATATATATATATATATATATTCTCTTGCTGAGAGTGCAACATTGTGTTATAAGACTTGACCTACTTGAGGAGGTTGGTAGTATTAGGTGATAAATCAGGAGATAGGATACGACTTGATAAGCAGATGATAGAGTTCTGATGGTGTTGGAGTGCAACCTGACTGAAATAGTATAGAGTGTAGGATTCCTTATTATTATTACATGTGTGTGTATGTATTGTGTATGTGCTTCGTCCAGTAAATGTATTCAAATTTGCTAGTGTTTGCCCTTGTCCCAGTGAGGCTTCCCAGGAAATAGGAAAGAAGGAGAGAGAGAGAGAGAAAGAACCAAGAACCACTGCTGTGGACAGGGTAGAAGGTAATACTAATAAGTCAAAGGGGATTGAGGAGATCATATTACATAAGGAGAGAGTGGGGAGTCACAGCGGCTCGAGTGGGTGTGTGCATGTGACAGAGAGGCTAAGTATTGGAGCCGCATCCCTTAAACGTGTGACGTTGAGCCCCTCTCCAAGAGCCAGAAGTGCCCAGTGTGATCTCCTAGTAAAGTATAAGCACTCTACCGAGTTTTGGGTTGGGTTGTCCATAGAGAAGGATCAACGACACAACTCCAGCCCACAACATTATAGTACACACACACACACACACAGGCTGGCAAGCACAACTAGGTGAGTACACAGCCTTTGATACAGTGCCACACAAGAAGCTAGTGCGAAAGTTGGAGACGCAGGCTGGAGTGAAAGGGAAGGTACTCCGGTGGATAGAGGAGTACCTAAGCAACAGGAGACAACGAGTCTGTGTGAGGGGTGAGGTCTCAGATTGGCGAGAAGTTACAAGTGGAGTCCCGCAGGGGTCAGTCCTTGGAACTATACTGTTTCTGGTATATGTAAATGATCTCCCAGAGGGTATAGATTCGTTCCTCTCAATGTTTGCCGACGATGCAAAAATTATGAGGAGGATTGAAACAGAGGATGATAGTAGGAGGCTACAAGATGACCTAGATAGACTGAGTGAATGGTCCAACAAATGGCTGTTGAAGTTCAACCCGAGTAAATGCAAAGTAATGAAACTAGGCAGTGGAAACAGGAGGCCAGACACAGGATACAGAATAGGAGATGAAGTACCTAATGAAACAGAGAGAAAGATCTAGGAGTTGATATCACACCAAACCTGTCTCCTGAAGCCCACATAAAGAGAATAACTTCTGCGGCATATGCGAGGCTGGCTAACATCAGAACGGCGTTCAGGAACCTGTGTAAGGAATCATTCAGAATCTTGTACACCACATATGTAAGACCAATTATGGAGTATGCGGCCCTAGCATGGAGCCCGTACCTTGTCAAGCACAAGACGAAGCTGGAAAAAGTCCAAAGGTATGCAACTAGACTAGTCCCAGAACTAAGAGGCATGAGTTGTGAGGAAAGGCTGCGGGAAATGCACCTTACGACACTGGAAGACAGAAGAGTAAGAGGGGACATGATCACAACCTACAAAATCCTCAGAGGAATCGACTGGGTAAATAAGGATGAACTATTCAACACTGGAGGGATGCGAACATGGGGACACAGGTGGAAGCTGAGTACCCAAATGAGCCACAGAGACATTAGAAAGAACTTTTTCAGTGTCAGAATAGTTATTAAATGGAATGCAGTAGGAAGTGATGTGGTGGAGGCTGACTCCATACACAGTTTCAAATGTAGATATGATAGAGCCCAGTAGGCTCAGGAATCTGTACACCAGTTGATTGACGGTTGAGAGGCGGGACCAAAGAGCCAAAGCTCAACCCCTGCAAGCACAATTAGGTGAGTACAATTAGGTGAGTACACACACACACACACCCACAATACGTATCTATATTAGGTATCATCTGGGAGATGAAATTCTTCAAGAATCAGAGAGAGAAAAAGACTTGAGGGTTGACATCACGCCAGACCTGTCCTCTGCACCCTATATCAAGAGGATAACATCAGCGGCATATGCCAGGCTGGCCAACATAAGAACGGCATTCAGAAACTTGTGTAAGGAATCATTCAGAACTTTGTATACCATATATGTCAGGCCAATCCTGGAGTATGCAACCCCAGCATGGAGTTCATATCTAGTCAAGGATAAGACTAAACTGGAAAAGGTTCAAAGGTCTGCCACCAGACTAGTACCCGAGCCGAGAGATATGAGCTGTGAGGAGAGAGTATGGGAATTAAACCTCACTTCGCTGGAAGAAGAAGAGTTAGGGGGGACATGATCACCACATTCACGATTCTCGAGGGAATTGATAAGGTACATAAAGACTGACTATTTAACATAAGGAGCACACGCACTAGGGGACACAGACGGAAACTGAGTGCCAAATGAGCCACAGAGATATTAGAAAGAACATTTTTTTAGTGTGAGACTGGTTGACAAATGGAATGCATTAGGAAGTGATGTGGTGGAGGCTGACTCCATACACAGTTTAAAGTGTAGATATGACAGAACCCAATAGGCTTAGGAACCTGAACACCTGTTGATTGACGGTTGCGAGGCGGGACCAAAGAGCTAGGGCTCAACCTGCGCAAGCACAATTAGGTGAGTACACACACACACAAATCTGTCATAACGCTGCACTAGGTAAGTGACTATTAGAGCTAGATAATTCATTAACAACTATGATTAGATATCTGAGTGACTTATGTGACTTGCAAGTAACGACGAAATCTTAAGTCATTCAAGTTCAAGAAAGTTTATTGAGACAATAAGATGCATCTCAAAACAATAGAGAAGATTAGGATATTTCTACCCTCCATCTTAATTAATTTAAGTCATAGTTGATGCCAGTTTGGTCGCATCTGAAGCCTATGAGAGAGTAATGCAAGATGATTACAGCATATACCAATTTCTTCACAACTCTCGCAAACAACTTGTTCACAACTCTTGCTAACAACTGTTCACAACTCTCACTACCAACTTGTTCACAACTCTTGCTACCAACTTGTTCACAACTCTTGCTAACAACTGTTCACAACTCTCACTACCAACTGTTCACAACTCTCACTACCAACTTCTTCACAACTCTCGCTAACAACCTCGTCACAACTCTCGCTAACAACCTCGTCACAACTCTCGCTAACAACCTCCCCACAACTCTCGCTAACAACCTTCCCACAACTCTCACTAACAACCTTCCCACAAACTCTCACTAACAACCTTCCCACAACTCTCACTAACAACCTCCCCACAACTCTCGCTAACAACCTCCCCACAACTCTCACTAACAACCTCCCCACAACTCTCGCTAACAACCACCCCACAACTCTCACTAACAACCTCCCCACAACTCTCACTACCAACTACTCCGAACTCTCCAACATTCTTCCTGCTGTCTACCACCAAACAATATTCTCCACAAACAGGTTAGTACATTGTAAGTTATCAGACGATGAGTGACAGTAACGTGGCTGAGAATGTCATGTTCATTATCAATACATTATAAGAATCGATGATTGTCCAGGACGGACCAAAGCTTTGTCCTTCTCAACTTTCTGATGTGTGGTTTAGTCGTTACGTTCTAACTTTACTAAATTATGCAGTTGATTTATAGATGTGATGATTGTACTGTACCTATATATTTTGGTAATTAAAACGTATTTACTCGCATCAAAAATGTGTTTATCAGTGATTAAGAAAATTGTGAGAGTGTTGTGTTGTTGTTTCCGAGGGGAGTCTGAGAGAGACCAGTCTTCAGGGTCAGTGTCGAAAGATATGGACAACGATAAGGACCAGGTTGAATCTTCCAGGCCAGACACAAATATTGGCTCCGTTAATGCCACTATGTATGGTAATACAGAAATTAATACCTAGGACAGCGGGAATAATGATGATATTAATACCGAAATTAATATCGAGGAGAGCGGTCATAGTGATGATGATAATACAGATAATAATACCGACTCTGTCAAAAGTTTCTCAGGCACCATGTTCCTCGACTTCACCCGCCAGCATTAGCTGATGAGCGCTGCCTTCAAACTTCTTCCTTACAAAGACATGACCACCGCCGAACTCGCTAAAATTACTACCTGCTTAATAAATGTATCATCAAACCCGCTCGGGAGCCAAGACCACGAGGCACACTCACAGGCACTAACAAAAGCCGTGAGGGAGCTCGACGCTACAAGATGTAGGGGCTTTAGTAAACTTCTGCCGGTGGTACTGCCCTCTCACGACTCCACACTCCCTCAAGAAGACCTGGAGTGTCAAGATCAAATGGGGCTCCAGGAGGCTACAGAGGAACATAGCTTCCACAACAATTAACAATCCAGTTTGAGCTTCAAACTTGACATCGGCACAAGACTCGTGAGCGTCTCGCCAGACAAACAGGTACAGTGTCCGAAATGTTTTTTGTACCCCAGTAATGCTGAGGTGTATGAAAACGGTATGAAAATATGTCAGTTTTGTGAACCCATTGCCAGGTTACCCAGGTGGAACCTGTATAATTACATGAGTAACTATGAAATAAGAAACAGTGAAACTTTCGTCCTTAAATACGCTGTTGTTATTGACGTAAACAACATTAACGAAAGTTTTGAAAACTTTTTGTGTTAATTGTCGCTTCCGCGTAACATTACCATTTAAATGATTATTATTAATAGCTAAACAGGCTAGTACAAGTCAGCTTAGCTGAAACAATCGAACCTGCGGTCTTAAATACAGGATTTATAGAGTACTAGTTTGGATGTATTGTCGATAACGACGTAGATGACGTGGCTCGTCTCCCAGCATTGTTCAGTAATTAGTCAGGCCATTAGTGAAGCGGTGGCGCTGACCTCTGACGCTGTAGGTAAAGTTGTTGTACTAAATGCAGGCAATATTATGCCATCTGACGCGGCTGACATCTTGGCGTCAGCGCCAGGCATCTTTCAGTCTCGTCAACATTCTGGGGTCAGAGAAGATTATTCTGGACGAAGCTATCCAGCAGAAAGTGATATAATCTGGAGGCATCAACGTCGGTGTAGAGCATGACACCGACGTCTATAACATCATTGAGGAGGAGCTAGGCATAACGGGAAACCTTGCCTATAACTTAAAGGCAACTCTTTGTGTTACAGACAATTACAGGCTGTCGCGGTGGAAGCACCAGCCTGTATGAGGGCCAAGGAAATAAATGAAAGAAAGGCCATCCTCTATCTTAGCCAAGTAAGGAACACCGAAAACATCATATGTAGTACGAGAGAATGGAAATCAGTGAAGACCCAAGTCACAAGTATTTGCAAGCTGACTTGACTTTCATCAATTCTAAAGGAAAGAAAATACGTAAAATACTAAATTTTTAACAATTATGTTCCTAGTCATTTTTCAAGAAAAGTGACTTTGTCTTCAAAATGTGATAACTGGTTTTAACATAAATAATAAGTAATCCTCTTCCTTCATAATTATCACATTATAAGGACAAACCCAAATTAAATCCACTTGCGCTAAAAAGTAGAGCGACGGTCGTGCGTCTTGCTGGACGGCGTTCAATTCCCGACTGTCCAAGTGGTTGGGCACCATTCCACACATCCCCTTCCCCGTCCCCAGGCCAAATCCTTATCCTGATGCCTTCCAAGTGTTATATAGTCGTAATGGCTTTGCACTTTCCCCTGATAGTTCCCATCCATTGGTGTTAGGCCCTTGAGAATGTTGACGAGGCTCCCAGGCGCTGGTTACAGTAGTGAAGTTGTGGGTGACGGAAGGCTGGAACCTCCAGCGGATTGACGGGTGCCATCACCTGACTGTCGTATTGATGGGTGCCATCACCTGACCGTCGTATTGACGGGTGCCATCACCTGACCGTCTTATTGACGGGTGCCATCACCTGACCGTCGTATTGACGGGTGCCATCACCTGACTATCGTATTGACGGGTGCCATCACCTGACTGTCGTATTGACGGGTGCCATCACCTGACCGTCTTATTGACGGGTGCCATCACCTGACCGTCGTATTGACGGGTGCCATCACCTGACTATCGTATTGACGGGTGCCATCACCTGACCGTTTTATTGACGGGCGCCATCACCTGACCGTCGTATTGAAGGGTGTCATCACCTGACTGTCGTATTGACGGGTGCCATCACCTGACCGTCTAATTGACGGGTGCCATCACCTGAATGTCCTATTGACGGGTGCCATCACCTGACCGTCTTATTGACGGGTGCCATCACCTGACCGTCGTATTGACGGGTGCCATCACCTGACCGTCGTATTGACGGGTGCCATCACCTGACCGTCGTATTGACGGGTGCCATCACCTGGCCGTCGTATTGACGGGTGCCATCACCTGGCCGTCGTATCGACGGGTGCCATCACCTGACTGTCGTATTGACGGGTGCCATCACCTGACCGTCGTATTGACGGGCGCAACCACCTGGCCGTCGTATTGAAGCATATTTTATGTTTTATTTAATATATTTTTTTTTATTTAATATTAATGTTTATTAGGTGTGTGTGTGTGTGTGTGTGTGTATTCACCTAGTTGTATTCCCCTAGTTGTGCATGCTGTGGTTGATCTCTGCTCTTTCGTCAGAGAAAGGTGTGTGGTACTCACCTCACCTAATTGTACTCACATAATTGTGCTTGCGGGGGTTGGGCTTTGTCTCTTTGGTCCCGCCTTTCAACTGTCAATCAACTGGTGTACAGGTTCCTGAGCCTACTGGACTCTATCATATCAACATTTGAAACTGTGTATGGAGTCAGCCTCCACCACATCTCTGCCTAGTGCATTCCATTTATTAACTACTATGACACTGAAAAAATCTTTCTAAAGTCTCTGCGTCTCATCTGGGTACTAAGTTTCCACTTGTGTCCCCTTGTTCGTGTCCCACCCGTGCTGAAGAGTTTGTCTTGGTCCACTCTGTCAACCACCTACAAAATTCTCAGGGAAATTATCATGTCTCCCCTTACTCTTCTGTTTTCCAGGGACGTGAGGTTCAGCTCCTTTAGCCTTTTCTCGTACCTCATACCTCTCAGTTCCGGGACGAGCCTGGTGGCATACAGCTGATTCTTCTCTGTCTTGTGTTTAACTAGGTATGTACTCAAAGCTGGAGCTGCACATTCCAGGATTGGTCTGACATAAGTGGTATACAGGGTCCTGAACGATTTCTTACACAAGTTTCTAAAGGCAGTTCTTATGTTGGCCAGTCTAGCATATTCCGCTGATGATATTCTTTTGATGTCGGCCTCTGGGGACAGGTTCGGTGTGATATCAACCCCAGATCTTTCTCTCTATTGCACTCGTGCAGGATTTTCACCTCCCAGATGGTATCTTGTGTTCAGCCTCCTGCTCCCTTCGCCTAATTTCATTACCTTACACTTTCCTGAGTTGAACTTTAGCAGCTATTTTATAGACTATTCCTCCAGTTTGTCCAGGTTATCCTGTAGTTTCTGTCTATCTTCATCTGTTTTGATTCTTCTCATAATTCTTGCATCATCAGCAAACATTGAGAGGAACGAGTCTATAATAAGGCATAATAAGGGAGATATTAATAAGGTATTATAAATTTTCACTGAATAGAACGCGAAATAATAGATATAAATTGAACAAGTTTAGATTTAAGAAATACCTGGGTAAATACTAGTTTGGTAACAGGGTTGTTGACTTGTAGAACAAATTACTGGGTAACATAACAGACGTAGGATCTCTTGAGTTTGGGTGGATATAAGTTAAAGCTGCTACGTTTGGGCCAATAGACCTTTCAGCAGTTTCCTTCATACCTATGTTCTTATGTTTGTATTCTTGTTGCCGATTTGTTCATGCTCTATGCAAATAATTCCATGATTACGAGATTCATACATATTGGAATAATATACACATGGCTTTAAAAAACGTATCGTATAACACCACCAGTCACTTAAAGGAATATTAATAATTGAATATTATGTCCGCTTGACCTTCACTATGCTTTGAAAATATTTAGTTTAATATTTTAAACATTTTCAGTAGATACTACTGTTGTTGTCAGTCTTCGAACATTATCAACAGCATCTTCATCATTAATACATGACTAGTAAAATCTCTCCGAGTTCTCTTGCTGATGTCTAATCACTATGATACGAAACTTCTGAATTGATGTTAATAAAACCAATGTTGTCCTCAGTGATTTAAAACCTACATCACTTGTATACATATCATACCTGTATTGGTTCCCGTATTGGAACCCGAGCTCCCTCACACACCTGCAGCGCCCTCGCACATACCTGCAGCGCCCTCGCACATACCTGTAGCTTTCTCACATACCTGTAGTTTCCTCACACACCTGTATACATATCATACGTGCAATGTGTTCATGTATTGTAACCTGAGCTCCCCCACGTGTTGCGACACAAGTGGTTTAAACAGCAGTGACCATGTGGAGGGGACGGTGGACATTACCTGTAGCTCCCTCATACACACCTGAAGTGCCCTTTGCACACACCTGCAGCTCCAACACACCTGCAATAGAAAGCCCTTTTAAGTAAGTTTCGAGCTAATTAACTAGTGCATACAACTTTAAAATGTATATACAAATCTATACAAGTACATATATGTAAGGGACATTTGCAAACATTCAGGAAATATAAAAGGATTAGAATGCAGTTATAACTGTAGCGAGTTAATCTTATTCTCGCTCCATTATCTCATAATCTTAATAGCATAACTAATTAGCACTAATTACAGAAGCTACAGTCCTTTCCCCCAATTACCTGTAATACTCTTCTCATCTTGTTGGAGGGAGCCGAGGTGTAGTCACCATATAAGCAAGCGATATGAGGAATAGCGAACAGTACAATTTCCACAGTTAACAATGTAGCACTCAGCGTGTACAGATCTAATTGACCCAAAACGCTACAGCTTCGACACAGAGCAGACAGCAGACTACGACCACATCGAGTTACAACGTTCTCGCTCCCCGAGTTCAGACACTGGCAATTCCCAATCGAGCCGCCACGCTCTCCCACATAGAGCTCCACGACTCCGGCTTCACTCAGCTCTCTGCTCTGCTCCAAGCTCCGTCTGAACGTTTACGACAATGCCACCAACCGACTACTGTAATCAAGACTAATAAATAAATATGAAAACTCACTAAACAATGTGTATCTAATCTACCCAACGACGTAACAATCATACGTTACATAACCATCCCCAAAAAGTGTTTAAATATACTAAGGAAAGGAAAATGTCGCTTTGAATCAACATGTAGATCAACATCACAACAAAAGTCTGGACATGTGTTGAGATCTTGGCACATGCGCTGGTTAGGCAAAACCTTCTGCTCTACAAATGCAAGTGTTTGGGTATATTCTCCGCGGGCAAGGGATAAAGTTAAGAAATAGTGTGACGCAATATGATCAAGCCCACTGTTCCGCTTCTCCGTAAACAATACCCACCGAGCTACAAACATAGAGGAATTTAAATATAATTGCAATGACAAAGGTATTGTACGAGTAATGCAATTCCATTAATGAATAATTGGAAAGCTTGCATTAGCAAGAACACCATGTATGCTAGTTACACGATATACTTTTCATGGTATGCGTGTGGCAGCTTTTGCTGACAGAGTTAAGTGCGTAGGACTGTTGTAGGTATCACAGTAATAGTGATATGGTTATGACCATTGGAAGCTGTGGCTGATGTAGCCACTTCAACGTGAATTAGGTCGATGTACTGTTGCAATATACAACATAGGAGAAAAGTATGAGGTAGTGAATCAAGAACTACATCACTTATCAAATGGTGGAGGAAAATGAGTGGTAATACACACGAGTAGTCAGATTGTGGTCACACCGAGGTGTGGTCAAAGATTAAGGACAGCCTTCGGTCACGTAAGCAAATGTTACAGTCCAAAAGGTCACAAAGGCTGACCCAAAGTTCGTGGAAACATATAGATATACATTTAATGTAATTATAGCGTCCTTGGGATGCTGAGTGTGGTGGTGAATACAATGACCAGTTGGAGGCTAGTCTTGTGGAAGCCGCGGTTTCATCAAGTACTCCTCTTTATCTGCTTGTGGAAGTGACAGACACCAGTCCTAATGTGGGGACCCGATGTGATCTTGTTGACTCCATTCGATGTCTGCAATGTGAGAGTATTGTAGTGAGAGACTAACCGGGATGTGGAGTGTTGAACTGTAATGATTCTGGGTTAGGAACTTAGAGGTTATGGAGTTGTAGATGATGGGCTGGTGTGTTCTAGGGCGTTTATTGCCAAGAGTACCAATTTTCCAATACAAACCTATTGGTTACACCTCAAGGGTCTAGGTGGCCGAAAAAATAGATTGTATGAAGTTAACAATTTTCATCGAGCTAATTATATACAGTAGGGTAAATATGTATTCAAAACGAATCTGGGTTTTCAGTTTACGACAGACAAAAGTAAATGAAACCACATACACACCTCCATTCATCTGAGGAAAACACGGAACAATTAATATAGAAGATACCAAGTATTTTACACTGATCTATTTCGGTTGAGGATGGGCCGTGGCAATACGTCTAAGTATTAAATGCAGTGCAAGAATGGGACTGAAAATTTTGCTCAGAAACTGTTGAGAGAATTAAATGGAAAATGCTCTACCTAATAATAGAAGTTACACACAGTCCATCAAACTTTAAGAGGAAAGAATAGATTTTATGGTAACTAATATCTAAAGCATCTAGGTCTCCTATCTTGAGATAATTTGGGGGATTAGTGTCCCCGCGGCCCGGTCCTCGACCAGGCCTCCACCCCCAGGAAGCAGTCCGTGACAGCTGACTAACACCGAGGTACCTATTTACTGCTAGGTAACAGGTGCAACAGGGCGAAAGAAACTCTGCCTATTGTTTCTCTCCTGCACCCGGGATCGAACCCGGGACCACAGTGTTACGGCCCTATTGGGTCACAACCGGGTTCTTTCTCTGATGTAAGTAGAGTTTGGGTATCCGGCCCCCAAGCTAGTAGTGGCTTTTCAAGGGATGTGATCCGTAACGCAAGTAAATTAAAGGGGAAGGGAGACAAAGGCCAAAACTTAATAATATAATTGTCACCATCTCCATAAATAATATATATCTTATCACACGGGGGAGGTAATAAACATTATATACCATGTGGTCTTCCTCTGAAGACGCGGATGTGTTCCACGGTGCCTCGACGATGCTTAGCTCTTGGTCCTCTTGTGGCCTCACGTATGAATCTTTTGATTCTCTTGAGTCTACCCTGGCCACAGGCCAGCCAAATCACAGTTCCCACTGGCGGGCACGTCGTGGAGGCCGTCAACCACAAATCAGCCTGTAGCTGGCAGGTTCCAATCAGCAACGCTGCGTAGGCCACTCCACGACCGATACTAGGGTTGCGAGCCCTAGTCAGGAGCCTCGTGTGATCCCACAGATCACTCTCCTCACCACAACACCCCCGTGGTTTAAGCGTCTCCACCAGTCAGTCCCTGGTACGACAATCCCTCAAACTGCCACGTCACAGGCAGTCTAACACCACAGTGTTCCATCCGGCGGGGTGAACTCACAGCTACTGCAGCAAACACGTGTGGAGACTCTTCGACTGCCTTGGGTAGACTGACTCCAACGTCATTACAGCTAGTCCCCAGGTCGACTCTGTAATCAAACACGTCCATCAGTACCGGGTACAACTCTAGGGTATCTCACTTACCGGCTTAGACACAAAACGCCCACCCATCTACTCCATAGATGGCATTGCTGTCTAACGCGTCACCTCACCAGAGGTCAGAAGCGGCTACATCACGAGCTGATTAGGACTGGAAACTAGCCCTTGTGGCCAGTATACCTCGTCCTCACTAGGTGGCATCGTCCATTTGGAGGGGGTTTCGGGAGCTGACCCACAGATGGCGCTGTCGTCACTGCTCCGTGCTCGGACGCTGGGCTCGGGTCCGTAACACACAGGATCACGCGCCCAGTGTTCTGTTCGCTCAGCCACGGGGCCCCAAACAAACTAACAATAAACATCAGTAAACACCAAAATCGGTGTCTAACAAACACCGACTAATTTGAGTATAATAAACTTTATTTGCTATACAGGAAATTAGCTAACTATTAGTTTTAAATTTATACCCGCTTCATTAAACAAAATAATATTGTGCCAACACAATAAGATACTATAGACTTGTGTAACAGGGAGATACTGATAAGTAGCATCTTAAAAGGGAGTGAGTTAGGCAACAGAGATCATGAGGAAATTACCTTAAACGAGACACGAAAAAGTTATTTGAGAGAAACTTAAGGCGCCAGATATTTCTCTTCTGATTCATATATTTAGGGGTTCTTTGGGAATTTTAAATTTGGCAGACCTGAACATGGGAGTTGGGCAGTTCTTGAGCGTTGTCCTTGTTTACCGAGGTGGTTACTGGATTATGATGTAATTTTTGTTTTTTAAATTACAAATAAAGCCCAGGAACGTGGTACGCTATAGATTGCTGATTTTAAAATAGTAGTGACCCAAAATGAATAACAATGGCACTAAAGAACCTAATCAGAAAAAAGAAGGCTCAATACAAACGAATTATGACACGAATATTTAAGAAAAAAGTACGGTATTGCAGGGCAAGCAAAGAAAGCCTTCAGTGTTTCACCAGATGAAACAAAGATTACAGACAATACCTGGCTATTCAAATATTAAGTCAAATAACTGATAATGAAATGGTTTTAAATTACGAAATAAGAATATACCAAAGAACTTTATGAATACAGCAAAACAAATCTACGTAGAAGTGCAGATGACGTCCTGACTAGTTTAGTGGTTACCAGAGAGGAAATTATTAAATAAACAAAACAAAATATAAAAGGACCCCAATGGCGATCACATGGAGGAGGGAGGAGGTAAGCTGGCACAGCTACAAGGTCACCTGACCTTAAGGCAGACAGGATGTCCCCAGGAGACCAGTCAGAGATTGCAGGTATTTCAAATATAATGTTTATATGAAACTCTGTGTGTTAATTTTTATTTTAATCATCATAAAGTTAAGTGAGCAATACTTTCGAGCGTTTCCTGCATCATTATTTTTTTTTTATGAAAAAATAGTTAAAATATATTAGAATTCGGGATGTGGTTACAATACCCCTGAACATGTTTTCTTCTCTCTTTTTAGAGGCAACTATGTTTATACGTTCTGCTTTCTGGGGGAATCTGGCCTCAAGATAATAAATCTCATAAATCATTTGAAGGACCATCCTTAAGATAAGGAACTAATAATTGGAGAACAGTGCTATGGATCTCTTATATAAGTATGTATGGAAATCTATTACGTATAAGAATGAACTGTAGTTATAATAAATTACGAAGCCAAACCCCTCCACACACTTAGGGGGGTTGATTAGTACAGAGAAATTAATGCATTTCAAGTACAAATAAATGAAGATTAATACACATGAAATTTTGAAGATAAATATGAAATATTGGAGATTTTAAATAATCTTTGGATTAATAAAATATAATATTCGACAAACTACAAGAACGAAATAACAGCTTAGCTGTACGAAGGAAAGCTAGCAAGCATTGGGATATATTCGTCACGAGAAACTTGTTTCATCAGCCCATCCTGGGAACACTTGATCGAGGCAGCATCATATCTTCCTTATTATCAGCAATTCCAAGCTGAAAGGCGAGTAGTATGTAGAAATCAATTCCGGAGAGTTATAATACCACATTTCTAAATTAGATGTGATATAGCCCCGTATATACACTTACTGGTTATATTTTAATGGATTGCAGCATAACGACAAATTGTCCTACTTATTATGCTGATGGGATCACAACAAAAAAGGGAAATGAACTTATAGATTTGCCGATACTGATGTCTGTGATATGATGAAGCAGTCACGTCCTCCTAGCGTCCATGATGAGCCTGTAATTGATGAGCCGGTAATTTGACCAGCTTCCAGACAATCTCTCTAGCTTAATGGCGTCGCTTGCCAGTCCTTCCTCCTTCCCGGGTAGCTCATCATGCGCAGTTTTGCTATGGCGCGCTTAATAATATCTATGATTTAATTAATATCCCGGTTTATAGGAACTAAAGATTATCAGAAATTAGAGAATTAATTTGTCTTATTTGACAATATTCAAATTCTCATTTCATAATAATTAAATGAACGTTGTTCAATATGAGAGTGTGCTGGATATAAATTCAGTAGTATGTGAATGCGCTGGAATAGCAATTGGTATTTGCAAGAATTATTACCAGCTAATAAACAATACTATATAAACGAAAATAAATGTATTATCTGCTTTAGTTCACGAAGTATATTCATGCAAGAGTGTTATTAAATAATACTCATTAAAGAATGTGAAATTAGGAGAATTTAATATAATTCTTATTAATGTAAATATTTTCCCTTTCGTCATGTGATCTGATGCAACACTTTACTAGAATTTCTGGGGAAATGAGGCGTTATTATGAGTTAGGTTAATCATGTTATTTTCACTACTCTACTACTTAATAGTGTTAGTAAAATTATATTACACATTACAAGAATAGTTTCTGAAGGTACTGAATATTAGTAATAAAGTGTTGAATATTTCCAACACTACTATCATACTCCCCAAAGCTAAACCGGAAATTAGAAATTCAATTGCGTTACTCTAAACAGCAAGCTAAACTTTCTCTAGTTCTTGAGCACTTGAATATGAATCTAATGGTTAAAAAATAATATGATTAAGCCCATTTTAATCAGAAACTCACCCCCGTCTTCAGCAGAGTGAGTGAGTGAGTGAGGTTTGTTTTCGATCCCTTGTACCAATTGGGTGTGAAACTTTAACAAACTAGTAAATCTTTGAGTTCACACTTATATACAATGTGTGATTACAATGGGCCCAACAATCCAATGCATTGCATTTACATGCTTACAATGCATAGCATTTGCATTGCAGTGTTGCATCCTCAACGGTGCTGTTATCGGCCTCAGTGTAGCATTCTTCCATTAAATGTTCATGCCGAGACTGAAGCAGGTGCTGGGGCTTTTCCTGGATGAGGAACAGGGGCCAGTGTCATCGTTGGTGCTGCCCATCCTCACCAACTGCCTGTCCACCTAACCTACCAGCGGACCCTTAACTTACTGTTTTGGAAAAAAAAATCCAAAATATATTTAATTTTTTTTTTCATTTTCAAGTTAAGTCCATATTTGTCCATACGGGCAAACGGCCAAGTCAGCGGTAATTTGTAAGAGAACAGGTTGGGCCATCTTCAACACATTATGGGTCTTGCCACTCTTCATGCTCTCCAGGATCATTAACACGATATGGTTTCAAGGCACAGCTGATAATGTATATCGCCAGCGCCAAGGACGTCCCCACCTGATCAGCAGCATCAGTAAACTTGTAGCCAATATTCTCATCTCCATCTCAGTTTCTTTTTCTCATACAGGCTAGCTTGATGAAGCTGGTGCCTCTGGTGGGTGTAGATTTGATCCTGGACAGTATTCACCTGTGTATGCTTAATGCACTATGCCTTTGAGTACAGATGGTTCAACATGGGTTGGGAACTAATCAAGAGATTAAGTTTCATCGAAGAGAACTGGCTGTACTTCATGGGGATTGGCCTTCCTCTTGCACGAATCACGATGCATCAATCTTCAATGTACATTAGTGGATGTCTCTTTGCTGTGTCACTTTGTTTTCATCATCAGTGCCAACGAGGCTGATCCAGTGTTCAACACCAATGGTTGCCAAATACATTTGTTTTCTTTGGTGGTTGTTGTGTCCAACCGCATCATCCAGACTCTAGTCACAAGATATCCTCTACCGACCCCCAGCAAGACTCCTCAGCCATCTCCTTATCGCTCTACTTCCTTTCTTCCCATTAGATGTTAGGAAGATTGTTTTACTCAATGGGAATTTTGATGAACGCAATTTAATTAAGTCAGTCCAAATTGATCAATGTCCTAATATTTTAATGTTAGCATTGACCTGTACAAACTAGACCTATATTTATATATTGTAGTTACAAATTATAACTACCTACTTAGCGAGGAAGGCAGTCGACTTCCTCAACACAATCTACTTGAGAATGGTCCAGGACAGACCGAAACGTCGGCGTGCCTTCACTTTCTAGTGTGTGTTCTGGTCAGCATATGCCACGTTATTGTGACTCATCGCCTGCACAGGCTCGTGATTTGTCGATCTTCACCTGACTGCATTAAAGCAAGGCGACGAAATAAGGTGTGGGGGGGGGGCGGTCAGTTATATATAACTTCTCTCGAAGCGCTTCACACCATCAGGCTAACCATAGCCCGTGCTACTTGCCCCGCTCCTGTGCCAGGTAAGTTACGGGCTCGCCATAGCCCGTGCTACTTGCCCCGCTCCTGTGCCAGGTAAGTTACGGGTTCACCATAGCCCGTGCTACTTGGAACTTGTTCCGAGTAGCTTAATCTATAACAACAACAACGCTTCACACTTTCTACCTGTTGTACAGGTTCAAATACCTCCAAGTTTCTCACAGATAAAGGAGCAAATCAAGAAGAAAATATTCTCAACTATCAAAAGTCGCCACAGAGCCAAAGTAGCGGAAGGAAGATCCACTGCGATATGGTACGAACAAGCCACTGGTTACTCCTCTTTCAAGCCTGGCAAAAAGATATTCAGAGACATTGCAGTAGCCATACACAGACTCAGACTGGGTTACAAGTGCTTCTGGGAGGTAATGAACCCAATAGTTAAAGAGTGTCACATCTGTGAAACTGAGGCAGAGGCGCCACTATTGCACTACTTACTGGAATGTGAAGCTACTGAACCCCTGAGCATCAAACTCAACATTAATCCAACGACAGCAGCTGCATTAGATGCACATTCCACCACGACTACAATGATTAGAAAAGCTGTTGAGGAATGGGACTCATTAGTGAGCACTCTGCATCTACATCCGCCACCAAGATAATGTTAATAAAACAAGATTAAAACCAGTGCAATAAAACAGAAGCGATAAATAAGCATGGAAAAAGGAGAAGTCCTCTCCTCCATTTTAAACTTAGACCCAAATATCACAGGAAAAAGGTTATCATGTATAACCAAACTCAATTACGGGCTCACCATAGCCCGTGCTACATGGACACTTCGTCCCGAGTAGCTAAATCTTTAACAACAACAACAAGCTTCACACTTTCGCCTCCACAACTTGCTCGAAAAAAGTTACAGCCCCGCTCCTGTGCCACGTAAGTCCAATACGGTCTCCATAGCCAGGCTACTTGGAACTTTTTGTTCCCAGTAGCTGAATCTTTAAAAACTACAACAACAGCGCTTCACTCTTAGAATGTCAGCCCTACTCCCATCCTGGCGTTTTATACCGGGAGGAGACGGAAGGCCTTCTTCAGTAATGTGAATTGGCGATCAGAGCACTATCCAGATAGAAAGCTATCCTCCATCGGCACTGACCCGATGAAGAGGACTCTTTCCTCACTCCTGGTGCCAGTTAAATAGCACCATGTTCCACTGAATCAAGGTTTGGTTCCTAGGAATCTTCACCAAGGCCGAGATTCTGTTCCTCTTGACGGCAAACTCTGATGTTTTCATCGACGTAATCAAGGAGGAAAATGAACTCCAGATTCTGTTCAGCAGTGCTGCAACACTCCAAGGCCTGTTCAGTCCCACAACAATCGAGGCATTAGAACCAGAAAACCTGATCCTCGTGCCACCCTACCACTATGAGGCGGTAAGAAGCACATCGTCTACCGAGTGAGCGTTCTTATCGCAGAAAGAACGATAGCCTATATCATCCACATCATCAACCTTCAGAACCAGTCATTGACTGCTGTTTCAGCAAACCTCATCCAGCAGGATGGAAACCTGAGACCCACCCTCAAGTCTCCAGTAGAGGCCACTCTCGCGGCTGACAACGGCCTCAAATGTTTAGGCGTGGCCTGCACACCCCATCAGATCTCCGGGCAACGTTACTGCCGCCTATGTCAATGCTTCAGGTATTACCAACGCACTCACTACGTCCAGAAATGCAACAGCCAGGTCAGAGATGCAGTATCTGTGCAGGAAACCATGTAGTAGATATCCGTCAATCCCGTGGGTTATTGAAATGTGCCCAGGGTGTCTGCTTGGGGGCAATGTCTGCTGTGGCTGTTAAGTCCAACCCAAGAACGGCATCCCAACCACAGCGAGTGTAGATAAACGCTGAAACGGTTGCGTGCGTCAGTGGTCGAGACTTCCTCTGAAGTCTCCTCTTCTGCCTGCTTCCCACTACAGGAACTGCCAAGCTGAATTGCAACGTTGTCTCCTATGTGGAGACGCCAGCACCACCGTCTCGCCGGACTGTTCTTCAAGGAAAGCAGAAATACAGAACATGACTGAAGCCAGACAGGCCACTGTAACAGCCAAACTGTTCATAATCATGTATTCTTCATAAATTTGATTGTATAAACGCGCCCGCACGTTAGTTACTGAAAGAATGAACTTTCTAGCCGGGCTAGGACATAACACCTCAGTGCTAAGGGGAAGAGATTAAAAATGTTGTCATTTGTAATTGTGTATGTAAAGTTCCATCTTGACGTTGCCCTTTTAAAGAATAGGTTATGTGCACTCCTAAATTGTATGTTTAAGGAAGGAAGGAGTGAAGACGTATATAATCAGGTAGGTTTTCAGCCAGGAATTTAGTAGATAGCAGAGCGGCTCGATTTTTGAGGCGGCAACACTGACTTAAGCCAGGTCACCAGGGACGCACCCTCACCCCCCTTCTACTCCGAGACTCCATCTTATTTAATTTGCCATGTGAAAGGGTATTACTTAATTTTGAGAGTATTGTATATTGAAGACTTGATCCAAGCTATTCACAGAGAAAGGAACTATGTAGTAGTTCTTTCTAAAGTGACGAGGATTCTTGGACAAGTGCAGATGACTTATTTAGGTTAAGGGAACTAGTGTCTGGTAGACGCATGACACTCGCGGCTCAGCAGCAGCCTCAGTGGTGGTAAATGGCTACTGACCAACTTGTTTGATAGTTCATTTCAATTTGGGATATTCATGTTATTACTCAGTAGGGTAATTGATAGTAATTTACATACATAATTTAACAAGGGTACTATCATTTGGGAATAGGGATTCAGTCACCTTTAGTGTTTAGTGACCCAGGGCATCAGAGTCTAGCTAAGATAATTATCGTTGAAAATTAGTTTAACAACCAGCCATGGGTCAGCTTGCTTGCTGGAGGTCAAGGAGGTTGAGATCAATGTGGCTGGCACGATCCTGGTGGTCAACACCACCTCTAGACGCAAAGGCTTAACATCTGGCCTGGGCTTGTGATTAAGGTAATGTCTGTTGAATTAAGTGCAGTTTATAGTAAACCACAGTAAATAACCATTGCCTCTAACTAGAGATATTTCAGTTTAGGGAGTGTTCAAGTACTATTTTGTGTAATAAATAATTATTAAAGTGATTTCTATTGTTTAGTCAATATTCCCTATTATATATATTTCTTTATTGTTGAATTCGCAATCCTGTGTACTTGTGTGTTGTAAGAACTCTTGTGGGCTCTGTAAGTACCACTTATTGTATTATAATATCTATTCCCTTTCTGTTAAATTGAACTGCATTTAACACAAACTCTTCCCCCTTCAACAAAATACAGATGTACTTTCTGCAACTCTATACCAATTGGCTGTTTCCTGCTTTGCAGTCAGTTCGGGTAGTTACTCAGTGGGTTTAGTGGGATTTCACTGCAGTCAGATAACTGCAGTACAAACGCTTTGGATTTACCTCACCTCTTCAACCTCAAGAATGTAGCAAGTCAGGTGGTGGCAGCTATTAAAGTCTCTAGTGAGTTTATTGTTAGCTGAAAGATTCAGTGTCCTCGTTATGTGGCGCCTTGGTGATCAACCACCAAGGTTATAAGGTATCACTGGGCTAGAGGTTACAGTAAGAATACAACAATGAACAGCAGAACGGTTAAATAACCGCCAGCGTTCACCAAAATTAAAGGTTGAGGATGGTTCCCGTTACAATGGTGCACATCTGTGTTTTCAACAATTTTTTTAAGAATTGTTGAATGCCCATGCATCTTGTCCATTCGGTCAACAAGTGTATAGGTTAGTGAGGTCAGCCAAGAGCCCACAGTAGAGTCGACGGTAATACCATAACAGTAGCGATGAAGTGGAGTTGGCGATCTCTGGACATTGTGAGGGGGGGGGGAGGCTGGTAGCATTAAAAATAGGGTACTATGGCAGTAACATTATGATTAGGTGGTTATGATTTATTGAGTAAGGAGACCGCTTCGAGTTGATTGAACAGGGTATTTTACTCGACCCCTTTCAATTGGTTCAGAGGTGTTGCGAACTTCCATATCCTCAACAACAGGTTCCAATTTTGGGCTGTATGGGCGGATTTGCCTGTGGGACGCCTCGGGATTTGTCCGAAGGAATAGAAGACGACCCAAATCGCTAAGAAAAACGGTAAACTCATGAAGGTGGTCGCGGTCATTGAGGGATGAGGTAGTACACTACTTAGCAACGAATCGACGACTGGTTGATTGCACACAGTCAAGAGGTCGATTCACATCTAGTCTTAATCGTTGCCGCAAAAGCAGCATTTCGTGCAGTTTGAGTATAGGTGGTCGTGGTCACCTAGGCTAGGCTAGGGCAAGATTGAGAGCCGGTGGGGATGATTATAGTATAATGGAGAGAGTTCTTTAGTTAAAATTAAGTGATTTTCTAGGTATTAAACATTTCCCCAAATTTTAAGCAATTCTCCCATATTTGGAGTGGTTCCCCCATTCTAAGTGATCCCTGTGCTTATTCGTGTTCCCCTGAATAATAATCTATGTCCTAGGCTATCTTCTAAGAGAACATATAAATACACTAAGTCAGAGGTGATTTGTCTTTTATGGTTGGGTTACTCCTCTGGGGTTAGTTCTTTTGATATCCTATTAAGTATTCCTATTGTCAGTAATTGCTTCTTATATTTTAAAAAAGTGATTTGGTGGAAATGTGGGAAAGAATTAGTGGAAAAATTAAGAAAATTTGTGTTGTGAAAATATTTCCAAGTCCACTTGGACATATTGGACATGAGCCCGGATGGGCACATGTATAAGCAAGTAGATAGGGTCGCTATGGGTTCTTCCCTAGGTGTCCTGTTGCGAACTTTCTACATGAGTACCATCGAACAAAAGGTCTTAGTCGACATGAACTTGAAACCGGCCATAACTGCAGGTATGTTGACGACATTTTTACACAGGTACCTGATGTCATACATCTGCCACGAGCTGAAGGAGGCATTTGAGCGGAATTCTGTGTTGCATTTCACTTACGAGTGGAGAAGGATGGGAAGCTGCCCTTTCTAGATGTAACAGTCATGGAAAGGAGCGGAGGTTTCCACACTGCAGTCTACACTAAGGAAACAAACATAGGAATGTGACCTCAATGCCAACAGTGACTGCCCAGACAGGTACAAGAGGAGTGTCGTTAACGCTTATGTCGACCGCTGCTCTCAGCCACAGCTCAGGATGGAAGCAAGTCGATGAAGAACTCTGTAGGGTAAGGCAGGTCCTAGTCAACAACGGCTTCTCAAATGGTTTCGTTGAAGACATCATAAGAAGGAAGGTGAAACGCCATGCAACCTCTGAAGAGACAACTAACACAACACCTGTACCCCCTATTAATCTATTTTACAGGAACTTCTTTTCCACAGCTCATAAAATGGAGGAAAGGGTCCTGAAAGATATTGTTAATAGAAACGTTATCCCTACAGACAAAAATCAGAAGATACAATATACGATCTACTATAAAACCAAGAAAACGGCCAAGATACTCATGAGAAACTCTCCAGACACAAAGCAGAACGCTTTAAAAGAGACCAATGTCGTATATGCCTTCAAATGCCCACTTGGGGACTGTAAGCCTTAAAGAATTCAGTATATAGGTAAGACAACAACATCTCTTTCCAGGCGATTAACGATGCATAAGCACCAGGGCTCCATTAAGGAACATATAATCTCTTCCCACAACCAGACTATCACCAGAGAAGTCTTAACAAAAAACACGGAAATCATCGATAGATACAACGATAGCAGGCGGCTTGATATCTGCGAGGCACTACACATTAAGAAGTCGACACCAGCAATCAACAGCCAATTAATGCACAACTATATTCTACCCACTTCAAGACTCCACACCAATATAGAAACATCAAGAAATATTTTTTTTTTTTAGATATATACAAGAGTTGTTACATTCTTGCACAGCCACTAGTACGCGTAGCGTTTCGGGCAGGTCCCTGGAATACGATCCCCTGCCGCGAAGAATCGTTTTTTCATCCAAGTACACATTTTACTGTTGCGTTAAACAGAGGCTACAGTTAAGGAATTGCGGCCAGTAAATCCTCCCCGGCCAGGATACGAACTCATGACATAGCGCTCACGGAACGTCAGGCGAGTGTCTTACCACTACACCACGGAGACTGTTCTTTTCCTTTCCTGACTGTCTGCTCCTTTCCATATGGGCCAATAGGCCCGTTGCAGTTACTTCCATTCTTCCCTTTAACTTACAAAATATTATACCCATTGTTTCGTGTTCTGTCTTGTGTTGAAAGTTTGTTTTCACCTCATCCAAAACTGTTGTAACATATCACCTCACCCAAATGCAGGTATAAAATCGAAGTTTGAACTCTGTTCAGTTATAGTTGTGTGTGTGTAAAATAAAGTCTTTAAAAATGTAATAAGTTTTACGAAACGCGTTCAAGTGTCACGTCAGACTAGAAATAAAAATGAATTTTGGAGAATTGATTTTTCAGTTACCATCAACAGTGAAAAGAAATATAAGAAACATAGAAAAAATTCGTGTTAGAATTATTAATCTTACTTTTTCGGCCATATTTAATAATATATGTCTACAGGAAAGACTGCTACCAAAATATACTAATATATATATATATATATATATATATATATATATATATATATATATAATATATATATATATATTATATAATATATATATATATATATAATATATATATATTTAATATTTATATTTAATATATATATATATATATATATATATATATATATATATATATATATATATATATATATGTGTGTGTGTACTCACCTCACCTACTCACCTAATTGTGCTTGCGGGGGTTGAGCTCTGGCTCTTTGGTCCCGCCTCTCAACCGTCAATCAACTGGTGTACAGATTCCTGAGCCTATTGGGCTCTATCATATCTACATTTGAAACTGTGAATGGAGTCAGCCTCCACCACATCACTTCCTAATGCATTCCATTTGCTAACTACTCTGACACTGAAAAAGTTCTTTCTAACGTCTCTGTGGCTCATTTGGGTACTCAGCTTCCACCTGTGTCCCCTTGTTCGCGTCCCACCAGTGTTGAAAAGTTCATCCTTGTTTACCCGGTCGATTCCCCTGAGGATTTTGTAGGTTGTGATCATGTCCCCCCTTACTCTTCTGTCTTCCAGTGTCGTGAGGTGCATTTCCCGCAGCCTTTCCTCATAACTCATGCCTCTTAGTTCTGGGACTAGTCTAGTAGCATACCTTTGGACTTTTTCCAGCTTCGTCTTGTGCTTGACAAGGTACGGGCTCCATGCTGGGGCCGCATACTCCAGGATTGGTCTTACATATGTGGTGTACAAGATTCTGAATGATTCCTTACACAGGTTCCTGAACGCCGTTCTGATGTTAGCCAGCCTCGCATATGCCGCAGACGTTATTCTCTTTATGTGGGCTTCAGGAGACAGGTTTGGTGTGATATCAACTCCTAGATCTTTCTCTCTGTCTGTTTCATTAAGTACTTCATCTCCTATTCTGTATCCTGTGTCTGGCCTCCTGTTTCCACTGCCTAGTTTCATTACTTTGCATTTACTCGGGTTGAACTTCAACAGCCATTTGTTGGACCATTCACTCAGTCTATCCAGGTCATCTTGTAGCCTCCTACTATCATCCTCTGTTTCAATCCTCCTCATAATTTTTGCATCGTCGGCAAACATTGAGAGGAACGAATCTATACCCTCTGGGAGATCATTTACATATACCAGAAACAGTATAGGTCCAAGGACTGACCCCTGCAGGACTCCACTTGTGACGTCTCGCCAATCTGAGACCTCACCCCTCACACAGACTCGTTGTCTCCTGTTGCTTAGGTATTCCTCTATCCACCGGAGTACCTTCCCTCTCACTCCAGCCTGCATCTCCAGCTTTCGCACTAGTGTGTGTGTGTGTGTGTGTGTGTGTGTGTGTGTGTGTGTGTGTGTGTGTGTGTGTGTGTGTGTGTGTGTGTGTGTGTGTGTGTGTGTGTGTGTGTGTGTGTGTATGTGTGTGTAGATAGATGAGAGTATGTAGGATATGTATAGAGGATGGAGGGAGGGCCCCCCTACCCTGACAAGGATATGTTGAGGAGGGAGGGCCTCCTCCACTCCCCTCGTACCCTGAGAGGGTAGGAGACCAAGCTCTTAAGATGGGTATGGGCTGAGAGAGAGGGGAGAGGGGAGCAGGTGGTGGCTTTTGTCTGATAGTGGAGGGAGCCATTATTTTTCCTTAAAGAATGTCTGTTTTTATGTAGCAAAAAGAAACATTTAACTTTCTCACCCAATTCTGTTTGTGTCGCTGGTGTTCAATGACGGTGATTAGTTAGACGTTAGACAGGGTTGTGTTGGCGGTAGAGCGTCAATGAGCCGTAAAATGTTTTTTTTTCTATAGACAGTGTGGGTGGGTGGGTCTCTCTCTCCCACACGTAGCATGCTTCCAGAGCGGAGCATCACACGACCACACACGCACATGTGTGTCCACATAGACCTGAGGTTCTCAGCACATACCAACAGACCACATAGGAGCATTGTACCTCCATGAGGGCAGCCCCGTGTGGACCCTTAGTGCCCCAGCCCCGTGTGGACCCTTTGTCGTCCCCACGCTTGAGTAACCAGTGTTATCATTAAGGGTGTGGGGTCTTATGTCACATCTCCCCCCCCTCCCCCTCACCCCCATCCCCCTCCCGTGCTGGTGACAGCTATCATCAATTACTTGAGAATTCCACACACTTCACAGTACCTCAGTCTGTGGGAGGAAAGCTTTGGGATGTCTGGTAGCCTCTTGAGAGTTTGACATAAGTGTACTGTACTGAATGAGGTGTTACCACATACCTTACCCAGAAGGTGGCGCACTGGTGCCCAGCAGCAGCAGCAGCACTGGGGACTTGCGGGTGTTTTTCCCACTATTGAATGAATATATGCAATTATAGATCTAACCCTGGGAGCTTCACCATTACACACATCTGGGGTAGAAGTTTGAGGTGTACTGAGATGTGGTGGGAAGTATTGGGGATGATCATAGCCTCACCCCACCACCCACCCCAACTCCCCTCCCTCCCCCTTTACAACCCTTACCAGCTTAAATTGAAGGAAGGTTATAGGTCTGACCTCTGCTCTACCTCAAACGTGAGTAGTGGAAACGAGACAAGTCAAAGCCGTTTTGCTTTTTTCGACGGCTTCGACTTGTCAATGTGTGATTTTCGTTACCCCGGCGTACAAGTCAAGAGTTTTTTCGACGGCTTCGATTTGTCTCGTGTGATTTTCGTTACCCGAGCGACTTTGTACAGGCATTGCCAATGGTCAATAACGTCACCAGCAAGCCGCTCAGCGTTCCTGCTCAGGCACGTTCAAGGGGATTAAAAAGCCGGTCTATGAGTCGTGTGTTTTGTGTTACAACAGTGACCCCTGAAACCTAATGCAAAATACCATCATCCCTAGTCTATTTTAAATTTCATATTTACTTTCAACCATCACCCATTACATGTATCAAAGGGGAAGCAACACAGAGCATGAACTACCATGTAACTCAGCGTTCATCCCTGTAACTTTTTTTTTTTTTTTTTTTTTTTTTTTTTTGAGATATATACAAGAGTTGTTACATTCTTGTACAGCCACTAGTACGCGTAGCGTTTCGGGCAGGTCCCTGGAATACGATCCCCTGCCGCGAAGAATCGTTTAAAATAACTGAACCAGTATTTACCCAAGTCTTTTTTCGTAAATGTAAAACTTATCCTATTTATACCCATTGTTTCGTATTCTGTCTCGTGTTTATAGTATTCATAGTTAATTAATATCCCCCTTTGTCATATTCATTCAGTCATACCGCTATCATGTCACCTCTATTTCTTCGTCTTTCTAGAGAATGTAATTTAGGCTTTGTCAATCTTTTCTTCAAGGAATGCTTATTTAGCATAGGGCAAAAAAAATGAAAACTCACTATCATCCATTTGTATGAAAACAGACCCCTGCCAGGTGTGGTAACTTCAATGCGATTTCAGTAGTAATCCAATATTGCTGCATAAACGCATAAATATATATGCTCTTGCATATGCACATCTCACATTCGCTCAAAAAACATGCCTCCCCCACACCTTACTGTAGCATATAACAAATCAAAATACTCATTCAGTAAAAGCAAGCATCTCATATTTTTTAAATAAGGCCTTCTGCAGTTATCTTCTTTTCTGACGTCATCATCCCTAATGCGGTGCGAGGCGCCAACGTGCTAAATGCGAATCCTAGGAGGTTCATACATTAGTGCGAACTCTTAATCAGACTTAATACCTCAACTGTACTCTGTGCTTCATCAGAGTCGATATTCAGCTACATTGGCTCATATTTTCGCTCATTGCTCATATTTTCTGCTATTCATTTCATAAACCCTATCAAACCATCCTAACCTAACTTATTATATAACAAACAATACATTCTACAGACCAGTTGTTGTTGTTTAGTGACATCACGAAAAGCGACCTCATTGTATTGTTGGTCATTAGCAAATAGGTGTTAAGGTACCACAGCGCCTGACTGTTCAACTATGTGTGACATCACCAGATGGCCAATGCAGGCTTTAGCGTCCTACTAGCATATGTACTGTTTTTTATGTTATTATTAAAAATGGCTAGACTAACCATCCCCCACCTAACATAATCAGAGGCTTAAGAATATACATTTTAATTATCCACAACTGTAATCATTATTCAGTGATAAGTGCAAAAGTATAACAGCAACCAAAATGTCATACTGCAATATTTTGCAGAATCGTACATCTGGCAGCATTGTAGGTGAGCTGAACATAAGAATAAAGGTAACTGCAGAAATCCTATTAGCCCATACGAGGCAGCTCCTATATATCTCCACCCAATCTCATTCATATTCATGTCCACCCTATGCTTAAAACAACCAAGGGATCCCACTTAAGGTATTAGTTTACAATAATAGTTTTAATAAATAACTCTCATTCTAGTTTTATTTACAACAGCAATTATGAAACCCTATAGATAGATATCGTACTATAATCCACAAGTAGTTACCACACATCTGGCAGCACAGCGGATTAGTGGCTGTGTTCATAGGCTAGTCAACTGTCCTCACATCCATCAAATAGCTATCCAAATGTCGCACCTCAATTCATTCATCTAGCAACTCAGCTGGATGCTAGCCACTATATTCATAGGCTAATCATTTCTACACCTCAAAAATAAAAAATCCTAGTTTTGCTACGCAAATCAGCTAACTTGTTTCTAAACCAACAGTCGTAAATACGAGCATACATACCTACACATACTCCACAACCTATTCATTCATAGAGAATAGCCTAGTTTTTTGCCACCATTTCCCAATTAATCAGATGTAATTTATGCCATACACAGAAAATACAGCATTTACACACCAAATATGCCATTTATGCACAAAATATATTATTTACACTCAAAATATACCATCACACAAAACTATGACATTTATAGAAAAAAATATGACATTTACATACAAAATATGCCTGTTGCACATAAAAATATACCCTATACGCAATATTGCATGTACACTCAGAGTACGACATTTACACAAAGTATAGTATTTGTACAAATATATCAAAAGGCTTATGCATTTAGACAATCAAAAATGCGCTTTCACTAAAATTACACAATTTAAAAACACAATTTTCACAAAATACCCACACATTGTCTCATAAACCAAAATACACTTACACCATGAAGATCAATTTTTTCAGATTACAGAGAACAAAATACTCAATTTGCACACAAAAACATAGTCGCACCAGTTCCACTTCAGCAAATTAAAAACACAACTTGCATAAATGCACTATTGGTGCAAAACCTATTATAAAACATGGACGATTATTGCACAAATTGTGTAATTATTATACATCTTTGCACAATTATTACAAGCAAACTTGCTATATAATTTCTCAACTTGCACAATGACAATCAATCAAAAGGAATAAATAAATAATTCGTTCATATGCAATTACACAACATGCGCAATTAATACACAACATTCACAAATATTACACATCTTTCATAATTATTACACAACTTGCACAACTACATATCTAGCAAAAAATACGTGCAATACATAACTACCCCAAATATGAAAATACGCAACCAGCATAAATACACGATTTGCACAAATACAATTTCGACATTTACACAATTAATACCCAACTTGCTCAAAAATATAATCAATACACAACTTGCCAAAATATGATCAATACATAACTAGCACATATTCATTAAATACACCACAACACAATTTCCACAAATACACATACAAAAACATATGCTATTAATACACAACTTGCACAAAACAATACACAATTTATAGAAATATAATCAATACATAATTGCAATAATCATACAACTTATGCAAAATACATAATCTACACAATTAATACACAAGTATATTAATTGTGCTATATATGTACAAATACAAACACAACCAACTAGGTCAAACAACACACAATGTGCATGATATTTTTCTAGGTATATTTAGGACATTAATTATAATATGTTGAGTTTAACCAACTCCTCAAAGTCTGAATTTCACTTATAAAAATGGTACATATGACTTCCTATGAGCTCAATATAAAAAACATTTATTTTCCATTAATATTTCTACATTATTAGTGCTAAACTATTCATCTAACATATGTCCATTGTTTTTAATATCTTATTAATACCCCCCTTGTTACATAATCTCCAATCAGGTCACCCATATTTATTTGTTCTAGCCTTAGTTATGTTAGGGCAGGTGGGGTTAGGTGAAGTCAGTATTTTCTATGATAGTTTTAAGCAAATTTGCTATATCTTATCAAAATGCATCCTATTAAAACCTAAATTCATCTAAATCTATCAAAAAATATACTTATAATACACAAATTTGACTAAATTCAACCCAGCAAAAGCTAAACTAACTAAATATGAGCACCCCATATCCCCACATACAAGCCTATGTCGTCTCTGTCCATACATTACATGAGTTGACCATATAGCTCGAACCCAAAATAGGAAAATTTACACTATTTCATAAATATGCTAGTTCATTACCCCTAAGATATTATATATATCCTTCCCTACACGACCTCACCTAACCTGACCTAGCATATCCAAACCTAGACATAGTTAAAGTTGGTGAAATTTAAGCTATGCCACTTAAATTCGACCTTATTTAAGGCAATTTCTACCAAATATACCCAAATGTTGTGTATCATAGCACTGCCAAAACCAATTTTTACCCACATTTTCTCCTACTCCATACTACCCTTACAGCACCTCACCTAACCCAACCTAACATATCCAAACCTGGATTTGGTTAAAGTTGGCGAAATTTAAGCTATGTCACCTAAATTCGACCTAATTTAAGACAATTCCCACCAAATATACCCAAATGTTGTGTATCATAGCATCGCCTAAGCCCATTTTTGCCCACATTTTCTCCTATTACATCCTACCCTACGCAACCTTACCTAACCTAGTATATCCACACCTGGATTTGGTTAAAGTTGGCGAAATTTAAGCTATTCCCACCTAAATTTGACCAAATTTAAGACAATTTCCACCAAATATACCCAATGTTGTGTATCATAGTACTGTCAAAGCCCTATTTTTTTACCAACATTTTCTCCTATGTCCATCCTACCCTACACAACATCACCTAACCTAACCTAGCATATCCAAATCTGGATTTGGATAAAGTTGGCGAAATTTAAGATATGCCACTTGAATTCGACCTAATTTAAGACAATTCCCACCAATATATCCAAATGTTGTGTATCATAGCATCGCCAAAGCCCATTTTTACCTACATTTGCTCATATTCCATTCTATTCTATGCAACCTTACCTAACCCATCCTAGCATATCCAAACCTAGATTCGGTTAAAGTCAGCGAAAGTTAAGTTATCCCACATAAATTAGACCTAATTTAAGACAATTTCCACCAAATACATCCAAAAATGTTTTTGTAACATAGCACGGCCAAAGCTTATTTTAGCTAAGTTTTTCACCTATCCCAACCTGCCCTAGACAACCCTACCCAGCCTCACCTGGCATATCCAAAGTTAGATTTTATTAAAGTTGGCGAAATTTATGCCTTTCCCACTTAAATTCAACCTAATTTAAGCCAATTTCCACCGAATTTACCCAAATGTTTTGTATCTTAGCATAGCCAAAGTTCATTTCACCCAAGTTTTCCCCTATTCCATCTTACCCTACACTACCTTACCTATGGTTAAGTTGAACTGATGTAGAGAAAATTCCCATTATTATCATATTTTCCATTAACCCCCTCCTAAGGTAATAAAGGTTAAGTTGAGGATGGTTGTATTGATGAGAAAAAAATACTACGAATATGATGCAATATTGAACCAAGATCCGCGTATCGGAGGTTAGGTCCAGGATGGTTGGGTTGATGCATAAACAACACTTTCTCCCCATAAATACAATAAATTTGAAGTTAAATAAAGGGAGGTTAGGTCCAGGGCAGTTGGGTTGATACACAAACAACACGTCCCTCCCATATTTACGATAAATTTGAAGTTAGATAAAGGGAGGTTAGGTCCAGGATGGTTGGGTTGATGCACAAACAACACGTTCCTCCCATATTTACGATATGGGAGGAAAATGTAGGTAAAAATGGGGTTTGGCGATGCTATGATACACAACATTTGGATATATTGGTGGGAATTGTCTTAAATTAGGTCGAATTCAAGTGGCATATCTTAAATTTCGCCAACTTTAACCAAATCCAGGTTTCGATATGCTAGGTTAGGTTAGGTGAGGTTGTGTAGGGTAGGATGGAAATAGGAGAAAATGTTGGTAAACAAAAATGGGCTTTGACAGTACTATGATACACAACATTGGGTATATTTGGTGGAAATTGTCTTAAATTTGGTCAAATTTAGGTGGGAATAGCTTAAATTTCGCCAACTTTAACCAAATCTAGGTGTGGATATACTAGGTTAGGTAAGGTTGTGTAGGGTAGGATGTAATAGTAGAAAATGTGGGCAAAAATGGGCTTAGGGGCCATGGTAACCGAAAACCAGAAGAAAAAGGGAATATTTACGAAAAATTACGAAAAATACTACAACGTTCTGGCAACACTGTGGTCCAAACCGTTTAATGTTATCTTGAAAAATAACGTAATTAGAGTCAAATTTCCCGCTGCAACTTCCGTGAATCTGGTCCTCGCGGCGTGAGTGCACCGCGGGGTATTGTATCTTACGTTGTAAAGTCCTATTTTTCGTAATAGCTTTGAAAATAACATGTTATGCATAAAATGAATATAAACTCACTCATTGGCAACAGTATCGTGTCAGAGAGAGGGTGGTACGTGGCTCAGACCCTCAGTCACTGTGTGTGTCTCTTGGAGAGTGGATATATTGCTGACGCGCTCTCACAATATCTCCCAGAACTCATGCTATTTTTGCTATTTGTACTGCAATATGACTTACCAAACGAACAAGAGAAAAGCATTGAAAGCTAGATGCATGCGAGCTCTCCATAGAAGGTACGAGCTGGCCGCAATGCGTAAATCACGCATTGTCACGAGTGACCGCGAGTAGAGTAACTTGTCGCGGCGTGTTACGCAACTCCAACTTTTACAACTAGATCTGCTCTCACAGCCTTTATTTATTATTCAATTTACATGAAACTTGCACATTATATGTAGAGTTTACGCCTTATAAACGGATGTCATTATTCTTATCTACGTAGATTTATTGATTTTATAAATAATGATACACTTCATTTTGTTGCATACGTTTTTGGGAAACTTTTATAAATCTGTATTATTGCACTAAATACATCTGGGATAATGATGTGACATGCAAATCTTTATTATATAGTAAGGTCATAGCTGAGTGTCGTAAAATGATTTTGGTTCACAATTGTGGGCTGTGAGAGCAATTGAACATTGTTGAAAAATCTTTTTTTTTTTTTTTTTTTTTTTTCTCCTTCTCTATTTAGGCTGAGATGCTGAAACTTGGCCTAGGTGCAGCACCTTCACATGTATCAGGATAATAAATTATGAATACCCTACAACACTTTCTTATATCCTATTACCATGGCCCTTAGGCGATGCTATAATACACAACATTTGGGTATATTTGGTGGGAATTGTCTTAAATTAGGTCGAATTTAGGTGGCATAGCTTAAATTTCGCTAACTTTAACCAAATCCAGGTTTGGATATGCTAGGTTGGGTTAGGTGAGGTGGTGTAAGGGTTGTATGGAATAGGAGAAAATGTGGGTAAAAATGGGCTTTGGCAGTGCTATGATACACAACATTTGGGTATATTTGGTAGAAATTGACTTAAATAAGGTCGCATTTAAGTGGCATAGCTTAAATTTCACCAACTTTAATTAAATCTAGGTTTGGATATGCTAGGTCAGGTTAGGTGAGGTCGTGTTGGGAAGGATATATATAATATCTTAGGGGTAATGAACTAGCATATTTATGAAATAGTGTAAATTTTCCTATTTGGGGTTCGAGCTATATGGTCAACTCATGTAATGTATGGACGGAGACGACATAGGCTTGTATGTGGGGATATGGGGTGCTCATATTTAGTTAGTTTAGCTTTTGCTGGGTGGAATTTAGTCAAATTTGTGTATTATAAGTATATTTTTTGATAGATTTAGATGAATTTAGGTTTTAATAGGATGCATTTTGATAAGATATAGCAAATTTGCTTAAAACTATCATAGAAAATACTGACTTTTTTGAGATATATACAAGAGTTGTTACATTCTTGTACAGCCACTAGTACGCGTAGCGTTTCAGGCAGGTCCCTGGAATACGATCCCCTGCCGCGAAGAATCGTTTTTTCATCCAAGTACACATTTTACTGTTGCGTTAAACAGAGGCTACAGTTAAGGAATTGCGCCCAGTAAATGCTCCCCGGCCAGGATACGAACCCATGACATAGCGCTCGCGGAACGCCAGGCGAGTGTCTTACCACTACACCACGGAGACTTCACATAACCCCACCTGCCCTAACGTAACTAAGGCTAGAAGAAATAAATATGGGTGGCCTGATTGAAGAGGATGTAACAAGGGGGGTATTAATAAGATATTAAAAACAATGGACATTATATGAATAGTTTAGCACTAATAATGTTGAAATATTAATGGAAAATAAATGTTTTTTATATTGAGCTCATAGGAAGTCATATGTACCATTTTTATATGTGAAATTCAGACTTTGGGGAGTTGGTTAAACTCATCATATTATAATTAATGTCCTAAATATACCTAGAAAAATTTCATGCAATTTGTGTATTGTTTGACCTAGTTGGTTGTGTTTGTATTTGTACATATATAGCACAATTAATATACTTGTGTATATTAATTGTGCATCGACTTGAGAATGGTCCAGCGGACCGAAACGTCGTTGTCCCTTCAATTTCTAGTGTGTGGTCTGGTCAACATACTTCAGCCACGTTATTGTGACTCATCGCCTGCATACTTGTGTATTAATTATGTAGATTATGTAATTTGCATAAATTGTATGATTACTGCAATTATGTATTGATTATATTCTATAAATTGTGTATTGTTTTGTGCAAATTGTGTATTTATAGCATATGTTTTTGTATGTGTATTTGTGGAAATTGTGTTGTGGTGTATTTAATGAATATGTGCTAGTTATGTATTGATCATATTTTGGCAAGTTGTGTATTGATTATATTTTTGAGCAAGTTGGGTATTAATTGTGTAAATGTCGAAATTGTATTTGTGCAAATCGTGTATTTATGCTGGTTGCGTATTTTCATATTTGGGGTAGTTATGTATTGCACGTATTTGTGCTAGATATGTATTTGTGCAAGTTGTGTAATAATTATGAAAGATGTGTAATATTTGTGAAAGTTGTGTATTAATTGCGCATGTTGTGTAATACCATACGAACGAATTGTTTATTTATGCCTTTGTGTATTGATCGTCATTGTGCAAGTTGAGAAATTATATAGCAAGTTTGCTTGTAATAATTGTGCAAAGATGTATAATAATTACACAATTTGTGCAATAATTGTCCATGTTTTATAATAGTTTTTGTACCAATAGTGCATTTATGCAAGTTGTGTTTTTAATTTGCTGAAGTGGAACTGGTGCGACTGTGTTTTTGTGTGCAAATTGAGTATTTTGTGTAAGCTCTGTAATCTGAAAAAATAGATATTCATGGTGTAAGTGTATTTTGGTTTATGAGACAATGTGTGGGTATTTTGTAAAATTATGTTTGAGAAATTGTGTAATTTTAGTGAAAGCGCATTTTTGAAATTCTAAATGCATAAGCCTTTTGATATATTTGTACAAATACCATACTTTGTGTAAATGTCATACTCTGAGTGTACATGCAATATTGTGTAAATGGTATATTTTTATGTGCAACTGGCATATTTTGTATGTAAATGTCATATTTTTTTCTGTAAATGACATAGTTTTGTGTGATGGTATATTTTGAGTGCAAATAATATATTTTGTGCATAAATGTTTACTAGTTGTGTTTTTGCGGGGGTTGAGCTTTGCTCTTTCGGCCCGCCTCTCAACTGTCAATCAACTGTTTACTAACTACTTTTTTTTTTTTCCCACACACCACACACACACACACACACCCCAGGAAGCAGCCCGTGACAGCTGACTAACTCCCAGGTACCTATTTACTGCTAGGTAAGGGGCACTTAGGGTGAAAGAAACTTTGCCCATTTGTTTCTGCCTCGTGCGGGAATCGAACCCGCGCCACAGAATTACGAATCCTGCGCGCTATCCACCAGGCTACGAGGCCCCCAAATGCATATTTGGTGTGTAAATGCTGTATTTTTTGTGTATGGCATAAATTACATCTGATTAATGGGGAAATGGTGGCAAAAAACTAGGCTATTCTCTATGAATGTATAGGTTGTGGAGTATGTGTAGGTATGTATGCTTGTATTTACGATTGTTGGTTTAGAAACAAGTTAGCTGATTTGCGTAGCAAAACTAGGATTTTTTTATTTTTGAGGTGTAGAAATGATTAGCCATGAATATAGTGGCTAGCATCCAGCTGAGTTGCTAGATGGATGAATTGAGGTGCGATATTTGGATAGCTATTTGATGGATGTGAGGACAGTTGGCTAGCCTATGAACACAGCTACTAATCCGCTGTGCTGCCAGATGTGTGATAACTACTTGTGGATTATGGTACGATATCTAGCTATAGGGTTTCATAATTGCTGTTGTGTATATAGCTAGAATGAGAGCTATTTATTAAAACTATTATTGTAAACTAATTCTTAAGTGAGATCCCTTGGTTGTTTTAAGCATAGGGTGGACATGAATATGAATGAGATTGGGTGGAAATATATAGGAGCTGCCTCGTATGGGCCAATAGGACTTCTGCAGTAACCTTTATTCTTATGTTCAGCTCACCTGCTATGCTGCCAGATGTACGATTCTGCTTAAATTGTGGTGCGACATTTGGGTTGCTGTTATACTTTTGCACTTATTACCGAATAATAATTACAGTTGTGGACGATTAAAATGTATATTCTTAAGCCTCTGATTAGGTTAGGTGGGGTGGATAGTCTAGCCATTTTTGAATAATAACAATAGTACATATGCTCCACCAAAGGCCGCATTGGCCATCTGGTGACGTCACACATAGTTGACCAGTCAGGTGCTGTGATACCTTGACACTTATATGCTAATGGCCAGCCATACCTTATCCCTTCACTCACCAGACCACTCCACAAGTGATCATTTGAATTTCATCATGGAATTCCAATTGACTTATAATCGATCCAGCAATGCTGCTCAGTGTAGGAAAAGACCATCGATAATGGATACTAGTTCCGAAAGTGACGGCGAGTGGCATCACGTGAATAAGGCAAACAGGACAAGCCACTCCATGACGACCCATCGCCCATTAATCTCTCCAGCTCTCCAGCGCTCAGCTCAGACTAGATCTACGCTTCCAGTCTTCAAAGTGCAGCACACGGAAGGTAAGTCTTCCTACGCTACTGTAGTTGACCTGGAAAAAGAGTACCCCCAGCTCCAGGTCAGAGCAAAACCTAATCTCAAAGGAGAATACATTCTGAGGCCTAAAGACGAGTCGGCCGCTACGATTCTAAAAAATTACGCAAAATGTGAGGAACTGAAACCAGAGGATAAAATAAGTAAAATCATTGTCCTCCACTATCCCTTGCATATGGCCCTTGACCATCTCGAAAAGCTGAACTGTGTGGTGTCAGCAGAGAGATGCCAAGTACGAACACAAAACAGGAAACTCGACAAGTCCTTCTCACAGTAAGAGGACGATCCCGGAGAAACTTGACCTTGGAATCTGGGGTGTGTTCCAACACAGGCCTTACACCCCAGAACCCCTAAGATGCTTTAGATGTCAGAGATTTGGGCATCACAAAGATGGCTGCCAACGCCCAGTGAGGTGCGGAGTCTGCAGCCAGCCCCATGATACAAAAACATGTATTGATAAATTCAAGGCAAACCACCCTGTTCAGGCAAAATGCCCAAATTGTTCCAAGGCACATCATGCCTGGAACTTGAAATGCCCTGAAAGGCTCAAAAGGCTTCAAACGAACCCCACACGCCTACATCGGAGCCGAAACCCCCACCAAAACGAATCCCAGCTCCCATGCCCACTAAAACCGCGTGGGGTCTACCCATTCAGGAAGAGGGGGCACACGGCCCTTCACCATCGGCCATGGTGAAGGGTGAGAAGACAGTGCAGGACAAAAAGAAAGATGGAGGACACAAGAATCATGTTCAAAGCAGTCGGCCTCCCATTTCATCCAGCAAGCACACTAGGGCCAATAGGAGTAGCAATTCCAGTGCCAAAGTTACCACCGAGAAGGGTCAGCAAGCCACTAGGCCCCTAACCTGCACAACATTAAATAGTGCTCCCACTGAACTGGACGCTCTCTGGCCAATGCTCAAAACTTTGGTCACTGAGTTGATCGAAAGTCTGCTGTCTTCACATGGAATCAAGGAAACCACAGACACACGGAAGACAATTGAGCACAAGCTCAAAAAATTCGAAGATGTAATATCCACACCGTCAAGACAGCAGGGCAGGAGACACCCCCATAAAAAGCAGATAGAGTCCAGCTCGTCGGAAAGCGACATTGATGAGTCAATTTCAGGTCCACTAAGAACCTATACACCAATTGCAACTTCCATGGCGTGTTCATCAGACTCCATGGATACCACGGAATTATCAGCAAATTCCAAGAACCTAGAATTCTAAAGATCCTGCAATGGAATGCGTAAGGACTGCGCACTAAATTGCAACACTTGCAATGCATAGCAGCAACCAAGGGCATAGACATCCTGATACTACAGGAGAGCTTGCTTGTTAGGAGAGCCCCTAACCTGCACAACATTAAATAGTGCTCCCACTGAACTGGACGCTCTCTGGCCAATGCCCAAAACTTTGGTCACTGAGTTGATCGAAAGTCTGCTGTCTTCACATGGAATCAAGCAAACCATAGACACACGGAAGACAATTGAGCACAAGCTCAAAAAATTCGAAGATGTAATATCCACACCGTCAAGACAGCAGGGCAGGAGACACCCCCATAAAAAGCAGATAGAGTCCAGCTCGTCGGAAAGCGACATTGATGAGTCAATTTCAGGTCCACTAAGAACCTATACACCAATTGCAACTTCCATGGCGTGTTCATCAGACTCCATGGATACCACGGAATTATCAGCAAATTCCAAGAACCTAGAATTCTAAAGATCCTGCAATGGAATGCGTAAGGACTGCGCACTAAATTGCAACACTTGCAATGCATAGCAGCAACCAAGGGCATAGACATCCTGATACTACAGGAGAGCTTGCTTCGAGCCGGATATAGAACCTAAAATCTCAGGCTATCGAGGCTTCTTCCTTCCATGGATCAATGGGCAATCCAGGGGATGTGCAATCTATGTAAAATGTGACCTGATCTCCAAATCCATA
>NC_091161.1:21969418-21989418 GCF_040958095.1 Procambarus clarkii | reverse complement strand
CCGAACCTATTTATGTGCCGGCACGGTACAGAAGCTGCAACCTGGCAACTCGTCCACCAATCACAACGGTTGGTTTTACGGCTCCGAAACCTGGATCCCATATCTTCTCTAAAATAGAAGCATTTGTTCATGTTCTTTGTAAAAGTATCATAAAGCAGGACAGATGAGACAAATATCATAAAAACTGAAGAGCAGATGAGCACACACATGTATGTATTACAAAAGAAAATCCACAAATTCATTAGAAATTGGCAGGGCAGGCTGAGGAAGTAGGTAGATGTAAAATGTCTGTAAATGGCGAAAGAACATAAACCCAAGACTGAATAAACGATGTTAAATATCCATGCCAAGGAGACAAAAATATGTTAGGATACAATTACCATTAAGACACCACAAGAAGGTCCGTATCCTGCCGTGATGACTAAAAAGAGTTGGTTATTAGCCACAATGTGTAGGCAGTCTCATGCCAACGGCCATACCACGTTGAGAACACCGCTTCTCGTCCGATCAGCGAAGTTAAGCAACGTTGGGTTTGGTTAGTACTTGGATGGGTGACCGCCTGGGAACACCAAATGCTGTTGGCAATAATGTTTTTTGTTTTGTTTTGTTTTGTTTCGTTTGTTTTTGTTTGAATGGCTGGCTCCACGGGAAATTCACGGAGTTGTGTGGAATAAGGCCTGGTAAAATGAATTAATATGTATGTCATGTTTAAAACAAACTCGCTTAATATAGTGTGTGAGGCTTTATACAAAAACAAACAACCAAAACAAAACATGTTGTTTTATATATATATATATATATATATATATATATATATATATATATATATATATATATATATATATATATATATATATATATATATATATATATATATATATATATATATATATATATATATATATATATATATATATATATATATATATATATATATAGCTTAATCCGGGTTTGAACTCGCAACTCCAAGAATACGCATCACTTATATACACTTTACCACTGGACCACAGCTGCAGGACACAAGCTTGATGCTGAGGTATCAATTTAATGACGTAAATGCCATTTCCACAAATAAATGATAATTTAAAAGTATTTGTATGTACAAATCTTTTCTGTTTAAAAGGCTACAATATCAGTTACATATATAATTTGTGTTAATGTTTCTATACCCACAGGAAGGCATGTTTTTGCTTATATGTAAGGGGTACGGAGAAGGAATCCACAGACCATCAGTCCCCTTCCCCCCCCCCCCCCCCCTCCCACCTACTACCACCACCACCACCACCACCACCACTACTCACCACCACCACCACTACTCACCACCAATCACCACCACCACCAATCACCACCAATCACCACCAATCACCACCACCACACCTAACCGAAAACCCCCTAACACATCAACCCTCCCCCCAATCAACAGGCGAAATAATAACCCTCAAATGCCTGCCTGCCTGCCAGCCAGCCAATACTAACGGTCTTCTCAGAAAGAAAATCTCTTTGTATCTGTATTACTTGATGAAATGTATGATTCTAATAATGAAAATAAATTTTGATGTCGGTTGTATGAGCATAATGACCAATATGCACATGATATGAATGAATTAAATAGTGTAGTTTTAAGTAATTAGGTTGTAGACACATTAAGCGGATATGATATTTGACGCGTCCAGAACTGGTGATTTTTGGTTTAGTTTTAAATGCACCACCACCATTGCTTCCCCAGAGCCTAATTAAGGACCGGTAAAAGGAGTCAATATGTATGTCATCTATAAAACCAAAGAATGAATAAAAACACACACACACACACACACCTACATAATAGTATTAGGAAGATTGTATGGCAAAAAAAAAAAGTACTCCCATTGGGTCGTTTGAACTCGCGACTTCCAAAACACCAGCCACACACCTTACCACCCAGCCACCATAGAGTTGGTATAATTGTGCAACTTTAGTTATAAAAGTAAAGTTCTTATTGTCTCAAATCTTATTGTCTGTTCTATGAAAAGGCATGATGTAAATTATGTATTTTTTGAATGATTGAATTGTAGGCACATTAAGCGGATTCGATATTTGATATATCCAGAAAAGGTGATTTCTGTTCAGTTTTAAAATGCATCACTGTTAACGCTAAAGGACTGGTAAAACGACTCGATGTTTGTCATTTTTAAAATAAACACTAAAACTAGGCCCTTAACATATATAATGTTTGAATATAAATTGAATGCATATAAATACAAAGTGGGAGTGGCTGGCTGGCTGGCTGGCTGGCTGGCTGGCTGGCTGGCTGGCTGCCTGCCTGCCTGCCTGCCTGCCTGCCTGCCTGCCTGCCTGCCTGCCTGCCTGCCTGCCTGCCTGCCTGCCTGCCTGCCTGCCTGCCTGGCTGGCTGGCTGGCCGGCCGCCCGCCCGCCCGCCCGCCCGCCCGCCCGCCCGCCCGCCCGCCCGCCTGCCCGCCCGCCTGCTTGCCTTGCCTTGCCTTGCCTTGCCTGTCCTGTCCTGTCCTGTTCTGTTATTGCCTTGCCTTGCCTTGCCTTGCCTTGCCTTGCCTTGCCCTGCCCTGCCCTGCCTTGGCTGCAGCTGGCTGGCTGGCCGTAAATCAACTCTTAACAACACCATACCACACCACACCATCACTCATCACCCATCACCCACCACCGGCCCCAGTCTCCCAGCCTCTCTTATATACCCGAGCAGGCCCTTTAAATTATTTGAATTGTTGCACTTCGGCCAATGGCAGGCACGATCGCTGCTGCTCAAACATATTCTGGTTCACAAGTATTAATATATATATATATATATATATATATATATATATATATATATATATATATATATATATATATATATATATATATATATATATATATATTCATGAAACACATTAAAACCTTGATCATTTATTCATTCATTACGTCTAGTGAAGAATTGCTTTTGTTCATTTGTATGATTAAAAATTAATAGAATATGAATTCCTCGCTTAAAGTAAAATATAAAATATATATTGGATTTATATGATTGGTTAATATTCCAAGTGATGCTGAATATCCCCTATAATTTTGTTTTGTTTGTTTGTTTGTTATGTACACATTCCAAATGAAATCAATATAAATGTTATTATTAATGTTTGAAAGTTGATTGTCTACTTGAATCTCTCTATTAAAGTGTGTGTGGCTCCGGATGGAGCCTGGTTATGGTATTTGTCGTGGTGGGTGGCAGAAGTGCTTACTTCTTCTCTGTCTTCTTTGGCAAAAGAACTGCCTGAATGTTTGGAAGAACACCTCCCTGTGCAATGGTTACGCCAGACAGAAGTTTGTTGAGTTCTTCGTCGTTGCGGATGGCCAACTGCAAGTGACGTGGGATGATACGGGTCTTCTTGTTGTCACGTGCGGCGTTACCGGCGAGCTCCAGAACTTCGGCAGCGAGGTATTCCATGACGGCTGCCAGGTAGACAGGAGCGCCAGCACCGACGCGTTCGGCGTAGTTGCCCTTACGCAGCAGACGGTGAATTCTGCCCACGGGGAACTGAAGTCCGGCCCTGCTGGAGCGAGACTTTGACTTGCCCTTCACTTTGCCTCCCTTGCCGCGTCCTGACATTGCTGCTGCTGTTGTGGGTTTGTGGTGTTTTATGCCGCCCCGCAGATCGAGCTTCGTGTTATATACCCCGCTCAGGATCAAGGGAGCCCGCCACTGACCAATCAGCGCGCTCCGCCACGCGACCCGCTCTGAGCTGAGTCGCGAGCGGGATATAAAAGGAAAGCTCGCCTCGCGCAAAAGTTCATTATTGTATCGCAACGCCAGCCAGCACGAGCATCATCATGCCACCCAAGGCATCTGGAAAGGCTGCCAAGAAGGCCGGAAAGGCCCAGAAGGCCATTGCCAAGGGCGATAAGAAAAAGAAGCGCAGGAGGAAGGAGAGCTACAGCATCTACATCTACAAAGTGCTGAAGCAGGTCCACCCCGACACTGGTATCTCTTCCAAAGCCATGTCGATCATGAACTCGTTCGTGAACGACATCTTCGAGCGCATCGCCGCCGAGGCTTCTCGCCTGGCCCACTACAACAAGCGTTCCACCATTACCAGTCGGGAGATCCAGACGGCTGTAAGGCTCCTGTTGCCCGGAGAACTGGCCAAGCACGCCGTCTCTGAGGGCACTAAGGCCGTCACCAAGTACACCTCCTCCAAGTAAACGGCTTACTTACTGCCCTGTGGTGGTGGCTTGGCCTCAAACCAACAAACTCGGCTCCATTGGAGCCACACTTTAATTTCTAAAGAGATTGTGAGTGTTAGACACCAATACTATTATAACAAAAACCTCTGTCACTGAAAGCAAATAGCTATAAAATGAGAATATTTATGAAACTGTCTGTGTGTGTTTCTCTCTCTCAGTGTCTGTCTGTCTGTCTGTCTGTCTGTCTGTCTGTCTGTCTGCCTGCCTGCCTGCCTGTCTGTCTGTCTGTCTGTCTGTCTGTCTGTCTGTCTGTCTGTCTGTCTGTCTGTCTGTCTGTCTGTCTGTTTGTCTGTCTGTCTTGTCTATCTTGTCTGTGTGTCTCTCTCTCTCTCTCTCTCTCTCTCTCTCTCTCTCTCTCTCTCTCTCTCTCTCAACACATATAAGCACTCGGTATCTTTTTTCTAGAGATTAGAGATTCATTGTTATGTTCCACATTAGGATTACTATGCAGGCCACCCTCTTAGGTTTGAAAATGTCAAGAAAACGGTTAATTTAAAATGTCATCTCCTAACTTAACAGATTAAGCCAGAGGACCGAAAACAGAATAAAACAGGACTGGACAGTATATGTCACTTATACAAGCTGCTTTTATTTCTAGTACAGTATGACAATTTTTATTTTGGGGGGGGGGGGGGGTGATCCTTGACAGTGCATAAGAGTGAAAAGCGACGGCGTTTTGTTTGTAAGAGAACAGGTTGTACTACAAATGACTTGATTTATTGATATCACATGTATGTATGACACCTAAATTATGCTAGGAATGTCTGAAATCTCCTTAGAAGGATATTTTGGCCCTGAGAAGGGCCGAGTTTGGTGTATACTAGGGTGGTCGATTTAGCTTATGCACGCTCTCCACGGATACGGCGAGCAAGCTGAATGTCCTTTGGCATGATGGTGACACGCTTGGCGTGGATGGCACAGAGGTTAGTGTCCTCGAAGAGACCGACCAGGTAAGCCTCGGATGCCTCCTGTAAAGCCATGACGGCAGACGACTGGAAGCGAAGATCGGTCTTGAAGTCCTGGGCAATCTCGCGCACCAGACGCTGGAAGGGAAGTTTCCTGATGAGCAACTCGGTGCTCTTCTGGTAACGACGGATCTCACGCAGGGCGACCGTTCCGGGCCTGTAACGGTGAGGCTTCTTCACACCCCCTGTGGCAGGAGCAGACTTGCGTGCTGCCTTGGTGGCCAGCTGCTTACGAGGAGCCTTGCCTCCCGTGGACTTGCGAGCAGTCTGCTTGGTGCGAGCCATGGTGAACAACTGTGGTTTGTGATGGCCGGCGCCGAAAAATTTTTGCTTATATACGCCGTCTCGAGGCGCTTGCTCGAGCGCCATTGGCTGCTCGACTCGCCTACGTCACCCCGTTGCCCCTCCCCTCCTTCCTCTGGCTGCAGCCAACAGGCGGCTCACCTCAATCACTATTATCGCTGATTTTGCTCTATTTTTTGGATTTGTGCAAAAGTCATTTCACAGGGACGTGAAACAGACGAGTAGGCAACTGCAGTTTTGAAAGCGTTGTGAGAAAGCCGTGTCTACTCGACCACAAGCGTAAAGTAAGGGCAGGCAGGAGTTGCAATGCTACTAGTACGTCCGCTTGATGGGATATAGTCGGGAAATCGTGCGGTCATCTTTTCATTGGCAACGGAAGCAGCAGCACGTCGCGCTCGCAGTGAGATCTAGGCGATACGCTGTTTGAGCGCCCCCGCACCTGCAACCACCTGCCTCTGCATTATTGCAGTTACATGGGACCACCGTTTTGAGGCATCTAACATCACAACCACCACAGTGATCCAACATGGATTCAACAGCCAGAGATGCAGAGCGCTAGTAGCACCTGTTGCTAACTTGCAAGGTCAGGGCCGCTTGGTCGGCCCAGACGAGCATACTCTCGTGGTAACCCTACCTGGGGCCACATCCTTATCACAGCCATCTTCCATCCAAGGCAACACCCAGGCAAACTGGCACACACCTCTTTTTCAGGCAACGACGGCTCTTCCTCTCGGCGTGTTCACGGTTTATGTTACAGCTCTATCAGTGATATAACGTGCAAAGATACATTACCCTAGTGGGCCAACCCGTACTGCCACCCTGAATAAAACCAGGGACAGCTGGATGGCCTAACTTACGTAATGTGTATTGCCGTATATAGCACTCTTTCTCTCCTCTGCTAAACATTTCTTCCTCTTCAGGCCGGGACCTACCCCCTGTGCGGTGAAAGTGCAGTGGGGTATTCGTCCTTTCCTCCCAGGTGGGGCCACAGCACGTGCTTGCGCCCTGTGTCTCCCTGCCTGGCTTGTTTGCTATGCCGATCCACTGCTAGAACCTCGTGATAGTGCGAGTCAACTAGCAGTGGGGGTTGCCCTTGAGTAACACCTTCAGGACTCACAAATACTTTGTATTTGTGCCGAACCGGGTTCAATTAGCCTGCTAAGAACCCGGAATTACGCCTCTGACAACCGAGCTCCAACCCACAGCTCACGAGCCTAAGATCCACAGCTCCACGGAGATCGCAGCTACCCAGCTGAGTCAACCCACCACCACCTCCTCCACCAGACCACTACCTCACCTAAAATGCACTGCCTTCGCCTCATCTATGCTCTTGATCCTCCCCTTGACCCTGACGGAATAGGACAGAAAATCTACATGATCACCCAGACTCCTTACACCTCCATCACCCCCATTGACAAAGGAATAAAGCTCTTTCTACCCTCTGAATCTGACCTCTATGCTTGCCTCACCCCCAAAGCCCGAACAGGACTACAGACACTTGGACTCACCCCTGCACTGACACTGGAACAGAAACATAATTGCACTGCTGTTGCCTTCAACGTAGACACCACCCTCCTCTCCACGATTACAACTTTAGACAAACAACGTACTGCCGACATCGGAAAAGCCAACAACATCATCATAGAAGATCTCTTCCACCCACCAAACACAAAGATCCTCAGAATCCGTTGCTCCTCCCCCACTGAAGCTGAATCCCTCCTCACACATGGCTTTAAAGCAGACCACATTTCCATCCCACATTATAACTTCAAGATGAGCACATACCAGTCCATTACACAATGCTTCAGGTGCTATGGATTCAACCATACCACCAGGCAATGCAAGGAAAAGGAACAAGCCTGCTCCTTATGCGCCAACAAAGGACACTTCTGGAAAGATTGCACAGAAGGAACACGATGCTGTATAAACTGTGGTGAAAACCATCCTGCCACCCACCACAATTGCAAAATCAGGGTGCAACTCATCAAGGCAATGAGGAATAAGACCCAAAACACACTACCCCAATATCATGCCCAGACAGCACGCCAGCTTTATCCCCAAAACCTCACTAACCAGCTTCACCGCCCCAACACACTTCCCCAAAATGCTCAAACAATACCCATCAACCCTCAAGGTAGAGGTGCCCTGCTCCCCACCCCCCCAGGTTTCCCACCTCTCCAAACCCACACCACCAGCGGACACCATCTCGCAAACCACCATACTCAGGCCCCCCCTCCCCCCCCTCACCCAACAACAGACGACACCCCGAGAATAGTGGCAGCTATCATAATAGCACAGATATCAGCACAAGGAGACACGAGGAAGGCAATTTCCAACATCCAACAAATCCTACTAGCAAACAACCTCCCTCCAATAGTCATCCCTCCCAGCTTGGCGTCACAACCAGTACAACCCCTAACACCTCCCCCCATCACCCCACAAGCACTTACACCACCACCACCCCTTATTACTCCCCAGACACCAAACCCAGTATCACCCCCACCCCTTATCACACTCCAGGCATCAAACCCAGTACCACCCCCACCCCTCACCACCTCCCAGACAAAAAACCCAGCACCACCCACACCCTCTTCCCCACCTTCTATCACACCCCAGGCAACAAACCCAGTACAACCCCCACCTCTCATCACCTCCCAGACAGAAAACCCAGCACCACCCCTACTCTCTTCCCCACCCCCCATCACCCCCCAGGCATCAAACCCAGTACCACCCCTACTCTCGCCCCCACCCCTCACCACCTCACAGACAACAAACCCAACACCACCCCCTCCCCCCATCACCCCCCAAACACCAAACACAGAACCATCTACACCCTCCCCTGACACCCAGGCCTCTAACTGCTTCTCACAGACCATGCTCCCCATGACAGCTACCCCTCTTCAGTCAAAAAGATCAAGTTCACCAAAACACAAAACAACTCTTCAAGTGAAAAGAACAAACTCACCTAAACAAAACAAAAAATTTCTGCATGCAAGACGAACAACCCCAATACACAAGAAAACCAACCCATCAATTAAAAAGAAATCAGATACCAAGAAACATGTAACCTCCCTCACCTTAGCCCACACGCCCAACACGTCAACTCACCTCACGCCCAACACGCTAGCCAACCTCACGCCCCTAACCCAATACCACACAGGTACAAAGCCCAAAATCCCACAAAATTTGCCCCAAAACGTGTCTTTCTCAACCAAGAGGACTAACACCTCCCCAGACCACTCCCTCACCCCTACATCAAAACTTCCTAAATTCATACCAGACACCATGCAAAACGGACGCCATACATATCTCCTACCCAAATCTATAATTACCAAATCTGTCTACACAACGAATCAATCCACAAAGGAGAACCCCTCCGGTTCAAATGCCACAAACACTCCCCCAACAAGTCAATAAATATGAAAATCACACAATTTAACGTTAGAGCATATTACAACATCAGACACCTAATTGCTAACTTTGTGGAGAATGAAAGACCGGATGTGCTGCTACTAAACAGCACATGCGTGACGAACTCTCACAAAATTAGACATTTTGGCTTCACAACATACCAATCTCCTGATGAAGCTTACGAAGGGGTTGCTATTCTAATAAAGAACACCTATAAACATGACCTCCTCACTACCAACTGGCAACACAAACACTTCCTAGCAGTCCGCATTCACACTCAACACGGGCAGATGATCATTGGTACCACATACATTCGTCCAAACTTGGGTCTCCCCCTCCAGGACCTAAACACTCTCTTCAACCACACACACATACCAGTCTTCCTCCTAGCAGACCTAAATGCAAAACACCAAACATTCAACCATCGCCAACACAACATGCACGGTCAACAACTACACCAACTCCACCAAAACAAACACCTCACCTTCCTTGGCCCTGACTTCCAAACAACCTACACACACAATGGAACTGGGAGACCAGATCTAATCCTCACCAACAGAGCAGGCACTCACCTACAACACTACATCACACCCGGACCCCTCACTGGCTCAGATCACATACCCATATCACTCACACTCTCCAGCAACCCCATACTCATCCCAGCCACCCCACAATATGACTATCAAAATGCAGACTGGGAAGCCTTCAAACAACACCTAACTGCCAGCACACAGCCCTACAACTTCCAAGACAAACCACACACAGACATAGATTCCCAAGTCCTCACCATCCAGAATAACATCATACAAGCAGCTGATGCTACCATTCCAAAAACAACCCACAAAACTAGATACTCCTTTTTTCCTTCGATCAGAACAAAAAGGCTACTCTCCTGCTATCACAACAGATTCACCCACAACCTTCACAGATACAATCAAGTAAACACAGACCTCACTATACTCAAAAACCACATACTCAACAGCCTTGACCAAGACCATGCTAACAACTGGGAGAAACTCATACATAAAGCTGAAATACAAAGAAAAACAACTCCACAACAATTCTGGAACTTCATAAAGAGAATCAGAGGAAACTCCTCCTCTTCTGCCTTTACATACATCACTCACAACAATCAAAACTACACCGATCCCTCAGAAGTAATAGGCATATTCAAACAACACTGGCAGGACATCTTCAATCCCCACCCCCCACAACCAACAGCAATACAAAACATAAACAGAGTAGAAACATGGATACGACACAACCCTCATGCCATCACACACTACCCTACCATTGACCTCACGACACTAGACGACTTAGAAAGTGACCTCACAGAATCAATACTACCTGAAGAAGTTAAACTCATGCTCAAGAACACCAGACGTAAAGCCCCAGGAGCCTCTGGCATTGGCCAAGCTCTCCTCAAGCAACTTCCAGACCCCCTAATCTTTGCACTCACAGACGTCTACAACGCCTCACTAGCATCAGGATATTTCCCAAGCCCATTCAAAGAAGCCACAGCAATCCTCATTCCAAAACCCCAAAAATCCCCGACAGACCCTAAGAACTACAGACCGATCAGCTTACTAGAGACATTAGGAAAAGTATACGAAAAACTCATTAATCATAAACTCAGGAATCACCTAGAACACAAAAACATATTGACAGACAAACAATTTGGCTTCAGACAACACCGCTCAACACAAGACGCACTGAACATAATAACAAACTACCTCTCCATAAATAAACACCAAAGGGCCAAGACGGCCCTCATTGCAAAGGACGTCGAAAAAGCTTTTGACACCGTATGGCACGACGGCCTGCGTTACAAACTCTGCACTCTGTTTCAACTATCTGATAACATGCAGAGGCTACTTTGCAGCTTTCTAACAAATAGAAAGATGCAGATCAAGTTCCTCAGCAAGCTGTCGGGTTATTTCAACCTAAATGCAGGTGTCCCTCAGGGCTCAGTTCTTTCACCAACCTTATACATACTCTATATAAACGACATCCCTGACCCAGTATACTGGACATCAATGACCCTTTGCTACGCTGACGACGTAACCCAACTGATCACAGACTATACGATTAACGCCCTCACACGGAAAGCACAACAAGAAATAGACAAAGTCACCCTCTGGGAACACGACTGGCGAATAAAAACAAACCCCAACAAGTCAAAAATAACATACTTTTTCTACAACAAACGACGTAACCCTGACCCAGTAAAACTCTACTCTCAATCACCAGATGCAACACAGATCCCAAGAGTCAACAAAACCACAGTACTTGGACTCACACTAGACTTTAACCTTCGCTTTCACACACACATAACACCCAAGAAAGCTATAGCCTCAAACGCCCTATCAAAACTCTACCCACTTAAACATGCCTCCCAAGCCACCAAGCTCTACTTATACAAAACACTTATTCTCCCACTCCTAACATATGCACCGATCCCACTCACACTTGCAGCACCAACAAATAGGAAGAAACTCCAGCGTACCCAGAACAGGGCTCTGAGATGGGTGTTCGATACCCATTGGCAGGACTTCACCACCAGTGAGGCCCTGCATGAGAGGGCGAACATCCCACCTCTGAACATAACCTGGGATACTATGGGGAAGAAACAGATTGACAGAATTCTCACCTATCATGACAACTACGACACGTTCCTCAGAAACGTCCTAAGCAGACCCAGACATACGCACAACCTCTTTAACCTGATCGACGATCCACCTCCTGCTCCGTCCTTTACATAACCCCTCTCCTATAATATCACTACTCAAATCACCAAACTTCCAACTATAACCTCCTAACTCTTCTCCCCCCTCTTTAGGGGGGGACCAACTAGCTCCCGTTTTCTGGTGCCTTGGGTGGGCCGCGATGCTGATTAACAGATCAAAGACCACATCTGGTGTGAGCCTCCAGGGCACACCCAGCTGAGGGCTGCTGTCTCCGTGGGTGCTCAGAAAAGACGAAATGTTGTCACAGATCCGATTCCTTGCCTTCACTGCCTAGTCTGGTCATAACGATTTCAATGCCATGCAGCTGGGTCTAGCCCTGGCACTTTACCTCATACTGAAAACCCTTCCTCTCACCCCCACTAATTCTTCCCCTATCCCCACTTCCACGCTCACCCATTAGGGTATCTTGACCTATATTTAAATGAATGATGAATGGCATTCGTCAATTCGATTCACACAACTTCAACACCATGACTGGACGCGGCAAGGGAGGCAAGGGACTCGGAAAGGGTGGCGCCAAGCGTCATCGTAAGGTGCTACGTGACAACATCCAGGGCATCACCAAGCCCGCTATTCGTCGCTTAGCTCGTCGTGGCGGCGTGAAGCGTATTTCGGGTCTCATCTACGAAGAGACCCGTGGCGTCCTGAAGGTGTTCCTCGAGAACGTCATCCGTGATGCTGTAACCTACACGGAACACGCCAAGAGGAAGACCGTCACTGCTATGGACGTGGTGTACGCTCTGAAGCGCCAGGGTCGTACCCTCTACGGATTCGGCGGATAAGAGCTTGGCTAATCCATCGATTCCACCCACCACCACCTCAAAACGGGACCTAATTAGGTCCCTATACTTTTTTACTGAAGGGCTTAATAGACGATAACATAAATTGTTTTGATATCAGCTAGCACATTGGGTCTTATGAAATCTATTTTTTATCCTCGCATGCTTAAAGGGACTCTGATTGGGGAGGGAGGGGGGGGGGGAAGGTTTGTTACGTTATATACTAGCAGAGCAGGATCATTGGTGGGGGGTGAGGGGGAGAGAGAGAGAGAGAGAGAGAGAGATCTTTCCCAACTCTTCCTTTTTACATGAGTGAGCTACCCGTTTTATTCATTTTATCCTTCTCAGAGCTGTTTTGATAGTATCCAAATGATGGTAAATGAAAAGGGAGGACACGAATATCTACCCAGAATTCAGGACTGGCAATCGATATGCATGTTTGAGTGCGAATCTTTTTCTCTCTCAACTTAGGTATACGTTTATGTCGTACCTAAAAGCGAGAACCACACTATTGGGACAAGTATGCAAGGCCCAATTTTCCTAACAAGCACAGTTAATTTTGTTATTTTCGAACATTTCTTTCCAAATTGGTTTATCCAATTAACAGTATTATATTAAGATCATGAATTGCTGGGTTAGGTTAGGTTAGGTTAGGTTAGGTTAGGTTAGCTTAGGTTAGGTTAGGTTAGGTTAGCTTAGCTTAGCTTAGCTTGGGTTAGCTTAGGTTAGGTTAGGTTAGCTTAGCTTGGGTTAGCATAGGTTAGGTTAGGTTTGATTACATTTCTATGTTAGATTTAACTCAAATTCAAAACAATTGCAGTCATTCGGCTTGTTAGTCAACTTGCCTCTAATAGGGGCAATTTGTCTAACAAGACTATTTAGTTTTGTGTGCATATATATATATATATATATATATATATATATATATATATATATATATATATATATATATATATATATATTATATATATATATATATATATATATATATATATATATATATATATATATATATATATATATATATATATATATATATATATATATATATTATAGCTTCAAGACTCCGAACCAATATAGAAGCATCAAGAGGAAGTGCTTGTGTTATGGGCCAATAGGCCTTCTGCAGTTACTTCCATTCTTATGTTTTTATTCCCATTGGTTCGTGTTTTATCTTGTGTAAATGTCAATCACCTTACCCAAAACTTTGGTACCATATCACCTCACCCATGTGTATATATAAATATATATATATATATATATATATATATATATATATATATATATATGTCGTACCTAGTAGCCAGAACGCACTTATCAGCCTACTATGCAACGCCCGATTTGCCTAATAAGCCAAGTTTTCCTGAAATAATATATTTTCTCTAATTATTTTATTATGAAATGATAAAGCTACCCATTTCATTATGTATGAGGTCAATTTTTTTTTATTGGAGTTAAAATTAACGTAGATATATAACCGAACCTAACCAACCCTACCTAACCTAACCTAACCTATCTTTATAAGTAAGGTTAGGTTAGGTAGCCGAAAAAGTTAGGTTAGGTTAGGTTAGGTAGGTTAGGTAGTCGAAGAACAATTAATTCATGAAAACTTGGCTTATTAGACAAATCGGGCCTTGCATAGTAGGCATAGAAGTGCGTTCTGGCTACTAGGTACGACATATATATATATATATATATAATATACAGAGTAAATCTACCCCAAAAGTAATGATTTATTTGTCTACAAAACTAAACTCTTTTTGGAATCATATGAGGCCCCTCCACTGAGGGGGGAGGCCTGGATGTTTATTGTCATGTGTATTCATGCTGCTTGCATGTCATCGTTTATTTTGCCTTTGTTGTTTTCTTGACAGCTTTCTTTGCCTTGGGTGGTTTGGGAGATTTTGAAGCTCTCTTTATTTTGGGCTTTTTGTTCCCAACAACAAGCTGCTGCTGCTGCTTCTTTTTCAAGGCTGTAGGTGGTTTGTTGCTTGTGGCGGCTTTCTTGGGAGTTACCACGGCCTTCTTTGCTGCTGTAGATGGTTTCTTGGTTGTGGTGGCTTTCTTGGGAGTTAGAACGGCCCTCTTCTCTGCTACGGCCAGCTTGAATGATCCACTAGCTCCACTTCCCTTGGTCTGAACAAGAATGCCGTCAGCCACTGCTTTCTTGAGAAATCTTCGGATGTAAATGGCGATCTTGGCAGCCTCGACTTTGTTGTTGGCAACAACGTACTTCTTGATTGCTTGTAGAGACGAGCCCTTACGGTCTTTGAGTGCTGCGACCGCGGCTAGAACCATTTGACTAGTTTTCGGGTGAGCAACCTGGACGCGAGGTTTCCTGGTGGTGGCCACCACAGCAGCAGCCGCAGCCTTCTTGGTAGGCTTTGCTTCTACCATGATGATGATGAGATAACCAAGGTGATGAGAGACGCTCAGACAGTCACGGGGGAATGATGCTGCCGCCGCTTGAGCCGAACCTATTTATGTGCCGGCACGGTACAGAAGCTGCAACCTGGCAACTCGTCCACCAATCACAACGGTTGGTTTTACGGCTCCGAAACCTGGATCCCATATCTTCTCTAAAATAGAAGCATTTGTTCATGTTCTTTGTAAAAGTATCATAAAGCAGGACAGATGAGACAAATATCATAAAAACTGAAGAGCAGATGAGCACACACATGTATGTATTACAAAAGAAAATCCACAAATTCATTAGAAATTGGCAGGGCAGGCTGAGGAAGTAGGTAGATGTAAAATGTCTGTAAATGGCGAAAGAACATAAACCCAAGACTGAATAAACGATGTTAAATATCCATGCCAAGGAGACAAAAATATGTTAGGATACAATTACCATTAAGACACCACAAGAAGGTCCGTATCCTGCCGTGATGACTAAAAAGAGTTGGTTATTAGCCACAATGTGTAGGCAGTCTCATGCCAACGGCCATACCACGTTGAGAACACCGCTTCTCGTCCGATCAGCGAAGTTAAGCAACGTTGGGTTTGGTTAGTACTTGGATGGGTGACCGCCTGGGAACACCAAATGCTGTTGGCAATAATGTTTTTTGTTTTGTTTTGTTTTGTTTCGTTTGTTTTTGTTTGAATGGCTGGCTCCACGGGAAATTCACGGAGTTGTGTGGAATAAGGCCTGGTAAAATGAATTAATATGTATGTCATGTTTAAAACAAACTCGCTTAATATAGTGTGTGAGGCTTTATACAAAAACAAACAACCAAAACAAAACATGTTGTTTTATATATATATATATATATATATATATATATATATATATATATATATATATATATATATATATATATATATATGTCGTACCTAATAGCCAGAACGCACTTCTCAGCCTACTATTCAAGGCCCGATTTGCCTAATAAGCCAAGTTTTCATGAATTAATGTTTTTTCGTCTACCTAACCTACCTAACCTAACCTAACCTAGCTTTTTTTGGCTACCTAACCTAACCTTACCTATAAATATAGGTTAGGTTAGGTTAGGTAGGGTTGGTTAGGTTCGGTCATATACCTACGTGAATTTTAACTCCAATAAAAAAAAATTGACCTCATACATAGAGAAAAGGGTTGCCTTATCATTTCATAAGAAAAAAATTATAGTAAATATATTAATTTAGGAAAACTTGGCTTATTAGGCAAATCGGGCGTTGAATAGTAGGCTGAGAAGTGAGTTCTGGCTACTAGGTACGACATATATATATATATATATATATATATATATATATATATATATATATATATATAGCTTAATCCGGGTTTGAACTCGCAACTCCAAGAATACGCATCACTTATATACACTTTACCACTGGACCACAGCTGCAGGACACAAGCTTGATGCTGAGGTATCAATTTAATGACGTAAATGCCATTTCCACAAATAAATGATAATTTAAAAGTATTTGTATGTACAAATCTTTTCTGTTTAAAAGGCTACAATATCAGTTACATATATAATTTGTGTTAATGTTTCTATACCCACAGGAAGGCATGTTTTTGCTTATATGTAAGGGGTACGGAGAAGGAATCCACAGACCATCAGTCCCCTTCCCCCCCCCCCCCCCCCCCCCCTCCCACCTACTACCACCACCACCACCACCACCACCACTACTCACCACCACCACCACTACTCACCACCAATCACCACCACCACCAATCACCACCAATCACCACCAATCACCACCACCACACCTAACCGAAAACCCCCTAACACATCAACCCTCCCCCCAATCAACAGGCGAAATAATAACCCTCAAATGCCTGCCTGCCTGCCAGCCAGCCAATACTAACGGTCTTCTCAGAAAGAAAATCTCTTTGTATCTGTATTACTTGATGAAATGTATGATTCTAATAATGAAAATAAATTTTGATGTCGGTTGTATGAGCATAATGACCAATATGCACATGATATGAATGAATTAAATAGTGTAGTTTTAAGTAATTAGGTTGTAGACACATTAAGCGGATATGATATTTGACGCGTCCAGAACTGGTGATTTTTGGTTTAGTTTTAAATGCACCACCACCATTGCTTCCCCAGAGCCTAATTAAGGACCGGTAAAAGGAGTCAATATGTATGTCATCTATAAAACCAAAGAATGAATAAAAACACACACACACACACACACCTACATAATAGTATTAGGAAGATTGTATGGCAAAAAAAAAAAGTACTCCCATTGGGTCGTTTGAACTCGCGACTTCCAAAACACCAGCCACACACCTTACCACCCAGCCACCATAGAGTTGGTATAATTGTGCAACTTTAGTTATAAAAGTAAAGTTCTTATTGTCTCAAATCTTATTGTCTGTTCTATGAAAAGGCATGATGTAAATTATGTATTTTTTGAATGATTGAATTGTAGGCACATTAAGCGGATTCGATATTTGATATATCCAGAAAAGGTGATTTCTGTTCAGTTTTAAAATGCATCACTGTTAACGCTAAAGGACTGGTAAAACGACTCGATGTTTGTCATTTTTAAAATAAACACTAAAACTAGGCCCTTAACATATATAATGTTTGAATATAAATTGAATGCATATAAATACAAAGTGGGAGTGGCTGGCTGGCTGGCTGGCTGGCTCGCTGGCTGGCTGGCTGGCTGCCTGCCTGCCTGCCTGCCTGCCTGCCTGCCTGCCTGCCTGCCTGCCTGCCTGCCTGCCTGCCTGCCTGCCTGCCTGCCTGGCTGGCTGGCTGGCCGGCCGCCCGCCCGCCCGCCCGCCCGCCCGCCCGCCCGCCCGCCCGCCCGCCCGCCCGCCCGCCTGCCCGCCCGCCTGCTTGCCTTGCCTTGCCTTGCCTTGCCTGTCCTGTCCTGTCCTGTTCTGTTATTGCCTTGCCTTGCCTTGCCTTGCCTTGCCTTGCCCTGCCCTGCCCTGCCTTGGCTGCAGCTGGCTGGCTGGCCGTAAATCAACTCTTAACAACACCATACCACACCACACCATCACTCATCACCCATCACCCACCACCGGCCCCAGTCTCCCAGCCTCTCTTATATACCCGAGCAGGCCCTTTAAATTATTTGAATTGTTGCACTTCGGCCAATGGCAGGCACGATCGCTGCTGCTCAAACATATTCTGGTTCACAAGTATTAATATATATATATATATATATATATATATATATATATATATATATATATATATATATATATATATATATATATATATATATATATATATATATATATATATATATATTCATGAAACACATTAAAACCTTGATCATTTATTCATTCATTACGTCTAGTGAAGAATTGCTTTTGTTCATTTGTATGATTAAAAATTAATAGAATATGAATTCCTCGCTTAAAGTAAAATATAAAATATATATTGGATTTATATGATTGGTTAATATTCCAAGTGATGCTGAATATCCCCTATAATTTTGTTTTGTTTGTTTGTTTGTTATGTACACATTCCAAATGAAATCAATATAAATGTTATTATTAATGTTTGAAAGTTGATTGTCTACTTGAATCTCTCTATTAAAGTGTGTGTGGCTCCGGATGGAGCCTGGTTATGGTATTTGTCGTGGTGGGTGGCAGAAGTGCTTACTTCTTCTCTGTCTTCTTTGGCAAAAGAACTGCCTGAATGTTTGGAAGAACACCTCCCTGTGCAATGGTTACGCCAGACAGAAGTTTGTTGAGTTCTTCGTCGTTGCGGATGGCCAACTGCAAGTGACGTGGGATGATACGGGTCTTCTTGTTGTCACGTGCGGCGTTACCGGCGAGCTCCAGAACTTCGGCAGCGAGGTATTCCATGACGGCTGCCAGGTAGACAGGAGCGCCAGCACCGACGCGTTCGGCGTAGTTGCCCTTACGCAGCAGACGGTGAATTCTGCCCACGGGGAACTGAAGTCCGGCCCTGCTGGAGCGAGACTTTGACTTGCCCTTCACTTTGCCTCCCTTGCCGCGTCCTGACATTGCTGCTGCTGTTGTGGGTTTGTGGTGTTTTATGCCGCCCCGCAGATCGAGCTTCGTGTTATATACCCCGCTCAGGATCAAGGGAGCCCGCCACTGACCAATCAGCGCGCTCCGCCACGCGACCCGCTCTGAGCTGAGTCGCGAGCGGGATATAAAAGGAAAGCTCGCCTCGCGCAAAAGTTCATTATTGTATCGCAACGCCAGCCAGCACGAGCATCATCATGCCACCCAAGGCATCTGGAAAGGCTGCCAAGAAGGCCGGAAAGGCCCAGAAGGCCATTGCCAAGGGCGATAAGAAAAAGAAGCGCAGGAGGAAGGAGAGCTACAGCATCTACATCTACAAAGTGCTGAAGCAGGTCCACCCCGACACTGGTATCTCTTCCAAAGCCATGTCGATCATGAACTCGTTCGTGAACGACATCTTCGAGCGCATCGCCGCCGAGGCTTCTCGCCTGGCCCACTACAACAAGCGTTCCACCATTACCAGTCGGGAGATCCAGACGGCTGTAAGGCTCCTGTTGCCCGGAGAACTGGCCAAGCACGCCGTCTCTGAGGGCACTAAGGCCGTCACCAAGTACACCTCCTCCAAGTAAACGGCTTACTTACTGCCCTGTGGTGGTGGCTTGGCCTCAAACCAACAAACTCGGCTCCATTGGAGCCACACTTTAATTTCTAAAGAGATTGTGAGTGTTAGACACCAATACTATTATAACAAAAACCTCTGTCACTGAAAGCAAATAGCTATAAAATGAGAATATTTATGAAACTGTCTGTGTGTGTTTCTCTCTCTCAGTGTCTGTCTGTCTGTCTGTCTGTCTGTCTGTCTGTCTGCCTGCCTGCCTGCCTGTCTGTCTGTCTGTCTGTCTGTCTGTCTGTCTGTCTGTCTGTCTGTCTGTCTGTCTGTCTGTCTGTTTGTCTGTCTGTCTTGTCTATCTTGTCTGTGTGTCTCTCTCTCTCTCTCTCTCTCTCTCTCTCTCTCTCTCTCTCTCTCTCTCTCAACACATATAAGCACTCGGTATCTTTTTTCTAGAGATTAGAGATTCATTGTTATGTTCCACATTAGGATTACTATGCAGGCCACCCTCTTAGGTTTTTGAAAATGTCAAGAAAACGGTTA
>NC_091161.1:21937761-21968918 GCF_040958095.1 Procambarus clarkii | reverse complement strand
TTGTAAACGTCCAAACCACGTTATTAGCCGTTGTTGGCAACTGTACTCGGAAAAAAAGACCCAATGCTCTAGTTGCGACACAGGGCTTGAGGCTTTCGGAAGGGTTAGGGAGTAAGACCTCCAACCCGCAGTGGTTGGACTTGCTTACCCCATTCTTATTGAAAGGGAGACTACTTTTGTCTGAGGGTTCTTCCTGGAAGGACGTGGTGATCTTCCGAGACACCGGTGCCATCCAGACTTTAATTTTAGAGAGTGCTTTGCAAGGTGCCGACACACTCGACACTGGAGAGGTGGTACTGGTCGAGGGTGTCACTAGTGATACTCGGGCAGTACCCCTCCATAAGGTTACCCTGGAATCTGATTTCCACAAGGGTGTTTGTACAGTCGGAGTCACTTCGTACCTACCTTTCCCTAATGTTGATGTAATAGGTGGTAATGATTTAGCAGGGGATAAGGTAGGGGACTACAGACTGCCTATTATGTTGCCTACCCCTAAGGTTTGCCTGGATCCACCTGCCGCAGAGGATACTGTTGTTACCCTGCGTACGCGGTGGCCCGGTCTATGGGACTTAAATGTAAGGGCAGCCCTGTGCTTGCCAAGGTGGTAAATCCCGAGGACACGAGGAACTTTCAGAGTGGTGAAAGCCAAGTGGACTTTGCGGACACATTCATGGCCCGACTCGATGACGTGGCTGAGGACATTGTGGAGAGCCTGCCACCGCCGCCTACCGAGAGTAGTGGGGAGGTGGAGGAGAACACTGTTGAGCCTCGGCCAATGGCATCTGACCAAGGTCTGGACTCCTCCTTGAGTGAGTTACAGAAAGCTGACCCCAGTCTTGCAGATTGTCATGAGGCAGCCGTCTCTATGGAGGAAATTGTAGACGCAGCAACTGGGTACTACTACAATGATCTGATTTTGATGAGAAAATGGAGACCACAGAGTGCTCCCTTGTCAAATGAGTGGGAGGTAGTCCACCAGGTTATGTTGCCGACCTGCTATAGAGAGTTTTGGCAGCTGCTCATGATGATCCTATGGGGGGACATCAAGGTATTAATATTACGTATCACAAAATCTTAAAGTATTTTTTCTGGCCCAAGCTGAAAAGCGATGTGACAAAATTTTGTAATGCATGTATTGTTTGTCAACTTGTTGGGAAACCAGACCAGACTCCACCTAAAGCTCCTCTAAGGCCTATTGTCATGCCAGAGGAACCATTTTCTCATGCGGTAATGGACTGTGTTGGTCCATTACCTAGAACTAAGTCTGGTAATATTTACCTGATCACGATGATGTGTATCACGACTCGTTACCCAGAGGCTTTTTGCTGTAAGGAACATCCAAGCAGAGACTGTTGTTGCTCGTATGTTGCAATTTTTTCCCACTTTTGGACTGCCTCGGGTCGTGCAAACTGACAATGGTACTAACTTTAAGTCTGATATTTTTTAACAATTTTGTAAGGACCATGGAATAACTCATAAGGTTTCCAGCCCATACCATCCACAGAGTCAGGGGGTAATTGAACGTTTCCATCTAACTCTGAAGCAGATGTTGAAGACATCGTGCGAGAGTTCCCACACCTTCGGGGATGAGAATTTACCGTATGTTTTGTTTGCAGCTAGAGAGGGATTACAAAGTTCACTGGGTTGTTGTTCTTTTGAGTTAGTCTTTGGCCATAAAGTTCGTGGACCCTTGCAATGTTACAGGAGAATCTGTTAGGGGAATGTAACGTTAACCGAAGGTTCGGCTTTCTTTGCGCAACACCAGAGACTCAGGGGACTACAAGGCGGCGGCACTAAAGTATCTTGGGAAGGCCCAAGAAAAGATGAAAGAATGAAACGATGCTAAGGCTAAGTGGCGGGTATTTCAGCCTGGCGACCCTGTCCTGGTATTAAAGCCTCGAATAGGGAACACTATGTCCCACAAGTACGAAGGCCCCTACATTGTGACAGAAAAGACTGGGGACCTCACGTACAAAGTGAGGCACTCTGACAAGCGTAACCAGGTAATGCTCGTACATGTAAATCGGCTGAAGAAGTTCCAGGGCCCCAGGCCCATTGCACTAACCAATGTTTCCATATCCAGTGAGGGAGGGGATGATTGTTCTGGGGACCCAACTAATTTCATTCTCAATAATTCTAGTTCTGTGAATGTTGTGGAGGGACTGTCCCATTTGCAGATGGCCCAACGTGAAGTGGTGCAGTCGTTGCTTGATGAATTCTCCAGTCTGTTCGGGGAGGTCCCGACCCAGACTGATGCCATTTGCCATGATGTCAAGTTGACAGACTACACCCCCATTCTCCTTCAACCCTATCGGATGAGTCCAGAAAAAAAGGCCATCGTACGGAAGGAGGTCGACTTCTTGCTCCAGCACGGCCTCATCCGGCCGAGCCAGGGCTCTTGGTGCTCGCCCTGCCTTTTGGTCCCCAAACCAGACGGCTCCTGGCGATTATGCACCGACTACTGGCAGCTCAACAAGGTGACCATTGTGGATGCCTATCCGTTGCCCCGTCTCGAGAACTGCATCGACGAAATCGGGAACGCCAGGTATGTCTCGAAATTCGATCTCTCAAGGGGGGTACTATCAAATCCCACTCACTGAACGTGCTAAACAACTAACTGCGTTCATGACACCCGAGGGTGTTTTTGAGTATCAAGTGTTACCGATCGGCTTGCGTAATGCCCCTGCCACGTTCCAGAGGCTAATGAACTCTTTGCTCGCTAATGTGCCAAATTGTCGGGCGTATTTAGATGATATTGTGCTCTTTGATAGTAATTGGGCTGACCACATAGCTAGGTTACACCAGTTGTTCACAATTTTGAAGAATGCAAATCTAACCTTAAATGCAAAAAAAGTGTCATTTTGGCCAAGGCACAGTGACAGACCTTGGTTATGAAGTGGGCCAAGGAAGTGTTACTTTGGCAAGATAAAATCAGTGCCATTCTCGAGTATCCCGTGCTTCAGTCTAAAAAGGACATTCAACGATTTATCGGTATGTGTGCGTACTATCGACACTTTTGTCAGAACTTTTCCAGTGTTGCCACTCCTCTCACGGACTTGTTGCAGAAGGCTGTTCAATTTAAGTAGTCATCAGACTGTGCAGAGGCATTAAAAAAATTTGAAATTGATCTTAGCTTCCGCCCCAGTGCTTGTTAGTCCAAGGTTCGACCGACCGTTTTAAAATTCATGTTGACGCGTCTAACTCGGGTGCTGGTGCAGTGTTGTTGCAAACTGGGGATGATCAAGTGGAACACCCAGTATATGTTAACATGTAAAAAGTTTGAAGTTTACCTCACAGGTAATATAGTGGAAGTGTACACAGACCATAACCCACTAGTCTTCCTGACTCAGATGAAGGGGAAGAATAAACACATCCTCAGGTGGGCATTGTACCTACAGGACTTCAATCTGTCTATTATCCACCTACCGGGCTAGCTCAACGTGATAGCCGACGCTCTGTCCCGGTTGCCTGAATAACATTCATCTGGGCCACAGGAAGCCATTTACCAACTGTCATGCTTTATTTTTTTTTTTTTTGTAGGTTCTCCTGTGACATTAAATATTCTGTGTCCAATTTATTTACTTCCCTGTTTTTTTGTGTGTGTTTTTTTTTCTTTCAGAGAATCCTTTGTACTTTTCTTGCAGAGAAATTGTTGTTTTTGATGGATTTTTTTTTTCATTAATTTTCCTTTTTATTATCTGTATACTCTTACAAAAAAAATATGACTATTATTCCAGTAGTCACATTTTTTTTTTTCTGAAGGGGGGAGGAGTGTTACGCCCCTGGGTTCCTCAGTGGAAACCAGAGGTCAAAATTGAGCTAATAAACTGCCTTTTGGTATTGGAAACGCATCACAAGGTGCATTTGTTTGTCTGTCCCTGCCAGACGTAAGACTATTCTTGTTTCTCAAAGAGTATTTAAAGACTGAGCTTGGGGTTGATTATTATTAAATAATAAAATAGGCACCAACTATGTTTACTAATACTTTCTAATCATTTGTAAAGTAAACCTGAGTAAACTTGGGATAGGAATGCTGTACGATTAGTTGAGTAGTCTGCTGGCAGCGAGTGAATTGAGGAGAAGAGTGGAGATGATCACTCTCACTGGCTGGCGTTCGTGGTGTCGAGATCTGCTGTGGCTGCACCTCTCCTCTTCTACCTTTCCTTTTACTTATTTCCCTTACCTTAAGGTAAGTATATCCTGTGTTGTAAGTGTGCCTACTCTGGTAGTAAGATTGGTGAGACCTGGGGGTAGTATTTGCCAGTGTTTTGGGTACCCCTAAGTGTTGTGTTGTGTTGTATTAGAGTACCACGTGGTCTCACTACCCAAAGCTGCATCAAGCTTCAGTTCTTAACCAGTAGTACTTTACCCTAGATTGTTCTCAGTGTAAACCTTGTATCCTGCATATGTGGACCAAGGCTTTTAACGTAAGATAGTGTGGTAAAGTAATTATTATTGTTATTGGTGTGAATATATATGGGGGGTGGTTAAGGAGTTAATAAATAAGTTAAAGGAGTATCCATTTTTCTTGGGTAGGAGATCTATGATCAACCACTAGACTGACATTGGGTAGCCAATTATTATTCGGTGGATATTCCACTTGGGGGCCAGGCCTTATGGATCTCACATATGTGATAACTCTTAATGCTAACTACTGCCCCTACACTCATGTTATACTATATTCCCCATAGTACAGACTCTCATCTTTAACATCTCAAGCTCATATTCAGACCTATCAAGAACATTAACTATCATAATTTAACATATAACTAAATTAAGATTATAATACACAGCCTTACATAATAAGAATACATATCAAGAACTCGGTAAATTAAAGATTTTATCACTATATAAAATTAGGTGCACAAAGAATTCATATTGGTTAGACATGGTAACATTGGCACAAGTCGGTACTCAAGGGAAGGGGAGGGGGGTTAAGGGAGGAACTTCAAGACGTCGGCCAGTCGTTAATACATATGTATACAATAATATATAATATATATATATATATATATATATATATATATATATATATATATATATATATATATATATATATATATATATATATATATATACACCATGTGTATCAAAAGTTTATCTAGGTGGAGGCATCACAGTGCCATAACTTCATTTAATATGACAAGGACAATGCAAGGAACAACAATGAAATGGAAATTACACAGTATTTATATGAATAATGCATTCCAGACCTAAATGTATACATTTCCCATCATGGTCCACATAATATTACCTATACAGCATTTATGTAGCATTACATACAATAAGCATACAAGAAGATTTTTCAAGCTACATGACCTTAGGCTTCTGCTATACACTAGACTTGTAATATATATCCACAATTACATGGCATACAACTTTGACACAGAAATATAATACAGTAGGATGTGTGCGCCTTGTTACGTACCCCTATTGGATACGAATATTAAATAATTTACTTGTTCCATGCATCATTACTTGTATGTGCTTATATATTATATCATTACTTGTATGTGCTTATATATTATATCATTACTTGTATGTGCTTATATATTATATCATTACTTGTATGTGCTTATATATTATATCATTACTTGTATGTGCTTATATATTATATCATTACTTGTATGTGCTTATATATTATATCATTACTTGCATGTGCTTATATATTATATCATTACTTGTATGTGCTTATATGTTATATTTTTTGTAATGATCATCTAGTAGGCTTTACCGTGAGAAAGTTATATTTTGTAATGATGTTATAGTTGGCAACACCGTGAGAAACAGCTATAGTTGATCACCTAGTTGGCAATACCGTGAGAAACATTTACTTCCTGCTATGTTGGGCAGTTACCAGCAATTTCCTCTTTATTTTTATAAATATATAACTATTATATTAAACTACATTACCTCTGTTTATGCATGTGATCTGATCATTCTTTAATTTAGTTAATTAATGATAACCTTACTCCCATTATATGGCTCCATTTAAGTAAAATTAATAAATAAAAAATTGTTAGTCGATATGTTGTGAGGCCGCGAGAAGTGACTCTCCGCCTGGGAATTTAGTCAGTATCTGGTAGACTCACGGAGGATAAACATCTAGGAGGTTAAGTGGCTGTTATATGTATATTTTGTTTTGCTGTAGTATATTAGTCTGTGGAGACATAAGTTTATTCTGATTTACATGTGATAGTGCCCATCTGTTGATTGAGATATAGATATAGAGATATAGATATAGAGATATATATATATATATATATATATATATATATATATATATATATATATATATATATATATATATATATATATATAATACTGACAATTAACTGAAATATTATTTTAATATACAAATTATAGTTTGTGTAATTGATTATTCTTGGGGTGATTAATTCTAATTCTTGCATGTACGAACCCTGGGTTTATACTGGTGACACACCTTGAGATTACAGCGTTGTTCAATATCCCTGGACTAAAATATATTTGTCGCTGTTACGTGTCACGAACAATAAAGTACGGTCAGTAACATGCCACACATTGGCAATACACAATTTAACAATACTGTAATAGACTGTCAAAGAAGATTTACTAATAAATACAATATTCGTGATAGTAGGCTAATCAGCCAAGATATCACTATATAGTTTGAGCACATCACACACCAGCCGCAGTATGATCATACTGGTGTATGCGTGGGCATAACAACCACGAGACCACAAGTCTGGCTGGCCTACTTACGTAGTCTACACCGGCTCCATTAAGATTGTCGAAGCCTTCTAGTCAGGTAAGTCTATAATTCATTCATACTAACAATATACACTAACTAATTGATTATGGTTAAGTGAAAATAATAATGTTAACCCGTTCAATTATGGTATAACCAAATTTATTAATTATAACTCCCTATATTTGTGTGAAAGGAATTTTACGGGTGATATTAAATTAAACACAGTTCACTCCGAAGTTATAAATAAGCAATAAGCAAGTTATAAAACAAAATTACAACAGTCCACATTAAATTAATATAATTCACCGGTAGATTTCCCACAGGGGGGGGGGGGGGGGGGGGGGATGGGGGACCACATGTGTGTGTTCTCTCGGTAGTGTAGGTAGATATTGGTGTGTTCCCCGTAATATTGGCATAACATGGGGGTAGACGGACCTCTAGTGCTCTAATTGTGGTACCAAGGAGTTCATGAGGCATTTTAATGGGTGGCAAATAGTTGGCTATTAGTAATTGGGGAAGGCGTGTCCCCGAATGTAAAGATGTTACCACTGGACATGTGGATGGCCGACATTACGTAGGCTTCGGCAAGGGCCATCATCTCGTCCACCTTCGGACTGTACATGAGGTGTGGCATTAGTTGTTGGTGTTGGCAGGTAGATGCAATTGCGGGTGTGGACTGCAGTGAGGCGCTGAGTTGAGGGCTTTGAGGTATAGTCTGAATGTGAGATTGGGGTTGGAGTGGTTTGTGTGTGGGGTGGAGGAGAGGTGCTCGAGCTTCTTGTGCTTTGCTTCGCACTTTGCTCAGAATAGCCTTCTGTGACATCAAAATCTGTGGAGATATGACACAATATCGTCGTTATCTGGGGGAATGCACTCCAACTCCAATTCTTGTAGGTGTGACGAGGACATCATCATCTATTGGTGAAGGTGTAGCAAGGTCAGCCCCATCTGTGGAATGCTCCTGATCATATTCATTTTAAAGGTGGATCAATGACAATGCTCACTGGTGAGGGTGGTGATGATATCAACGCCATTTTTATTTATATATAGGAAGATACATTAGGGCACCACGACACTGAGAGCGGCCACTTGCTCTGGGTGTGTAAACATGACCTGCCAGCTTGGAATATCCTAAAAAAAAACTTCTAGATGACATGGCGCATGATCGGAAAACATCATTCATTGGAAGCCTACCAGCCATCCAGAAGGAGTGGGAAAGGAACAACAACAATTCTAATATACCAAGCGCGGAGGCTATAGTCAGGGATGAAACTGAGGCTGAAACTCAGGAAGTTGTAAACCCTGACTCAGTAGGCCAGGATGTAGATGACAGTAGACTAGAAAGTGTACCAGACAGCACTGACAGCTCGATAGGTATAGACACTACGACAGTTCCCGATAGAGCAATTCAGAATAGAAGGACAGACTTATGCAAATTTTATGCAAAGGTCATATGCAGACATAGATATGCTGGTAATAAGAAAGGATTAGAATGCAGTTACCAACATCCCAAAAAATGTTTAAATATGCTTAGGAAAGGTGAGTGTCGATTTGGATCAATATGTAGGTTTTTCAATCCTTACATGTGCCAAACCTCACTGGAGGACAGAAAATTCTATGACCTCAGCTGCCCACACTTTCACGTGAAAGGCACGGAACGCTACATAAAGAATGGCAAGCAGGATAATGAATTTGGAGGAAACTATAATTTTTTTATACCAGACCGACAGAGAATTCAAAAGGAGCAGCATGGAGAGTGTATGGAACTGGATGCCAGATCCACTTGCATTCCAGAATTACAGATTCAATTACACGCCGACAGGGAACTACAACTACGACAGACAACTGCCCTACAACAATCAGTACTGGTCAGAACAAACTCATTATGTCCACGCATAATGGGCTTGCCGAAAAAGTCTCCCATTCAAACTATCACTAATAGAGTAACCTCATTCATCTTTGCCAACATACAAGGACTGAAAACAAGAACAAACAACAAAGTACAGTTCATAAATGGCCTCCTCACGGAGTCAAATGCAGTATTTGGAGCTTTCACAGAAACCCATGCAGGGGAATTATTGGACAGTGAGATCTGGATTCCAGGATATAACCTATACAGGTGTGATAGGAAAATTAGGTCACATGGAGGAGTGGGTCTGTATATTAGAGAAGACCTTGTATGCTCGGACCTCCTAAACGTTACAAATGAGGTGGTAGAGGTACTGGGATTAAAAATAGAGAAAATAAATTTAGTGATTATTCTAATATACAAACCGCCAGATGCAACGGCTGAGGAATTCACAGAAAGATAAACAAAATAGAGAATAGCCTTGATAATTTGGAGAACCCGATACCTGATATTATCTTCCTAGGTGACTTCAACTTGCCTAGTCTCAGGTGGGAAAATAGCAAACAATAATATTATACCAGGAAATCTATCGGGACCTAACCAACCACAGATTAGAAAACTACTTAGATTCTGTGACAAATTTTCACTCGATCAGCAAATATCGGAGCTAACGAGAAATGAAAATATTCTAGATCTGGTCTTTACGAACAATGAAGACATAATCAGAGACATTGATATATCAGATACCACATATACTCAGATCACAAGCTCATTGAAGTGCAAACGACCATCAATACTCAGAATAGACCTAAAACGTTGATAAAGCGAGAGGGGCTATTCAGTAAATTCAATTTTAATAATAAAAGGATAGACTGGGAGATAATAAACAGGGAACTTACAAACATTCCATGGGAAACTATTCTAAGTAATACAAGTCCTACAGAAGGAATAGAAAAACTGACTTCGGAAGCGTATCAAGTCTGTCTGAAACATGTTCCTTTGAGGAAAGCCAGAGAGATCTAACGTAGAAAGAGAACGCAGACGACACTATAAACGCAGGAAAAAAATAACGGAACTGCTTATGCAGACACGAATTTCCCCGTCAAAGAAGGAATAATTTAAATAGGGAGATTGAAGAAATCGAGCTGAAATTGAAACACTCATATGAAACTGAAGAAAGGCAGTTAGAACAGAAAGCAATTCAGGAAATAAAGAAAAATCCAATTTCTTCCTTCTCATATGCGAAATCAAAAGCAAAAACCACTGCCAATATTGGACCTATTCGTACAAGTGAAGGTTCATACACGAAGGATGACAAAGAAATTAGTGAAATCCTAAAAAAGCAGTATGAGGACATGTTTAGCACTCGAATAAACAACATTTAAGTGGAAGATCCAGACAATTTCTTTATGCGGGATATTCAAACCCCTGTAAATATAACCGATATCAACACGAGCGCACTAAATTTTGAAAGAGAAATTGAAAACATGCCCATGCACTCGGCCCCAGGTCCAGACTCATGGAATTCAATATTTATAAAGAAATGCAAAGTGCCGGTAGCACAGGCACTCAGTATAGTGTGGGGGAAGAGCTTTGACACGGGGGAGATACCAGATGAACTTAAAGTAGCAGACATAGCCCCTCTACACAAGGGAGGGAGCAAAGCATTGGCAAAGAATTATAGACCAGTTGCACTAACATCGCACATCATAAAAGTATTTGAGAGAGTGATTAGGAGTCAGGTCACCAATTTCATGGAGACAAATGACCTTCACAACCCAGGCCAACATGGATTTCGAGCGGGAAGATCGTGCCTCTCACAGCTACTTGAGCACTACGACAAAGTCACTGAGGCATTAGGAGAGAAACAGAATGCTGATGTGATATACACGGACTTCGCAAAGGCTTTCGATAAATGTGACCATGGCGTGATAGCACACAAAATGAAGTAAATGGGAATAACCGATAAAGTAGGACGCTGGATACTCAGTTTTCTGTCAAACAGGACTCAGCGAGTAACGGTCAACCATATAAAATCTAGTCCAAGTGACGTTAAAAGCTCTGTACCTCAGGGTACAGTCCTTGCACCGCTGCTTTTCCTTATTCTCATATCGGATATAGACAAAAATACAAGTCACAGCTTCGTATCATCCTTTGCAGATGACACAAAAATCAGTATGAAAATTACCTCGGCTGAAGACATTGAAAAACTTCAAGCTGATATTAATAAAGTTTTCGACTGGGCATTAGAAAATAACATGATGTTTAACAGTGATAAATTCCAGGTACTCAGGTACGGTAAAAATGAGGACCTTAAACATAATACAGAGTACAAAACACAATCAAATGTACAATAGTAGGAAAACAGCATGTAAAGGATTTGGGAATAATAATGTCTGACGACCTAACGTTTAAGGAGCATAACCAAGCAAATATTGCAACAGCCAGAAAAATTATAGGATGGATTACGAGAACTTTCAAATCCAGGGATCCCATCACAATAGTTGTACTCTTCAAGTCACTTGTGTTGTCCCGTCTTGAGTACTGCTCAGTACTCACTTCCCCCTTCAGAGCAGGAGAGATTGCTGAAATAGAGGGAATACAGAGAACATATACGGCACGCATAGACGCAATAAAGCACCTAAATTATTGGGATCGTCTCAAAGGCCTCCAAATGTACTCACTAGAAAGAAGACGAGAGAGATATCAAATAATACACACCTGGAAGATACTGGAGGGCCAAGTACCAAATCTACACAGTAAAATAACAACGTACTGGAGTGAACGATATGGAAGAAATTGCAGAATAGAACCAGTGAAGAGCAGAGGTGCCATAGGCACAATCAGAGAACACTGTATAAACATCAGAGGTCCGCGGTTGTTCAACGTCCTCCCAGCAAGCATAAGAAATATTGTCGAAACAACCGTGGACATCTTCAAGAGGAAACTAGATTTATTCCTCCAAGGAGTGCCGGACCAACCGGGCTGTGGTGGGTATGTGGGCCTGCGGGCCGCTCCAAGCAACAGCCTGGTGGACCAAACTCTCACAAGTCAAGCCTGGCCTCGGGCCGGGCTTGGGGAGTAGAACAACTCCCAGAACCCCCATCAACCAGGTATCAACCAGGGGGGTTAAGAGGGTACATAGTAATGATGACTTTACATTCTCGTAAAGCCACTAGCACGCACAGTGTTTCGGGCACTATTTCGGGCAGAAATGGCAGAATCTATTGCGTGCACCCGATCATATTTTCGGTTCCCCGGTGAAAGGCCACCATCATGTTATACTTATGCACTTCCTGTCTTGCTAATGGACTTGTGTCCACATAAGTGACGAGGGAGGCGTCTTGTGCTCTAGAAATCAGTTCATCTGAGCAGTCGAAAACTCCTGGCTTGTTTCAGCAAGGACAAGTGGTGGCTGTGTGTAGAGACAGTGCTTTGTCTTTGAATTGTTATTAGTTGGAATGACGTTCCCAGGATAGGCGAAGTTCAATAACGAGACGGCAGGACTGGCCGTCTATTGAGAAGTTTGTCTTAGTGTGTTGCTGGATACTTCTGCCAGGGTGTTGCTGGAGAGACGAAATGGGGTGTCTGACACATTGATGTTACGATGTAGGTCTGGCCCATGTTGTGTTGAGTATGTGAACTCACCAGTGTGAGGACCATTGAGCGTGGGTGACGTATAACACAAGACAGTGGACTCCCAGCAGTAGAAGACTGCAGAATTTGTCGTATTAGTGTCCTGTGCAAAAGTGACACTCGCAATGTTCATATGTAAATATATAGTGATTATACAGTATATATTATATCTGGGAAAGTGCTGATTAGTATTGTCTACCCCCCGCTCCCTTTTCCTTCCACGATTACTGGCTACTGCCAATTCTAAGTAACTTACTATTGACTTGAGGTGAGATCAATGAAGAAGAGGCATCAAGCCCATTAGCAGCGATTGAGATAACCCGGTTACTGGTCGAGTGAGGCCCTAACACCTTCCGTGTGAAGGCATTGGTTGTAGTAGATAAATAGGCATAATAAGGGAGATATTAATAAGGTATTATATATTTCACTGAATAGAACGTGAAATAATAGAAACAAATTAAACAAATTTAGATTTAGCAAAGACCTGGGTAAATACTAGTTTGGTAACAACGTTGTTGACTTTTAGAACAAATTACTGGGTAATATAACTGTGTAGGATCTCTTGAGTTTGGGTGGATATTAATAGGAGCTGCTTCGTATGGGCCAATAGACCTTCTGCAGTTTCCTTCATTCCTATGTTCTTATGTTTTAATTCTTGTTACCGATTTGTTCATGCTCTATCAAATTAATTCCATGATTACGAGATTCAAACATACTGGAATAGTATACACACGGCTTTAAAAACGTATCGTATAACACCACCATTCACTTCAAAGAATATTATGTCCGCTGCTTGACAAAATATATAGTTTAATATTTTAAAAAATTTCAGTACATACTTCTTTTGTTGTCAGTCTTTGAACATTATCAACAGCATCTTCATCATTAATATGAAACTAGTAAAATCTCCCAGAGTTCTTTTACTGATGTCTAATGCCCTATGATACGAAACATCTGAATTGATGTTAATACATCTAATGTTGTCCTCAATGATTTAAAACCTACATTACTTGTATACTTTTCATACCTGCAATGTGTTCCTGCATTGTAACCCGAACTCCTTCACACACCTGTAGCGCCCTCGCACATACCTGTAGTTCCCTCACACACCTGTATACATATCATACCTGCAATGTGTTCATGTATTGTAACCTGAGCTTCCCCACGTGTTGCGAGAAGTGGTTTTAACAGCAGTGACCATGTGGAGGGGACGGTGGACATTACCTGTAGCTCCCTCATACACACCTGAAGCGCCCTTGCACACACCTGAAGCTCCAACACACCTGAAATAGAAAAGACCTTTTAAGCATATCTCGAGCAAATTAATTAGTGCATAACCTTTAAAATGTATATATAAATCTATACAAGTACATATATGTAAGGGACATTTCCAGACATTCAGGAAATATAAAAGAATTAGAATGCAGTTATAACCATCACCAGAAAGTGTTTAAATATACTAAGGAAAGGAAAATGTCGCTTTGAATCAACATGCAGATTTCTCCATCCTGTCATGTACGAAACCTCACACAAGGAAAGAAAGTGCTACGCCCTCAGCAGTCCATACTTTCACGTGGAAGGCACAGAACGCTAATTAGAGTGGTAAACACGAAAATGGCTTTGGAGAAAAGCCAGTTTATATATATACCCAGGCGAAAGAGGTTTCAAAAGGTTGAACATTGTGCATGGAACTGGCTGGAAGACCCACTTGCATACCAGAATCACACGCAATTACTGCAACAATCAGTACTGGTCAGACCAAAACCGACAATCCCCACACATAATGGACCTGCCTGAAAAATCATTAAATTACCCCAAATAGAGTAACCTCGTTCATCTTTACCAACATACAAGGTCTGTAAACAATAGAAAATAACAAAGTACCGTTCATAAATAACCTCCTCACTTAGCCAAATGCAGTATATGGACCTTTCACAGAAATCCATGCAAGAGAACTTTGACAGTGAGATCTGGATACCAGAATATAATCTATATAGATGTGATAGGGTAATTAGGTCACACGGAGGAGTAAGTTTGTATACAAGAGAGGACATTGTATGCTCTGAGCTTAACTCTAGAAATGAGGTGGTAGTTAACTACTGGTAATAAAAAAAAAAAACTTATAAATTCTAATATTCAAACCACCAGATACAACGGCTGAGGATTTCACAAATCAGAGAATAGTCTCGATAATCTGGCAAACCTAATAAATAATATCTTTCTAGGTGATATCAACCTGCCCAGTCTAAGATGGAGACTAGCGACCAAGATTATTATACCAGGAAATCTGTCTGGACATAACCAACCACAGATTAGAGAACTACTTAGATTATGTGACAAATTTTCACTCAACCAGCAGATAGTAAACTAGTTATGAAAATATTCTAGATCTGAACTTCACAAACAAAGGAGACAATGAAGGACATTACAGTCTCATACCACATACTTAGATCACAAGCTCATTTAAGAGCAAACTAACATAATACCTGTACTAAGCCTAAAACAATGATCATGTATGAGGGGTTATTCATAAATTCAATTTTAATAATAGGATAGACTGGGAAAAGATAGACGGAACTTAAAAATAATTCCATTGAATGTTTTTAGTAATAATAATCCCACACAAGACATAAAACAACTGACTTCCCAAGAATACAGTCTAAAACTTATTCCTTTCTTGAAAGCCAGAAAGAGGACCAACGTAGAAAGAACAATCAGACGCGACTGCAAAAGAAGGAAAAAAACTGCTAAAGAGACATGACTATCTCAGCAATAAAAACAATAATTTAAACAGTTTTAAAAAATCTAGCAATGACTAAAGTAATCATATCAAATTTTAGAAATGCAATTAAAACACAAATATGACATTCAGGAGAAGGAAAAGAAAATATTCCATCACATATGCGAAAAAAGCAGAAGCCACAGTCAATATTGGACCTATTTTTACAAGTGAAGGTTCATACAGAGGATAACACGGTAATCGTGATATCCCAACTCCTGAAAATATAACTGATACAGACACGAATTCAGCAGATTTTGAAGGAGAAATTGACAAAATGCCCATACACTCAATAGGTATAAAGGAATGCCAAGTGCCAGTAGCATTGTGTGGAGAAAGAGCTTGCATACAGGGGAGATACAAGATTTGTTTAAATCAATAGATTTCATATTTTGCTCCTCTTTACAAGGGAGGGAGCAAAGCAATGGCTAAGAATTATTGACCAGTCGCTCTAAAAGTCCCACACAATAAAAGTATTTGAGAAAGGGATCAGGAGGCAGGCTTCCAGTTAAATGGAGACCCATGACGACCTCAACCCAGGTCAACATGGATTTAGAGTGGGAAGATCATGCCTCTCGTAGCTACTTGACCACTACGACAAAATCACTGGGGCATTAGAAGAAAAACAATGCAGTTTGGTATATGCAGACTTCACAAAGGCATTTGATACATGTGACCAGAGTGATATCACAAAATAAGGTCAATGGGAATATCAGATAAAGTAGGTCGGTTGTTATGGTTGAGGCTGAATAGAAACAATCTTCATCCACATGGTTTTATTCTCAGCCAATCACAACAACAACAAAACAATTATCAGGTACATGAAATATTATTAACAAGATCATAAACAAAAGAGCATCTGCTCCAAACATGCTACCTCCAACATCTGTAGTACTCAATCCCAACATTCCTCCCCTTTTAAATAAACTATCCCTACAGGTAAAGTCTATCAGGCGGTCGTATGACTTCCTTATTTTCTCAACTGGGAGTCCTGACCTGTTACTTCTGGGAAACATTCTTCTGAATTACTCTTTGTAGACTCCATAGGGTTAACTGTATCCCCATTACCCTCTACTGCCCCCTTGCTCTGCCTCCCGGTCTCCTGCAGGTGCTGCTATCCCTTCATTATAAGGATGGATATCACTAGTTGCCCCACCCCCACCTGAAGGGTCTTCAAAATTCCCTGTGAACCTTGGCATGAGCTGATCGGCATGCCTTTTCCAATTAATGTTCCCAAAACTCTGCACTTGCACAGAGAAATTCCTGCGGGCCAGGACTTCCCTAATTTTTCCTTCCACCCAAGGCTTTCCACTTCCAAAATTCCTTGCATATACTGCATCCCCCTCATTAAACAACAATTCCACTGACTGGCCAAGCTAGTTACCGATTTCTCTTTTTCGGGATCTGTCTTTTACTGCTTCCATGTGCACTTTAAAGTGCCTATTAAGCAGTAATTCAAAAAGATTTACCAGTAGTAGAATGAACAGTTTTCCTTTGATTATATAAAAAGCTACAAAGCCTTGTATTATTAGTACCTTCCGTAAACCACTTTAACCCTTCTTTCAAGGATCTCACTGCTCTCTCTGCTAGACCATTTGAAGAAGGATTATAAGGGGCAGGTGTTACATGATTAATACCATTTTTTCGAAAAAAAAAATCCTCCATTTACACAAACAAAATAAGGAGCATTGTCGGAGACAATTATGTCTGGCAATCCAAAATTACAAAATGTTTTCCTTAGTAATTCACAAGTTACAGATGATGTGGAATTACACACATGCACATCCAGAAATTTGGTGTATGAATCCACCACCACTAGGTAATATTTGTTATCCATAGGTCCAGCATAATCTATATGAAGTCTAGACCATGGTTTTCCAGTGCATGGCCAAGAAAGTACTGGGGCCTGTGGTTTCTGATAATTCTTAAAGCAAATATGACATTTTTTTTTACCTCGGCAATATCCTGGTCTATATTTGGCCACCAAATCCAACTTCTAGCTTCAGCTTTCATAGCATTTATGCCATTATGGCCTACATGCAGCTGTTCCAAAATCTTACATCTTAGTTCCCCAGGCACCACCACTCTAATCCTATACAAGAGTACATCCTGGTGAATACTAAGGTCAGCCTTCACTACAGCATACTCTGAAATAATAAATTATCATTTCAACCATATTTTACATATTTTATCAACAGACTTAATTTGGGATCTCTACCAGCTTGCCTTCCTAATAGTCTGGAATGAAATATCCTCAAAAGACAGATTCCACCAGGATTAACATACTCCACTGGAATACTGGAATTTAATTCTTCTGTCACCGGCAATCTACTTAATGCATCAGCTACTACATTATTCCTTGCCTGGCTTAAACTCTAAATCATACTCAAACTGCGAGAGTAGTAATGCCCATCATTGAATTCTAGCATTGGCATTAACTGGAATCTGCTTACCTCTGCCAAACAATCCTAGCAGGGGTTTATGGTCTGTTCTAGCAAGAAATTTCCTCCCCAGCAGAAAATACCTCAGTTTTTTTACAGCATATACCAAAGCTAAGGCTTCTTTAAGAGAATAATTCTGTTCTGCAGGAGATAATTTCTTGCTAGCAAAATATACTACTTTATCCTGACCATCTACTTCCTGTAATAACACACAACCCACTCCTACTGGGGAAGCATCTACCTCCAGTTTTAACGGGAGTCTACCTGTAAAATTTGTGAGCACTGGAGAATTGATCAATTCCTGCTTAATATTCCTGAGTGCATTCTCCTCTCTTGCTGCCCCACTTAAATCAAGCCCCTTTTTTCAACAATTCATACAAGGGTGCTAATTTTGTTGAAAAGTTCTTCACGAACTTACAAAAATATGTAACCATCCGAACAAAAGGGCATCTACTATTGCCGCTACATTTTTGTGGGGGAGTAAAGCCCTTGCCTGAAACATGGTACTACAGGTATTCAATGGCCTTGGTCTTCAACGTTGTTTTTCCCTTATTAATCTTCACATTGTGCTTTTGCAAAAGATTCAAAACTTGTTCTAATCTAGCATCATACACTTCCTCATTCTCTCCACATACAATAATATCATCTAAAAAACTAGCCACACCTGCAATGTTTACTAACAACTGGGACATGAATCTCTAAAAAAGTGCTGGAGACGAGGAGAGTCCAAAAGGAAGTCTTTTATACTTAAATAACCCCTTGTGGGTATTAATCAGTAACAATTTCTGGCTCTCCTCTACAGGAATTTGCAAGTAAGTATCTTTCAGGTCAATCTTAGAAAAAATTGCCCCTTGCAGACCACTGACAACTACTCATCTATCTTAGGTAAAGGGTACTTCTCAGTGTATACGGTTGTTCAGTTCCTTGAAGTCTGCACAGATTCTCAAGGATTTCCGATCTGCCTTCAACACTGGTACAATTGGGGCTGCCCGCCCACTCACTCAGTGTAATTGGCTCTAAGATGCCTTCTGCCACATGCTTTTCCAGGGTTGATTCTACCAATTGCTTGTAATGAAACGGCACTGTTCTTGCTTTGAAAAATTTAGGTGAAGCCCCACTTTTCAGGTGAATTTTTGCCACCATGCTATTAATTGGCTTATCTGCCTCCACTGAATATTTATCTAACATTTGTTCAGCACTTTTAATTGTTTTAACTACCGACAATTCATCTAGGCCCGCCAAGAAAATTCCTACTTTTTCCATGAGATCCTTACCACATAGGCTAGGATTATGTGCATCCACTACATAAAAATCCTGGACAATTTCTTTTCCATTATAACCTACTGTTGCCGACACCTTGCCATAGACCTTAATCGGTACATCATCATATGCACTTAATTTTTTACCTGGTTTTACATTCAATTGCAAGGTATCTGCCCAATCTCTAGACAATGTTGACACTGCAGTACCAGTGTCCAGTTCCAAGGGAACTAACTTCCCATTAATTACAAAATTCACCACTTGTGACTTCACTGAACATACCTTTTCTTTCACCGAATATAGTCGGGTTTCCTCACCTGCAGCTTCTTCAGACGGGTTACCTTCCTCTACTGCCTTGACCACAGTACCACTACCTCTTCTTCCTGCATTCCCTGGTCGTCGTCTCTACCCAGGCTTTGCTGTTCCTGTTCAGATATTCCCTACGCACACTCTGCAAGTGTCCCTCCTTGTTACAAAAGTTGCATATATATAGGCACGAAATTTGCACTTGCTACTTATGTGATTGTATCCACAGTGTTTACATCTGGTCTAGCCCTGTACTACCATAATTTCCTGAGTAGAAGTCTTACTTCTAAATGCCCTTTCCAGGTTCAATATCTTCTCGAGCACTGTCCAAGAAGTCATCGATTGTAGATCCAAATTTCCTGCCACCTGGTTAGGGAAATAATTCTCCTTTTCCACTGCCAAGAACAACTGGTCCCTAACCCGGCTGTCCAACTGTGCTCCGAAGTTGCAGTGGTTAGCCAAAGCCTTCAATTCCGCTAATAAATTCTGTACGGATTGCTGCTGCTTTTTCGTCCTCTTCTGGAAATCCTTCAAACTCCTGTGATATGATGGTTTCACCACATACTGACGTTTAAGCAGGGCAATCAGGTCTACATAGGTCTTCGTGTGAGGTAGCTCAGGTGCACACAAATTTCCTAAGAACACTATGCTTCAGAACCCGGTGAAACTAGGAGTACCGCTTTCCTGTTGGCGTCCTCCTTAATCTCCCGGTACTGAGATTTTGCTTCCAGCAGGCCGAGCCACAGGTCCAACGTGATCTTGGCAGTGTTTAACGGCTCCATTGACATGAGCGGCGTAGCCATGGCCACGGTGGTAGCACACAACTGTAGTATGCGAAGCGTCCACACGACGTGGAGATGTTTAGTCCTCATCGCTACTGTTATGGTTGAGACTGAATAGAAACAGTCTTCGTCCACATGGTTTTATTCTCAGCCAATCACAACAACAACAAAACAATTATCAGGTACATGAAATATTATTAACAAGATCATAAACAAAAGAGCATCTGCTCCAAACATGCTACCTCCAACATCTGTAGTACTCAATCCCAACATCGGTGGTATTAAAATTTCTGTGGAACAGAACACAGAGCAACTGTCAACCAAACAAAAGAGTTCAAGCACAGTTAAAAGCTCTACCGCAGAGTAGTCCTTGCACCACTTTTTCCTTATCCTCATATCACAGACATTTATACAAGTCACAGCGTCGAATCATCTTTTGCGGATGAAAAAATCAGCATGAAACTGAATTCTGTTGAAGACATTGATAACCGACAAATGGATATCAATTACATTTTCGACTGGGCGGCAGAAAATAGCATTGTTTTCAGTGATAAATTCCAGGAAATCTGGTACGGAAAAATGAGGACATTAAACAAAATATAGGGTACAAAACACAATCAAATCTGCCCATAGTAGGAAAGCATAATGTAAATGATGGGCATCAGTCATTATTATTCCCATAACGTTAAGGGAGCATAACAATGCAAATTTAGCATCATCCAGAAAAATAATTGGAAGGATTATGAGAAACGTCAAATCCAGGGATCCACTCACAATGGTTGTACTATTCACATCACTCCTGCTGCCCGTCATTAGTACTGTTCGATACTCGCTTCCTCCTTAAGAGCTGGGGAAGATTGCTGAAAAAAGGGAATACAGAAAACAAACGGCATAGACACGATAAAGCACCTAATTTATTCGGATCGTCTCTAAGAGCTCTAAATATTCTCCCTAAAAAGGAGATGAGTGAGGTATCATAATATACACATCGAAAATATTGGAGGGCCAGCTCCCAAATCCCAGTAAAATAACATATTGAAGTGAAAGATATGAAAGTAAAATTCAGATTAGAATCATTGAAGAGTAGGCCCAAAGGCACAACCAGAGAACATTGTATAAACATCAGAGGTTCACGGTTGTTCAGCACACTCCCAGCGAACATAAGAAATATTGCCGGAACAAACGTGGACGTCAAGAGAAAACTTTACAGTTTTCTTCAAGAAGTGCAGGACCAACCGGGCTGTGGTGCATATGTGGGCCTGTGGGCCACTCCAAGCAATTGCCTGCTGAACCAAGCGCTCAATGAGTCAAGCCTGGTCCTCCGGCCGGGTTTGGGGAGTAGAAGAACTTCCAGAACGCCATCCAGGTACAGTACTAAATTTGTAAAATAAATAGAAGCTCAGGATTATGTAAATACGCTCTAGTCAAATGCAGTAGTGTGTCATTGTCTGGCTTGTAATTATTCTTGGAATAATGGCACACACAATGGCCCTGTGTGCACTGCCTGGAGATTAGGGCATATATTGACAGGCTAATGAAGCACGTGAAACCATAATGGAGGGCAAGGTGTCTCGCAAGGATCCAAAGAAGAAGCTCCGTCGAGATAGCTGGCGAGTGGTGGATCAATTGAGTTAAGGCGGCAAAGGACGTCAAAGAAATGAACACTGGTTAAAACGTAGAACCACTTGAGTTGAATGGGATAAGACCTAGTGCGGTAACTAAGCAGACAAGCTGAGCATCACAACAAAAGTCAGGACATGTGTTGGGATCTTGGCACAAGCGCTGGTTAGGCAAAACCTTCTGCTCTACAAATATAAGTGTTTGGGTATATTTTCCGAGGGTAAGGGATAAAGTTAATAAGAAATATTGAGACGTAATATGATCAAACCCACTGTGTGTCTCGGTAAACAATATTCACCGAGCTAGAAACAAAGAGGAATTTAAATATAGTTGTAATCACAAAGGTATTGTACGAGTAATGCAATTCCATTAAAGAATAATTGGAAAGCTTGCATTAGCAAGATCACCATGTATGCTAGCTACACGATATACTTTTCAAGGTAGGCGTGTGGCAGCTTTTGCTGACAGAGTTAAGTGCGTAGGACTGTTGTAGGCACCACAGTAATAGTGATATGGTTATGACCATTGGAAGCTGTGGCTGCTGTTGTAGCCGCTTCAACGTTAATTGGGTCGATGTACTGTTGCAATATACAAAATAGGAGGAAGTATGAGGTAGTGAATCAAGAACTTCATCACTTATGAAATGGTGGAGGAAAACAGTGGTAATACACACGAGTAGTCAGATTGTGGTCACACCGAGGTGTGGTCAAAGATTAAGACAGCCTTAGGTCGCGTAAGCCAATGTTAGAGCGAAAAGGTCACAAAGGTTGATCCAAAGTTCTTGGAAACAAATAGATATACATTTAATATAATTATAGCGTCCTTGGGATGCTGAGTGTGGTGGTGAATGCTATGACCAGCCGGAGGGCAGTCTTGAGGAAGCCTGCGGTTTCATCAAGTACTCCTCTTTATCTGCTTGTGGCAGTGACAGACACCAGCCTAATGTGGGGACCCGATGTCATCTTGTTGACTCCAGTCGAGTCTGCAATGAGTATTGTATGGGAGACTAACCGGGTGTGGAGTGTTGTAGTGATGATTCTGGGTTAGGAACTTAGAGGTTACGAGTTACAGATGGTAGGCAGGTTTGTCTAGGGCGTTTATTGCCAAGGGTTGCCAATTTCCAGTACAAACATATTGGTACACCTCAAGGGTCTAGGTGGCGAAAAATACATTGTATGAAGTTAATTTCATGAAGCTAATAATATTCAGTAGGGTAAAATATTTTATTCAGAATGAATCTGGGTTTGAGTCTACGACAGCCAACAAAAAATGAAGCGACTAACAAACGCCAATGTATGAAGAATACACGGAACAATTAACAATATAATAGAGGATACCAATTATTTTACACTAATATATTTCGGTCGAGGATGGGAAGTGGCAATACGTCTAAGTATTAAATGAAGTGTGAAAGTGTGACTGAAATTTGAGCTCGGCAAACTGTTGAGAGAATTAAATGGAAAATTATCTACCTAATAATAGAAGTTACACATAATTTATTGAACTAAGTGAAAAGAACAGCTTTTATGGTAACTAATATCTAGAGCTTCTAGGTCTAAAACACCGACTAATTTGAGTATAATAAACTTTTATTTGCTATACAGGAAATTAATTTGTTTAAATTTCTGACTGCTTCATTAAACAAAATAATATTGTGCCAACACAGTAAGATAATATAGACTTGTGTAACAGGGAGACACTGATAAGTAGCATCTTAAAAGGGAGTGAGTTAGGCAACAGAGATCATGAGGAAATTACCTTAAGACGCGAAAAAGTTATTTGAGAGAAACTTGAGGCGCCAGATTTTTCTCACATCTGATTCATATATTTATGGGTTCTTTGGGAATTATTTATTGGCAGACCTGAACATGGGAGTAGGGCAGTTCTTGGGTTTTGTTACCGAGGTGGTAACTGGATTATGATGCAATGTTTTTATTTAAAAAATTACAAATAAAACCCAGGAACGTGGTACGCTATAGATTGATGATTTAAAATAGTAGTGACTCAAAATGAATAACCATGGCACTAAAGAACCTAATCAGAAGACAAAAGGCTCAATGTAAATGAATTATGACAATATTTAGGTAAAAAGTACGTATTGCAGGGCAAGCAAAGAAAGCCTTCAATGTTTCACCAGATGAAACAAAGATTACAGACAACACCTGGCTATTAAAAAATAATTAAATAACTGGGAATGAAAATAATTTAAATTACGAAATTATAAGAAGTACCAAAGCACTTTATGAATACAGCAAAACATATCTACTGTAGAATGTGCAGATGACGTCCTGACAAGTTTAGTGGTTACCAAAGAGGAAATTATTAAACAAATATAAAAAAGGAAGCAATGGCGATCACAGGAGGTAAGCTGCCACAGCCACAAGGTCACCTGACCTTAAGGCAGACAGGATGTCCCCAAGGGACAGAGTCAGAGATTGCAGGTATTTCAAATATAATGTTTATATGAAACTGTGTGTGTTAATTTTTACTTTAATCATCATAAATTAAGTGAGCAATACTTTCGAGCGTTTCCTGCATCCTTCAATTTTTTTTATGAAAAAAAAACTAAAATATATTTAAAATTTGGGATGTGGTTACAATATCTCTGAGCAAGTTTTTTTTTCTCTCTAATTTAGAGAGCCATATTTATACGTTCTGCTTGTGGGGGAATCTCGCTCCAAAATATTGATAAGGATGGTCCTTCGAAAGATTTGAGATTAAGAAAAGGACATAATTGGAGAAACAGTGCCTATGGATCTTTTATGTAAGTATGATGGAAATCTATTACTGTATAATGAATGAACTGTAGTTAAAATAAATTACGAATCTAAATCCCTCCACACACTTTGGGGGGTTTGATTAGTACAGAGAAATTAATGCATTTCAAGTAAAAACAATTGAAGATTAATATACACGAAATATTGAAGAAAATATGAAATATTGGAGATTTTAAATAATCTTTGGATTATTAAAATATAATATTCTACAAACTACAAGAACGAAATAACAGCTTAGCTGTATTAAGGAAAGCTACCATGCATCGGGATATATTCGTCACGAGAAATTTGTTTCATCAGGCTATCCTGGGAACACTGTATCGAGGCGGCATCATATCTTCCTTATTATCAGCAAATCCAAGCTGAAAGGCGAGTAGTATGTAGAAATCATCTAGTGTGTTATAATACCACATTTCTAAATTAGATGTGGTAAAGCCTTGTAAATACACTTCCTGGTTATTTTTAATGGTCGTGCAGCATAACGACAAATCGTCCAACCTATTATGTTGATAGGATCACAACAAACAAGGGAAATGGACGTGTAGATTTGCCGATACTGATGTCTGTGATATGATGAAGCAGTCTCGTCCTCCTAGCGTCTGTAGTGGGATGGATGGTGGGTTGATGAGGTGGTAATTTGACCAGCTTCCAGACAATCTCTCAAGCTTAATTGCGTCGCTTGCCAGTCCTTCCTCCTTCCCGGGTAGCTCATCATGCGCACTTTTGCTATGGCGCGCTTAATATTATCTATGATTTAATTAATATCCCAGTTATAGGAACTAAAGATTATCAGGAATTACAGAGAATTCATTTGTCTTATTTGACAATATTCAAATCCTCATTTCTTGATAATTAAATGAACGTTGTTCAATGAGAGAGTGCTGGATATAAATTCAGTCTTATGTGAGTGCGCTCGAATAGCAATTCGTAATTGCAAGAATTATTACCAGCTAATAAACAATACTATATAAACGAAAATAAATGTATTATCTGCTTCAATTCACGAAGTATATTCGTGCACTCGAGTTATTAAATAATTATACCCATTAAAGAATGTGAAATAAGGAGAATTTAATATAATTCTCATGAATATAAATATTTTCCTTCGTCATGTGATCTGATGCCATACGTGACTAGAATTTCTGGGGAAACGAGGCGTTATTATGAGTTAATTAAATGATGTTAATTTCAGTACTCTGCTGTTTAGTAGTGTTAGTAAAATTATATTACACAGTACAAGAATATTTTAAGATACTGAATATTAGTAATAAAGTGTTGGATATTTCAAACGCTGCTATCATACCCCCCAAAGCTAAACAGGAAATTATTAATTCGCTTGTGTTACTCTAAACAACGAGCTAAACTTTCCCAAGTTCTTGAGCACCTGAACATCAATATAGTAGTTAAAAAATAATATGAATAAGCTCATTATAAATCAGGAACTCGCCCCCATCTTCAACAGGGTGTGTGTGTGAGTAGTGTAAAGGGAGACACATGGGGAGTAAAAATTTTCAGAAACGGTTGGGCACTTCCATGCCAACTCGACCCCGGCGGGCCAAATCGTAAAAAAAACTTTTCAAGTGGTCGGGTCAGGACGCTCTGGGCGCGCACTTGACTGGCTGGCGGGGTGGGGTGGTGGTCCGTTCCTCCAGGGGTCCCCAGGGTCCACCACCCAGGGTGTACCTGAGGAACTGGTGCCCTATCCTAACCTGTTTTTTCACTTTTTGTCTCGAGCTTTTAAGATGAGTCTAAGGCATCAAGAAGGGGGTCCCTACTTATGAAAGGTACAGAGGGTTAATGTTCAATAGATTCAAACCAAAAAATACACTGGTGAAAGGAATATAACAGTTTTTTGGAGTATTTTAATGGCACTAGTATATGTGTGTGTTTTTTTATGTAAACACAATATATCTTTTTTTTTTTTTTAATTCCGGCTGAGAAGTGTATCTGACATGAAGGGTTTGTCTTTACATTTGGTAAGGTTTCAATAATCAGGGTAAAAAATAAAATGTGAAAGACTCGAGTTACATTTTTGCGTCAGTTACCCCAGATATATGTCCCATTTTCTCTAGATTCCGTTTCACAGAAAACATCTTCACGGGCGGGCCAGTCCCGTTTTCGTCGAGGGGGAAACTAAGATAATTGACAAAAAAAAATATATGCAAGTTCCATTTTATTTCCAAACACTGGTTAGTTTAATTATTAAGATCAGGAGTTTGCTTATTATTAAGATCTGGAAACAACAACGTATTATTTCATGTTTTTTTCATCCAAACATATGGAAACAAGTATTTATGTTTAATTTCAGAGGAAAGAACATTATCAAATATTTTTTTCATAGGAAAGAGCAAACATCAGAAAAGACATAATTCATTCGCTCATTCATTCATTCATTCATTCATTCAGTATTATAGATATCCCCCCACCGGTAAATTAAAAACATTATTTATTTTCATCGTTAGTTCTTTTTTATTTAACAAAAAACTACAACAAATACATAACATAATACACATAACTACAATAATATATATGGCACTACAATATAATATATATATATATATATATATATATATATATATATATATATATATATATATATATATACACACACACACACACACACACACTATACATGTCGTACCTAGTAGCCAGAACGCACTTCTCGGCCTACTATGCAAGGCCCGATTTGCCTAATAAGCCAAGTTTTCATTAAATGTTTTTTCGACTACCTAACCTAACTTTTTCGGCTACCTAACCGAACCTAACCTATAAAGATAGGTTAGATGAGGCATGGTTGGTTAGGTTTGGTCATATATCTACGTTAATTTTACCCCCAATAAAAAAAAATTGACCTCATACATAATGAGTAGCTTTAACATTTCATAAGAAAAAAATTAGAGAAAATAATTAATTCAGGAAAACTTGGCTTATTAGGCAAAACGGGCCTTGCATAGTAGGCTGAGAAGTGCGTTCTGGCTACTAGGTACGACATGTATATGAGTGTGTGTATGTGTGTGTGTGTGTGTTTATATATATATATATATATATATATATATATATATATATATATATATATATATATATATATATATATATATATATATATATATGACCGAAAAAGTAAGATTAATAATTCTAACACGAATTTTCTCGATCTGTCTTACGTTTCTTTTCACTGTTGATGGTAATTCAAAAATCAATTCTCCAAAATTCATTTTTATTTCTAGTCTGACGTGACACTTGAGCGCGTTTCGTAAAACTTATTACATTTTCAAAGACTTTTGTTTACACACACACACAACTTTAACTGAATAGAGCTTAAACATCTTCAAGTTTTTTATACCTACATTTGGATGAGGTGACATGTTACAATAGTTTTGGATGAGGTGAAAATAAACTTTTAACACAAGACAGAACACGAAACAATGGGTATTAAAGGTAGGTAACTGCAGAAGGCCTATTTTTATTGTCCCATATTTCTTGATGCTTCTATATTGGAGCGGAGTCTTGAAGTGGGTAGAATATAGTTGTGCATAAATTGGCTGTTGATTGCTGGTGTTGACTTCTTGATGTGTAGTGCCTCGCAGACGTCAAGCCGCCTGCTATCGCTGTATCTATCGATGATTTCTGTGTTGTTTACTAGGATTTCTCTGGCGATGGTTTGGTTGTGGGAAGAGACTATACGTTCCTTAATGGAGCCCTGTTGCTTATGCATCGTTAAACGCCTGGAAAGAGATGTTGTTGTCTTGCCTATATACCGAGTTTTTTGAGGCTTACAGTCCCCAAGAGGGCATTTGAAGGCATAGACGACGTTGGTCTCTTAAAAGAGTTCTGCTTTGTGTCAGGAGAGTTTCTCATGAGTAGGCTGGCCGTTTTTTTGGTTTTATAGTAAATTGTCAGTTGTATCTTCTGATTTTTGTCTGTAGGGATAACGTTTCTACTAACAATATCTTTCAGGACCCTTTCCTCCGTTTTATGGGCTGTGGAAAAGAAGTTCCTGTAAAATAGTCTAATAGGGGGTATAGGTGTTGTGTTAGTTGTCTCTTCAGAGGTTGCATGGCGTTTCACTCTCCTTCTTATGATGTCTTCCACGAAACCATTGGAGAAACCGTTGTTGACTAGGACCTGCCTTACCCTACAGAGTTCTTCGTCGACTTGCTTCCATTCTGAGCTGTGGCTGAGAGCACGGTCGACATAAACGTTAACAACACTCCTCTTGTACCTGTTCGGGCAGTCACTGTTGGCATTCAGGCACATTCCTATGTTTCCTTAGTGTCTACACACATATTATATATATATATATATATATATATATATATATATATAGTGTATATAACAGTGTATATAACAAACCTATGTTAGTTTCCTTAGTGTCTACACTAAGGAAACAGGCCCACGCCAGATTTTGAACAGGATTTCTCACCTAAAACACCCCCATACTTGGCGGACGATTCCGATTCCGACCCCGACCCGCCACCACCAAGAACCCGCAGCTACAAACGTAAGTTATTTTTTTTTGTTAATTATTATTTATTACTATTATTATTATTATTATTATTATTATTGCGAGTGCGAGAGAGAGAGAGAGAGAGAGAGAGAGAGAGAGAGAGAGAGAGAGAGAGAGAGAGAGAGAGAGAGAGAGAGAGAGAGAGAGAGAGAGAGAGAGAATCATATAGACACCTCTTAAAAGGATATTGTATTGTTATTCCTTCCAGGACCGCCATATCGCACTCTAATTCAACAACAACAATGCGAGGAACGGCAACGGCAACAACAACATGCACACCCCTCGCCCAGCTCCTCGGTCGATATGCGCGTCAGATCCCCCGATTTGTTTGAAAGTTATAGCAGCGACCAGTCAACATCATCGCTTCAGCGTGGGAGGCAGCATAGCGAACGTGAGTATTTCGCATTTTTTTGTTGTTTTTTGTTGTTATGTGATCTCGATCGCACCACTCGCTCAAAAAAAAAAAAAAAAAAAAAAAAAAAAAAAAAAAAAAAAAAAAAAAAAACAGACAGGGGCATACCAATATTAATGCTATTTTTTTTAAGACATCTCAATCAACAATCAATACACACACACTACATACATACAATACTGTTATTAATACCTCTTTTTTTTTTGCAGACGCTTACAGTGACTCCTCATCATCAAACCCAGCAGACTCATCATCCAACACCTCGCCAGAGTCGGTCGACTCACCACCTTCTCCGTCCCCTCCCCCTCCTTGGGATATTGAAATTGTGAACATCATTCTCAATTTCAATGGGGCTTACACACGCTATTCATTTAGCGTGCCAGAGCACATGCAGGGTGATCCAGGGGCTTATTTACGAACATATCGCGCATTTTTTCATTGATTTCGTCAGTGGTTTATTCACTTTAGAACATCCACATATTCGACTATTCCCCGATTTTACATTTGCGGTGCGGAGGCTCAACGTAGAGCCCGACGATGATTTTGATCCAGTAATGCATATGCGCGGGGAAATGCGTGCCATAACTCAAGAGGAAGTAGAACAGCTTGTTAATTTGTGGGTGGAAGAGATCGACAAAAAACTAGAGTTGCTGCTAGGGGAACAGGAAGGGTCGAGTGTCGGGATAGAGTCGATTTCGGGGTTTTACATAAATGTGGCCCTCATCGAACACCCAATTCGACTGGGTTCATTCGTAGATTACCCGGCCAAGTTACGGGGCAAAGGCCACATATCCAACCCCCGAGGGGAATCCAATATTTGCCTTATGCAGTGCATCACTGTGCACAAATGTTTGGTCCGCGGGCTCCTTTATAACATAAAAAATCAGGCCAAATCTGGGCGATGGTGTCGCCGACAAGTAAGATGGAGTAATAATATAGGCACCCCGGTATCTTTTGACGACATCGCCAAAGTCGAAGATTTAAACAGGTCTTCTATATTTATTTATGTTCTGGCAAAAGGAGGTAATGGTCGTCATTACATTAGTTTGGCTAGAAAAGGCTGTGGGAATTTTAAGGATGTTATATCTTTACTTATGCTGGAAGGCCGACATTTGGTCCTCATCAAGAACTTTACCAAATATGTGCGTAATATGATTTCTCATTCGGAAAACATCCCAGCTGATTATAACTTTTGCCACAGCTGTCTTATCGCCCTCCCACCCCATCAAATGCTCGAGCATGAAGCAACTTGCGAGGTCAAACAAACGTTGCATTTTCCTCCCCCAGAAAAGAAAATAATGTTTAAACATTTCGGGCGAGAGTACGGGCCAAGCCACACGTGCTATTATGATTTTGAATGCGGACTGCAAAAGGATAGGCCACAGGGCATAATCGAAGCACGTCACAGGGCCATCGCATATGCGTACATAATCATAGACCGTCGCTATAATATCGTCGAAAAAGATTTCTACCTCGGGCCTAATTCTGCAACCCATTTTGTTAATAAACTATCCTCCTCGTGGGCCAGAATAACGCGAGAACAGCCATATTACCATCTGCACATGTCGAAGGAGCAAAAGGAAATTTACAAGAGTCAGACCATGTGCGAGATATGCGACGAACCTTTCGGGGGTTAAAAATCGTCAAAAATAGGCACCAAGATCATTCACTGAGAGAACATAATTACTTAGCCGCCCTATGCTCTCGCTGCAATCTCCAGTGCAACGATGGCTACAGATACTTGCAAGCGTTTTCACATAATGCGGCGTATGATTTAGGGGCTTTGTTAAATGAGTTAGGAAACGCGCCCAAACGTAACATAGACATTATGTCCAAAGACGAGTATAAATTTATGAAAGTTGACATTGACTTTTAGATTTATAGACAGCTTAGCCTTGCTCAATGGGTCATTGGCCAAATTAGCCAAGGAACACATCGACAGCGGCAAACCTACGACGTTCACTCTCGCCATGTTAGATAAGGTCCCTGCTGAAGCCCATAATTTTTTGTTAACTGGCAAACAGTCCTTTTGTTATGATTACGTGTCAAATTGGG
>NC_091161.1:21875261-21932761 GCF_040958095.1 Procambarus clarkii | reverse complement strand
CTGTCCCCGGGTCAAGAGCACCTAATCTTCTGCAATCTGACAGGAGGAGGATAAAGAGGGCCATAGTTCCTCTCACACGAACTTTAGTTGCTGAATTGGGACCTCAGTAGCAGTTCTCGTCACCAGTTGACACCTCGCACCCCTACACGTCGGTCAGAGATGATGATATTTACATTGGTAGGGAATTAGCCTTCTTTTTCAGAGCACAAAAGTTCGCTAATTCTGTAAGTATCATATTCATTTCAGTGGGAAAAACTTGCTTATGTCCTATAGAGACTCGGCAAGGTATGCCTACATTCTTGGACTACCTAATTCACTTTTGAGGCAATTAACTGTTTCATTTGTTTTAGAAACTCAGTTTCGCTTATTTAGTAGGATTTTCTTGCCCTTATCCTCTTACATTGAGTACCGGGTACAAGATTTCCTGCGACCTTGATTTATTAATCATTTATCATCTTGAAATTCACATTAATTGTTAAAGATTCCACAGGATAGGTACCAGTTGCCACGTTGTCCTGTTTCTGACATTCACCATATCACAACAGTATATTCGTTGTGCATTTATTTGCTAATTTCAACATGTTTCGTCTCCAAGCTTTCCGTGCAGATCCAGCAGGTGAAATAGGGGACCTTAAGTCGTGCTAAGAGAACTGAATTACAAACTCTTGCACATGAGTATCAACTAGAAGTTCCCTACCAAGCCAACAAAAATGAACTGCATAACCTGTTACTGGATCATCTCTTAGAGGAAGGTAAGATTAACTCTGAAACTCACGAAACTTACTTTATTGCAGATAAACCTGATTTGGCAACGATGAAACTCAAACTAGAAATTGCCAAGATCGAACGAGAGCAGCAAAAGGAAGCAGCTGCCATACGAAAGGAAGAACAGGAACGTGAAATCGCCCTCAAGGAACGTGAGCTTGCAATACTCCGTGAAAGTGAGTGAATTCAACTTTAAACAAAACAACGCCACCTGGAGATGCAACGCGAGCATGACAAACAACAAGCAGTTCTGGCTATGGAATGTCGTCAACAAGAATTCGCGTTGGAAACTACACACCTCGCTCAACGCCAGCAAGCTACTGCCAATCTTCCTGTCAGTTTCAATATCTCACATGCAAGTAAGTTAATGCCACCATTTGTAGAGACAGAAGTTGATGTATTTTTCACCACCTTTGAGACCCTTGCTAATCAACTTAGTTGGCCTGCCAATGGGCAACCCTTCTCAGAGTACATCTCACAGGTAGAGCTGCAGTTACACTCAGTACTTTGGCGTCTGAGAATGACTACCAGACTCTGAAACAAGCAGTATTGGACGCCTACCTTCTCTCCACCGAAAGCTATCTAAGAAAATTCCGTGACCACCTGAAAGCAAGTACCACTACCTTTCTCGAATTTGCTAATACCAAAAGGAAATATTTTATGAAATGGCTGGAAGCAGCACATGTCTCTACCTTTGCAGAACTCGTCAACCTCATGCTAGTTGAAGAATTCTTGAGGCGTGTGCCGCCTCCTGCCCGGTTATATTTAGCAGATAAAGAAGAAACCGACTACCTAAAGTGTGCTAAGTCGGCTGACACTGACAGCCTCATCTACCGGCTGACACCAGAACCATCCTCCAGTAAGAAGTCTTGGTACAGTTACGAGAAAGTGAGTACCGATCAAGCTGGCTCGCAATTGTACTGTAAGTATTGTAGACTCTATGGACATACCATAGATAAATGTGGTAAGTCTCAATACAAAGGTAATACTGAATCAACTAAACCCAAACAGACTCCTCCTAAGTCCGGTAAGCCTGTGATGAATGTTGGTGTTCATGTTAATGATCTTTCTCTTTTCAGTAAACACCTGTATACTGGAACTGTCTCTGCCAACGGTTCAAATCCGGAGGGACGTTTCAAACTGAAGATCTTGAGGGACACAGCGGCTCTTCAATCAATTATTTTGAAATCAGTTGTGCCCAATATCGCCTACACCGGAGAAACTGTCTTCATCACTGACCTCACTGCTACCACTCCTTATCCTCTCGCCAGAGTCCACCTGGATTGTCCCTTCGTGACCGGAGAAGTCCATGTCGCCATCAGGGAAAAGCCTTTTCCCATGCCTGGAGTGCAACTTCTCCTGGGCAACGACTTGGCAGAAGACCTGCAACCGACCAACTTGATCGTCATGGACAAACCCCAGGTGTGTACCTCTGTAATGGATAATCCCATCTTTGAGTATGTTCCAGCAAAGGTTTAAGAGAGTGATGAAGTTTCTCCTCCGGTTTTAGTGACCACTTGTGCACAAGCTGCACGACCACAGCCAGCTGACTCTACTGCTACCGCTGTCCCTCAAGACCCTCATAAACTACCCCCGAATCTGACCACGTTGGAGTTCCGTAAGTTACAGAGGGAAGATCTTACCTTAACACCATTGTTTTTCCAGGCTGAGACTAAACCTGACAGTATTCCTGGGTTCTTCCTCGAGAACGAGGTGCTCTACCGCAGATATAGACCCAGTAAACTGAAGGACGACGATTGGGCCAACGTCGAACAACTAGTGATTCCTGCCGGCCTGCGGCCCACTATTCTACACCTGGCCCACCTCACACTACGGATTTAACAAGACCTACCATGGAATCCGTCAAGACTACTACTGGCCAGGTATGGTAAATAGCGTCAAACAGTACGTCAAACAGTGTCATACATGTCAGATGGCAGGTAAACCGAACATCTCTATCCCCAGAGCAACACTGACTCCCATACAGGTGCCTGCGGAACCTTTCCACAGACTTATTATAGACTGTGTTGGTCCTTTACCTCGGACCAGCTCAGGTAACGCCTATATCCTAACCATCCTGTGTCCTACCACCAGATTCCCCATAGCAGTTCCAGTCAAGAACATTACGGCTGCTACGGTTGTGAAACACTTATTGAAGATATTCACCCAGTATGGATTTCCAAGGGAGGTTCAGAGCGACTGTGGCACCAACTTCACCAGTGATCTCTTCAAGAGGACACTGGAAGAGTTCAACATCAGATATTGTCCAGCCCCTATCATCCTGCTTCACAGGGTTCTCCTGAGCATAGTCATCAGACTATTAAAGCACTCCTGAAGAAGTTTTGCAATGAAACCTCTAAGGATTGGGATAAGCAAATTGATTTGATTATGTGCATCTATAGAAGTCTTCCCAATGAGTCTCCAGGAGTATCTCCTTATGAGATGCTCTTCGGACGTAAGTGCCATACTCCTCTCAAAGCTTTCAAAGACTCTCTACGTGATGCCACCTTCAGTGAGCATCAGAATGTGCCCCAGTTTCTTCAAAACCTACAACACATTCTAGAGAGGGTGCATAATTTTGCCAAAGATAATCTATTGAAAACACAGGAGAAGATGAAGACTCATTACGACCAGACCAGCAAAGTAAGGAAATTTAAACCGGGAGACTTCGTGCTTGCCTATTTCCCTATCCCAGGTTCTCCTTTGCGAAACAGGTTTTCAGGACCCTACCACATCAAGGAGTGCAGAATCAACCACAACTACGTTCTAGAGACTCCAGATAGGCGGCGGAAAACCCAGTTGTGCCACGTCAACCTCCTGAAGCTATATAACGGTACTCCTCCCACTGTATTGATAACATTCTTCCTTTAAAGAGCCATACATCCACAGTGAGACCTTCCCTGCTTCTCCTCCCGAAAGCACTGACACTGAGTCAGCGCTTTCCAATTCGGAAATCCTAACTGATCTTCATAATTATTTTCAGGACAATCATAGTGCACCTCTCATCAAAATCTTCAAAGAACATCAGGAGTTGTTCCGAGATGATCCACAAGAGTGTAATGTTACCCAGCACGACATCCAACTGCTCCCCGACACCGGCCGATTCGTCAACCCTTCTACCGAATCAGCCCTAGCAAGAAGGAAGTCATGCGTGCTGAGGTGCAGTACCTCTTGGATCATGGACTGGCTACACCTTGTGAGTCCCCCTAGGCCTCACCCTGTATCTTGGTGCCAAAACCCCAAGGTAAGGTTAGACTTTGCACGGACTACCGTAAATTAAATAATGTGACTGTCAAGGATGCATACCCCTTGCCACGGATAGATGACATCCTTGACGCCATTGGTAATGCCCGGTACTTGTCCCAAGTGGACTTGCTCAAGGGGTATTATCAAGTGTGTTTAACAGAGCGAGCCAAAGAAATATCTGCCTTTATCACTCCCTTTGGACTTTTCAGGTATGAACGCCTTCCTTTCGGACTATGTTTGCAGTCTCTGTGGTGTAGTGGTAAGACACTCGCCTGGCGTTCCGCGAGCGCTATGTCATGGGTTCGTATCCTGGCCGGGGAGGATTTAATGGGCGCAATTCCTTAACTGTAGCCTCTGTTTAACGCAACAGTAAAATGTGTACTTGGATGAAAAAACGATTCTTCGCGGCAGGGGATCGTATTCCAGGGACCGTAGGATTAAGGACTTGCCCGAAACGCTACGCGTACTAGTGGCTGTACAAGAATGTAACAACTCTTGTAAATATCTCAAAAAAAAAAAAAATAAAAAAAAAAAATAAAAAAAAAAAAAAAATGTAATGCCCCGGCCACCTTTCAGAGAGCTGTCAACCGCGTCATCCAAGGTTTGGATAACACCTACGCCTATTTGGATGATATCGTTGTAGCATCCAACACCTGGAGCGAACATCTGCTCCAGCTGCAACGACTGTTCGCTAAGCTTCTGACAGCCGGCCTCACCATCAACTTGGGCAAGTCCACATTTACCAAAGGTAAAGTGTGTTATCTGGGTCATGTAATAGGGAGTGGCAGCCTAGCTCCGTTAAACACACACACTCAAGCCATCAAGCATTATCCACAGCCTACCACCAGGAAGCAGCTCCTGCGCTTCCTTGGTCTTGCCTCCTACTACCGTAGGTTTGTGAAGAATTTTAGTACGGTAGCAACACCATTAATCACTTTAACCAGTCCCAAGCAACGGTATAATTGGACCATGCAGCAAACCGTTGCTTTCGAACAACTCAAATTCCTCCTCTGTTCTAATCCTATTCTCGCCTCGCCAGATATCACCAAGCCTTTCATCCTTCATCTCCACGCCAGTGGTACCGGCATCGGGGGTGTCCTGATGCAGCAACGAGGCGAGGAGGTTCTACCTGTCAGCTACTACAGCTACAAGTTGAAGCCCCACCAGAGGAACTACAGCACTATCGAGAAGGAGCTACTCTCCATCATCGTGAATCTCCAGCACTTTGCTCCATTTCTACAAGGTGCCAGGTCTACCACCATCTACTCAGACCACAATCCTCTCCGCTTCTTACATCAAGCCCAATTCAATAACCAACGTCTTCTACGATGGGCTTTATATCTGCAAGATTTCAACCTGGAGATCCGCTATATCAAGGGTTGTGACAACATCATAGCCGACGCCCTCTCCAGAGTCTATGAAGTAGAAGCAACTCCAACTATCACTCTACCACATGAAGACGTAACTTCTTCCAGAACCGCAGGCTTCAGGGGAGAGTTGTGACGATAATCTCTTTCAAGAGAGATTGAGCCTGCTCTTCCCTACAACATTTACGTCATTCAAGTACAAGATACTATATTGAAGATACGTCCACCAGTATCGCCAAACGTTTTGCCCAGGAAGCAAAGCGTACCTTGCACCACCAGACACACCGGCTCCCGCTCGCCGTCAAACCAGCAAACTACTCATTCTCCGCCTGCCTGTTCCTGATTGGCTGGTGTGTCGCCGCACCTGCACTAACGCCACTACCCGAATCGACGTCTGGGCCAGCAGCACGCCGTACTCCTCAGAATATCCCTGTGCTCCTTGGAGTTGACATCTCTCTATAGTAGACTAAGCTCTGGCTGTCGTGTACTAAGGGAGGTGGCAGCTTGAAGCCAGTATTCTCAGCACCTGATTTGATTTATATTACCTGCACTTTATTGTCTTAGAGTAAATTTTTACTGCCATTAATTATTCATGTTGTTTTGTTTGTTGACTTGTTTTGAATTTTACGTAAGCCAAGAGATTGTCTTTATTCATGTTTTCTAGAGTAATTAAAATTTCATTGTTTATACTTTGCGTTTCTTCCCATTACCTTACCACAGACATAAGGGCAAACGATTTTTTTTTCTGTAATGTGATGAGGCCCTGCCCCCAGCTATTGAAACAGCCAAACACCAACGCTTTACCGTCACACATTATATATATATATATATATATATATATATATATATATATATATATATATATATATATATATATATATATATATATATATATATAATATATATATGCGAACAAGCCTGAATGGTCCCCAGGACTATATGCGAATGAAAACTCACACCCCAGAAGTGACTCGAACCCATACTCCCAGAAGCAACGCAACTGGTAACTACAGGGCGCTTTAATCCGCTTGACCATCACGGCCGTCAAAAGGAAGTGATAGCCGAGGCTATTTGAGCCACTTCCCCGACGGCAACTCGGATGGTAATCTTGGGCATAGCATTTCACCAAATCACCTCATTCTTTGGGGCACACGTGAGGAACACAAATGCGAACAAGCCTGAATGGTCCCCAGGACTATATGCGAATGAAAACTCACACCCCAGAAGTGACTCGAACCCATACTCCCAGAAGCAACGCAACTGGTAACTACAGGGCGCCTTAATCCGCTTGACCATCACGGCCGTCAAAAGGAAGTGGTGATAGCCTCGGCTATCACCTCATTTTGTCCGGTCGTGATGGTCAAGTGGATTAAGGCGTCTTGTACATACCAGTTGCGTTGCTCCTGGGAGTATGGGTTCGAGTCACTTCTGGGGTGTGAGTTTTCAGTTGCATATTGTCCTGGGGACCATTCAGGCTTGTTCGCATTTGTGTTCCTCACGTGTGCCCCAAAGAATGAGGTGATTTGGTAAAATGCTATGCCCAAGATTACTATCCGAGTGCCGGCGGTGGGGTGGTTCAAATAGCCTCGGCTATCACCTCATTTTGTCCGGTCGTGATGGTCAAATGGATTAAGGCATCTTGTACATACCAGTTGCGTTGCTCCTGGGAGTATGGGTTCGAGTCACTTCTGGGGTGTGAGTTTTCAGTTTATATATATATATATATATATATATATATATATATATATATATATATATATATATATGTCGTACCTAGTAGCCAGAACGCACTTTTTGGCCTACTATGCAAGGCCCGATTTGCCTAATAAGCCAAGTTTTCCTGAATTAATATATTTTTTCTATTTTTTTTCTTATGAAATGATAAAGATACCCATTTCATTATGAATGAGGTCAATTGTTTTTCATTGAAGATAAAATTAAAATAGATATATGACCGAACCTAACCAACCCTACCTAACCTAACCTAACCTATCTTTATAGGTTAGGTAGCCGAAAAAGTTAGGTTAGGTTAGGTTAGGTTAGGTTAGGTTAGGTTAGGTAGTCGAAAAACAATTCATGAAAACTTGGCTTATTAAGCAAATCAGGCCTTGCATAGTAGGCTGAGAAGTGAGTTCTGGCTACTAGGTACGACATATATATAAACATAAACATTCCACAGTGCACATATTAAACAGTAGAGAGACTGCCCCAAACATGGAAAGACCTGATGAGATAATATCTCGGGCCCATCTTAACATCTTCAGGGAACCATGTCAGATGATAATAGCGGGTTTTTCAAATGCAGGGAAATCATTTTTATGCAACAAACTCATGCACAAGTACCATGAAACTTTCGCTCGAATAATTATATGCGATGGGGGATATTCTGAGTTGATGAACAATCCACAAATTAATAGAAAAATTATTGCTCATTCGAGCATTATTGATCCTTTGGATGAGCAAATGGATAATTCCCCAATGCTGATAATAATCGACGATCTCTTTACTGAAAGCGCAAATTCAAAAATTGTTTGATATTTTCACCAGGGGGCGTCATCATAACATCTCTGCCATATTGATCACGCAAAATATATTTTTCCCTGGAAAATATTCTAGGAACATAAGCCTAAATGCCTCGCATTTCTTATTAGTCAAATCAAGAGATCTTTCTCAAATTGAGACTTTGGGACGTCAAATATTTGGGAAACAGGATTCAAAGATATTTCTAGAAATATATAAAAAGGTCATAGCCAAACCCTATGGTTATTTATTTGTAGATCTGGGGTCAAGCACACCCGCCAGCATAACTTTGCGCGGGAATATTGTCGAAGAGAAACCATTTGAAATAGTTTACCAATGGTGAGCAAGAAACAGCAAATACTCGATCGAGCTTATAATGATCCTACTTCCACTGGGGGATTTGGAGGCGTGCAGAGATTATATAAAGCAGCTAAATTACTTAATTCTGACATAACACTGGCCGATGTGAAAGATTACTTAAAATGCTCAGATGCATATATGCTGCATTATTTATAACCTAGAAAATTCGCGCATCGACGAGTTTTGAGTCCTAAACCACGGGTTTATGTGTCTATTGATCTACCAGAAATGGGGAAGTTGGCAAGGATGAATAATGGCATCAAATATCTGCTTGTTTGTGTAGACATATACTCCAGGTTTGCTCAAATAGTGCCGCTAACTAGTAAAGACGCGAACATTGTGTGTAGGGCACTAAAATCTATACTAGACACACCTCACTCGCGCGGGGTGCGGAAAATTAATTCAGATCGCGGGGATGAATTTTACAACGCGCGTGTGAAAAAGATGTTGGCCTTTAAGAATATTGTGCTGTATAGTGTATTTTCTCAGGGAAACAAAAGCATCCATAGCCGAAAGATTCATACATACTTTGAAAACTAAGCTTTACAAGTATATGACTTCGCACAACACATTGAAATATATAGGGGTGCTGCCTGACGTTGTAAAAACATATAATGTCTCGCCTCACCGAGGGTTGGGGGGCAGAACCCCCAGAGAGGTGCATGCTTTAACAAAACCAAGAGAGATTGTAAATCTATTTAACTTAATGTATAAAAACCCAGGCAAAACATCGCGGGGCATCATTCCACAGCTGAAGGTTGGCGAAACAGTACGCATTACTTTATCTGATCGCGTTTCGAAATTTAAAAAAGGTTTCAAACAGCAGAATACGCGAGAAATCTTCACAATCGCGCGAGTGGACAATAGCCAGAGGGTCCCTTTATACTATTTGAAAGATTTGAACGGGGCAATATTGACGGGGGGGTTTTATAGACAAGAACTAACCCTCACCCATTTGCCCGCCGCCTTCAATATTGAAAAGGTTTTGAGCAAGAGAGAAGTCGACGGTCAGTTGCAATATAAAATCAGATACGAGGGTTACGATCAATCATTCGACCAATGGGTCGACGCCGATGACGTACTGAAACTATGAAGGAGCCTTTAGTTCAGAAATACTGAGATCTGATAAGACTATTAGCCGGTCTTAAGTACTCTAGCAGAAAGAAATTAATTGAAAAATTCAAAAAGCCACACATAAATTGCCTATCAGAAATATTTAAAAATCTTTTAAGAAATAAATTGCCCGTGCCTAGCAAAGTTTTAAAAAAACTGAAAAAATATAGTTCATTAATTCGTGTGGTAGCTTGCAAAAAACCTTCCATGGCAATTAAAAAAAAAATATTAACTAGCAAACGGGGTGGTAATATCCTATCTATTCTCCTTCCCATTGCCGTTAATCTGTTGTCGCGTTTATTTACCAAATGAGAGAGTATTATTTAGTCCCGCGGAAAATAATGGACGAGCGAGTGCCGTCCCCTTTGCCGACAGTGCCTGAGATACCGATGCCAACGCCCCCGCAACAGACGACTGAGCACGCCCAGCCCGAAAGATCTAATCCTACTGTAATGCATCTGATAAATCTGAGATTAAAAGCGATACATCACGAATATGCAAGGGCACTTTTAAAATATTTCGACGAGAGTGGGCTCGTTAAATGGGACGTTAATGGCAATATAATGAGTCCTGTGGCTGGTTTGCATATAATTAATGATATTATATATGGGATGACAGTCCACAATGCTTTATTTGCCCCTACAAAACTACCTCTAGCAAAATTATTTTTTAATGTGGCTTCAATCCCTATGGATCTATTTAGAAATGCCACAGCTCGCAGACAGGTTAACGATGAGGGAATTAACAGGAGACAGGGCGTGCCTGGCTCGACCTCTGACCTCCCCCCTAAGCGGGCCAAGGTCGGTGGTCGCGGGGATCGGGTCGCCCCCTCGTGGTTGGCATATTAAAAACAAATTACGGCGATTTGAGCATTTATTCATTGCCCGCTCGTGACCTGGTACTGTCGCCAGAATGGACACTCACATCATATACACGACCAACGTTGCCAATGCAGATCTGTATAACATTCCCAGCTCTTTTTCAAATCGCTTGTATAAGGAATTAAATTTGAATCCCAAGCGCGCCTATGAAATGTGTTTACAGAAATTATTGCTCCCCACATCTCATTACGTGATTATGAAAGACGATCTAGAGAGTTATGTGAGGGTTGGTTTAATATGTACCAATGTACAAATGACGGGCTTTAAACACACCTATTCGAAGTTTTTACTGAAAAACAATATTTTGGCAGGTAGCATAAAGGAAATTAATAATGCAATTAACAATGAAATAGCCAATATACTCTCAAACAAGGAATTGAGCTTTATAGATAAAGCTTATAAAAAGCTGTATCCAAAATACGGGACGACGTATATAAAATACGATTCAAGCTATAATCACAATAAATTTAATGCCGTATACAGCGATGCCATAATGTCACAGTTCCAAAGACCAGGTGAAGAGGTATATAATATGGTTTGCCGAATTTCGCTATCGTTCGGGCGTGCGATCGGGAAGGTAAAAGGCGCCGAGACAGGTGAGGATTATGTCATATTTAATCAGGGGTATAAAATATGAGACCGGCAAGGAAACCGATTTGTGTGTCTACCCACCGCAGCCGAGAGGAATGATGGATAATTTGTGTATTTATTGCGACAAAATTATGCCTACGAGTTACGGTGATCAGTTGGTCAATATACTGGATGTTGTCTCTTTAAATGGGAGTGACGGTGGCAATAAGAAGTTATATAAACCTCTGAACACTTCAATTGTCGACAGTGTGAGCATTACAATGACCGATCAAGAAGGCAATCCTATTTATTTCGATGCGCGAGGCTGCACGATTCCATATAAGGCCGACTTTGGGGTTTATATAATTGAGCGTTGAAGCCTATAATCTTCATTACCTCGCATCTAGTTGCAAAATGCGCGTCGATTTTACCCCGCCGTCGGTGGAGGAGTTATTAATACTCCTAACGCCCCCCGTTTCAGGAGGAGGGGGCGGTTTAGGGGACGTCCGCATTTTTAACAGTACTAGGCGTCATGTGCAAGGGGGTGGGATTTTTAGTTTCATAACTGGACTGGCGAAGCGAGCGGCACCATTCTTGATGAGAACCTTGGCCCCTGCCGCATTGAGTATGGGCCAGGATGTCATGCAAGACAAACTGCGGCGAACGCACATTGAAACAGTCGCTCAAACATAGAGGCCTAGAAACATTAAAACATGTTGGGAAGCATATTGCGGGCGGGCGGGCCGTTAAGAAAAAAAAGGAACAGAAGACAAAAAAAAAAAAAGCAAAACAAGAAATTTGTTCAGGAAAATCGACGGAGGGAAATATAATATAATATACGTGTTTGCTTAAAAATTGAATCACTCTCGAAACTATTGCCAAGATAGCATGGCGGGGCTACAAGTACCACTGGGGAATTAGGCTGCTGCAATAACCGACGCCTTTCCCAAGCCGTTCTCCGCTAGGATGGTAGAGGCTACTATAGCCTCGCGTCAAACTATTGATGTTTTGCAAGTAAATACTGGGGGCAATAAATTTAGAGATAGGTATCTTGAATTTAACATTAAAGGCGTGAATGGCCACTTTCTAGATATGTCGTCATTGGCTTTGGAACTATCGCTAGCAGTAACGGGCGAAGATGGAGCTAGTGCGATAGGGGATACAGAAAATGTAACAATTAGTAATGGTCTATCACAGACTTTATTCAAATCAATAGTAGTGTATTTCAATGAGACTGTGGTCGAAACTAGCTCTCTATTCTCATACTGGAGTTATATAAAGCTGCTGACTACTATTTCGGGGTGCGAAGCTGAGAGATATCGGAAACTAGCGCATTTCTTTAAAGGTAATGACCCCAGCAGATTTTACGACGAATAATTTGCTGCAATGACTGAGGAAAAGGAGCAGCAAATGACTGAGATGAAAACTACGGGTGTGCGCACATGCTTTAAATTATTGGCGGATAATTTACAATTAGCGAATACATTCTGGATAATGTGGATGTGCGCATTCGCCTCGAACTGAACCCGGATAAATGGATTATTCATAGCGAAAGGGATAATGCAAACTTTAAATACCATATTAAGATGGCGAGGTTGTGGATAGATTGCATAATGTCATACCCGGCCGGCTTAACGGCCAATAATAAGGCATTGATACAAAATAACACCCGATAACATATACGTTTAACAAAACCCTATTAAAGACTTATAAACTGGGCACAGGACAGCGGACAATTACAATGGATCAGCCCTGGGGAACTGTAGTTCCTGAGCGTTTATACATGATTATCGTAGATATGGAGGCAATGTCAGGAGGCTATGCCCAGAACCCGTTATATTTTGAGAATTGTCAGCTCACGAGTGTATTTATAACTCTGAATAGCACTACTTTATTTAATATTGCTTGCACTTTTCCACACAACTGCGCAAAATTATATTATACGACGCTACAAGCTTTAGGTATCGATAATGCCCACACGCTATCCTATGACGCATTTGTTAACGGTGGCACAATACTGGCTTTCAATTTACAGCCCGAAACTATAAAGGACGCAATGCCCCTGGAAGTGTCCGGTAACCTGAGAATTAGTCTAGAATTTAAAATACCTGTGGTGGTAAATCAAGTCATTTTGCTTTATGGTGGCACCACTGGCATCCTGAAAATTAATGCGGAACGCCGAATAGTCTGTGATACAAGAGCGTAAAGCTATGAATTGTCTTGAAATTAACGAAGCGCTGAACGGGGTGTTGGGTCGGGAGGTGCAATATCTGGGATGTTATCTCGCCAATGATGCAAGAAAAATTTTGAAAAAGATCTATGACCATCCTGTGGTATTTATAATTAATACACTAGACGCAGCATCTGCAGATACAATGGGTCATTGGGTTACATTTTGTATAGCCAAAGCAATGACTAAGACAAATTGTTATACTGGATAGTTTTGGAAACCCGAGAATTGAAACGAACAACAACGAACGAATTATGAACAACACAGCAAAAATGACGCTTTGGTTGTGAAATTTACGTATGATAACCTGAATATGCCGCTCTGTCAAACAACATTTTGCCTGAGGGAGGATTCCCAGGAGACGTGCAATAACCTGTGAGAGCAAGTGACCTAGCTTGCCTGAGGGGGGGGGGGGGGAGGTAGAGGTTTTTAGGGGTATATATATAAGCCCAGTCCTAAGGCCCATTGAGTTAACGTGCCCACCGACGAACGCCCTTCTTAGTCCTGGTCATCATTAGAAGCCCACAAGCGAAGTTTTTGAAAATGGAATTTGCCCGTGGTGAGTTTTTTTTATTTTTTTTTTTAACAAACTCTGAAATAGGTGAGAACGTGTGTGTGTGTTTGTTTATGTTTCTTGCTGGTGAATATAAATTTTATTAATGATTTTTTTTTTTATTTGCAGAATTGTTGAACGGCTGCTCAAAAATTGAGGTGACTGGTGGGATCAATTTCAACTTTGGGACTGCTTTCATCCTGCCAGCTGGGGTGACGTCCCATGATGTAGTGGATATATTGAAGAGTAGTGGTGTTGCCAATGTTCGGCCGATGTGTCAAGCCCCCAAAACTTCATCAACTGCACCTACGACCTCGCCTGAGACTACGAAGATGCCGGGGCCAGTGCCAGATGTCGTTGTGGCCACTATGCACCCCAAGCCGACAGTGCCCATGCCCCTGCCTGAGACGCGGCCGGCGCCAGTCCCCCACCCCGCTGCCCGCTTTGTTGTTGCCCGAATCTATGGATTCGCCGGTGGTAGCAATGACTGTGGTGCCGACCCCGGCGGGGCCAGGGCCATTCCCAACAACGGCAAAAACAACAACAAGAACTGCAACAACTACAACGGCAGCAACAACAACAGAGCCCAAAGCTAAGAAGGCGGCGAAGAGTGAAGAGATGGCTCTAAAAACGAAAGCAACAACAGAGCCCAAAGCTAAGAAGGTGGCGAAGAGTGGAGAGATAGCCCTAAAAACGAAAGCTTCGACAGCGCCTTTGATGAAGGACATTGCAAAGCCAACAAGTCGCCCTGCAGAAGAGTGTAAAATCACCTGGGAACGGCCTGCACAGGGGCCCGCACCGGAGCCCTGTCGGACTAGGCTATCTATGCGAGGCCGACGCAAGAGGACGTCGACGACGAGCCCATATGATAAGAGGTCGAGCAACCGCGAGGCTTCCCCCCAGCCATCTACCTCGGGATATGTACCTCCAACAAGACGCCCCAACCCGCCTCTCCCAGCGACCCTCCCGTGGGAGGCAGTTACCCACATTAGCGAGAGTGAAGACGAGGATGTCTGACAGACCCCCTAGAAATTTTCGACGGTGTGCCGCGTATCCCCTATGGCACCTAAGACACAAGAGCTGAACGCGGAGGACATATTGTCTTCGCAGACCTTTAACGCCGCGGTGGAACTCTTTAGTGAAAATCAATCGTTAGCCATGGAAGAGTTGGGCCTGGCTATGGTTGACATGTTTACAACACAGTTCGAGCCGGTGGAGGGATTCGATGATGATGTCTCGGACCTCTTCGAGTGTGGGCAGAGAAAATTCTATGAGCCCGACTATGTAGAGCCCACTCCAACCATGGACTTGGGTACGCCGACCATGCACGAAGCAGCTTTATTGCCCTCGGGCATCATACGCAAACTTAATTAAATTGAATGTATTGCAGTGTCATATTATTGCAATTATGTGTATTGTAATGTTATGTATTTGTTGTAGTTTTTTGTTAAATAAAAAAGAACTAACGATGAAAATAAATAATGTTTTTAATTTACCGGTGGGGGGATATCTATAATACTGAATGAATGAATGAACGAATGAATTATGTATTTTCTGATGTTTGCTCTTTCCTATGAAAAAAATATTTGATAATGTTCTTTCCTCTGAAATTAAACAAATACTAGTTTCCATATGTTTGGATGAAAAAAAACATGAAATAATAATACGTTGTTGTTTCCAGATCTTAATAATAAGCAAACTCCTGATCTTAATAATTAAACTAACCAGTGTTTGGAAATAAAATGGAACTTGCATATATTTTTTTTTTGTCAATTATCTTAGTTTCCTCCTTGACGAAAACGGGGCTGGCCCGCCCGTGAAGATGTTTTCTGTGAAACGGAATCTAGAGAAAATGAGACATATATCTGGGGTAACTGATGCAAAAATATAACTCGAGTGTCTCATTTTATTTTTTACCTGATTATTGAAACCTTACCAAATGTAAAGACAAACCCTTTATTTCAGATACAGCAGGAATTTTCTCAGCAGGAATTAAAAAAGACAGATATATTGTATTTACATAAAAAATCACATGCACACGTATACTAGTGCCATTAAAATACTCCAAAACACTGTTATATTCCTTTCACCAGTGTATTTTTTGGTTTGAATCTATTGAACATTAACCCTCTGTACCTTTCATAAATAGGGACCCCCTTCTTGATGCCTTAGACTCATCTTAAAAGCTCGAGACAAAAAGTGAAAAATCAGGTTAGGATAGGGCACCAGTTCCTCAGGTACACCCTGGGTGGTGGGCCCTGGGGACCCCTGGAGGAACGGACCACCACCCCACCCCGCCAGCCAGTCAGGTGCGCGCCGAGAGCGTCCTGACCCGACCACTTGAAAAGTTTTTTTACGATTTGGCCCGCCGGGGTTGAGTCGGCATGGAAGTACCCAACCGTTTCTTAAAATTTTTACTCCCCATATGTCTCCCTTTACACTACTTGTGTGTGGGGTGTGTGTGTGTGTGTGTGGGGTGGGTGTGTGTTTTCGATTTTTTGTATAATTTGCACGACGTTTCGAACCTCCATGGTTCATTCTCAAGTGAACAGATCTTACAATACTAGTTGATTTTATACCCGCATTAGGTCAGGTGATAATACAATGAAGGTGAAAACACGGGGGGATACATAAGGGATAAACATAGGGGCTGCAGAAGGCTTATTGGCCCATACGAGGCATCTCCTATCTAAACACAAAGATTAATCCAGTGTAATTGGCCTGTTATGTTGGACATTGTCTTGTGTTGGCATCGATATGTTCTTGTCTTGTCCTTACTCTCAAGTAAGGACAAGTTTACTCTACCCACCATGAGAGTAAGGACAAGACAAGAACATATCGATGCCAACACAGAAGACAATGTCCAACATAACAGGCCAATTACACTGGATTAATCTTTGTGTTTAGATAGGAGATGCCTCGTATGGGCCAATAAGCCTTCTGCAGCCCCTATGTTTATCCCTTATGTATCCCCCCGTGTTTTCACCTTCATTGTATTATCACCTGACCTAATTCGGGTATAAAATCAACTAGTATTGTAAGATCTGTTCACTTGAGAATGAACCATGGAGGTTCGAAACGTCGTGCAAATTATACAAATAAGTGTAATACACACTATAGTAAATCACTTCTTTTCTTCACCTTAAAAGTACGAAAATGAGTTTTGGAGAACTCCTATTTCAATTAAGCCCTGATGCTAAGAAAATAGTTAGAGGGATAGAAGCCCTAAACCAGAAAATAATACAGAATATGCGGTCATATTCAATGAAACATGTTTGAAAGAAAACCTGCTGCCAGTATACACCAATATATATATATATATATATATATATATATTGTGTTTACCTCGTTTATGGCAGGCTGGGGAATTGTGAAGTGGGTAATTGAGGACTGGCAGCTGCATGGGAGGGGAGTGAGGGGCGGGTGGGACATATGACCACACCTTAATGTGTGAGGCTCAAAGACTACACACCAGTACAGTTCTCCTTTCTTAGCGGTTGTTACGAATCTCACTAGGATTCTGCCATTACTCTTGATTCTCATATTACTTTATTATCTTGTTCTTTAATATAGCATCCAGTTGTATGATATAAGATTTTGTATGTTATATATATATTATAGCATGCTGTAGTGTGCCCGAGTTACCTTATATTGTGTGAGGCTTTTGGTGTTAATTTCTCATGTAGTTTCTCCGTTTGGGCAGTTGACCATATTTGGATATGGCCAGTGTAGGAACATTGTTGTCAATCGAGTGTTTATAGTTTTACCTTGATTTATTCCCATATTTGGTTTCCGTATTATTGTATGGAATGTTGTACCAGTGTTTACTACTCTTTAGTTTAACAATGTTTTGAATATTAGTGCTGCGTTTTATTATTAGAATTTCCACAATGTTTGTGTGGACGGTTAGTTGATTTTTTGGTAGACGCTTGGCCTGCGGACCAAGGCGTGGGCAGAAGCGTGGCAGCTGTTATCGAGAGGAGTTGTGTTTTAAGTTAAGTCATTGGTCACTGTTATTTTAGCCCATATAAATGTTAATTATCTGGTCAGATGATTTGAGTATTACTATTGATTAATCCATGTTCTGGTGATATTGCTCATGTCTCAATAATTAATTTCATTCTATGATATTGCATGCTGAAGAATATTTCTGGCTATTATACATTTAAATATTGTTAGGATTGTCCCCCTTAGCATAAATATATTGTTCTCCATTTTATGCAGTGATGTATATTTACCCCTAAACAGTTGTTGGCAAGGCCGATTTATTATCTTTTTTATTGCACTGCGGGGAGAAGAACCTTATTTAGTCTCAAGGGTGGTAGCAGCGGTATGTGGGATGCCTGCTGCTATGTGCCGGTGTGAGCTGTGTCAGGAATATGGTACGCCGTATTGCTGACACTCCCAGCAGTGTGGACGTGGTGGTGTTGGTATGTGGTATGTCCTGCTATGTGGATGGAGGGGGGGGGGAGGGGAGGGCGTGACCGACTATGAAAGAGGTTGATGATGACATTCGCAACAGTTAGGCCTCAACCTTTGAAGAGGTAACCCATGTGGTCATGTGGTAGGTATGGGCCGCATATCCTTAGCGCTCTGGAAGCAGGGAGGGTACATAAAACTGTCATTATTTAAGAAAAAATAATGACTACTTTCACACACAAACCCACTGCCAGCTGTTACCTCCCTTTCCCCTCCTCCCTCATTCTCCCCTCCAATCTTAAGACCCTGGACTCTCACGCTCCCATCAACACTTCCTGCCCATGTAGGGGAGGGGGGGGGGGGGGACTAATGGACGTCATTGATCTCCTCTCAGGTATGGGGGCTCCCCCCTCCCTCCACAACATAACCTACATTCTGCTGCTCCTCCTCCCTACATGACCGCATACCATCCACATAGCTTCCATCCCCTACCCAACATGTCTCTCAAGTGATGCCTGGCCGGACACCACGCGTCAAAACATCCGGGGGAGCACAGAAACCTTTGAGATGATGTACACATGCCCACATACTTACCCTCCCCTCCCCTCTTACCTACATGACCCAAAACATCCGTTTCATTTTACCCCTGTGACCCATAACGTCCCCCCTGACGCAACCCGTCCCATTCTACGGACTCCCACACCACTTTTGACTATGACCGAGTTCGATCCCCGAGGTTCTCCTCGGGTTTGGGACGGTTGTAGTCACATATTTCACTACTTACAGGCACTAATCTCGCTAATCGAAGACATAAAAAAACCTTGTTAAAATATTGAGGTGTCTTCACAGATCGCAAATGTTGGAGTTAAAATACAGTTGAATGCCTCCCTCCAACATTTCTTATTATCCTGCAGTACCTCTAGATCCATCCCAGTCCGAAAGGTCTTCAACAAAATACAGCGGTGTAAGCAGACATCAGGGTCAGTGATAGCAAAAATCCCAGCATTCGAGATACAATAAAAAAAGCCTGGATCCAAAGGCAGATAATGGTCAGAGAAAAACACAGAGCTTAACCCTAACTTGACCCATCTTGTCCACCTCTCCACACCGCCACCACCATCCAGTCCACCTCTCCACACCGCCACCACCATCCAGTCCACCTCTCCACACCGCCACCACCATCCAGTCCACCTCTCCACACCGCCACCACCATCCAGTCCACCTCTCCACACCGCCACCACCATCCAGTCCACCTCTCCACACCGCCACCACCACCCAGTCCACCTCTCCACACCGCCACCACCACCCAGTCCACCTCCCCACACCACCACCACCATCCAGTCCACCTCTCCACACCACCACCACCATCCAGTCCACCTCACCACACCGCCACCACCATCTTGCCCACATCTTCATACCTCTCTCTCTGCATATATGCGTGTCTTCCAGTTAACCTGCTCTGCTTTGTAATTTCATCTCTGTTTACAGTCTACGATATTTGGGAAAGTAGGCTTATCTTTATTTTCCCATTTCATTTTTTGTATTTACTCATCCACCATCATATATTTGCACCCAATAAATTGCAAGATATTATTTACTGAAACTGATCCGAATTGCAAAAATTTATATCCACATATAATCATGTTTTGCACGATATATATAAATAAAAAAAATTGTATACATGTGGAACCGGTCTTACATTCTTGTAAAGCCACTAGTATGTGTAGGATTTTGGGCAAGTCCTTAATCTGAATTTTTCCTGGCATACGACCTGCCAAATCGTGTAACAATGATGTTCCCATTGACTGCAGTAGCATAAATTGAGACGTAGACCGTGTAGACACCTTTGAAACTTATGCCAGTGGGCACACCTGTCACAGGGGGCAGGGGCTACGTCTCAAGGGGTGCAGTAGGTCCTTCCCTGGGGGGCGCCCTGGGGACGTCTCGCGGCACATTCTAGGTCGCCAGGGGGTGAAAAAGGGATGAAAAGGGGGGTGTAAGGGTAGGAGGAGTAAGTATAGCAACAGGTGTGTACGATGGAAAAGATGGAAGTATGTAATGGGAGCGTAGAGTTAAGCCGGTGTACATGTAAAGCAAGTTAAAAGTATATGTGGGGCAAGAGTTAAGCAAGTTGAGAGCAGGAACGGTTCGCCCACATGACAACACATGCCTTGGAGACCGGGTATATTATGTTGTTAGGTTAGGGAAGGCGTGGGAAGTGGAAGAGAAGTGGCACGCGAGGGCATTAGTGGTAATGAGAGAGGAGGGAGGGGATGGGGCGGACGGGGTACCAGCTGTCCGCTGCCAGCAGCCAGCCAGTCCATCTGTGTTTTCGCATTAACATTCACCTCTCTGTTTAAAAAAACAGACATTAAGGAAAAGAATAGACTCCTGTGTCGATAATCTGAAGGTGGTGTTTCTAGCCTCCATAGTGGTGGTACATCAACACATGGAGAGGGTTTTCTCACACAGTGACACACAACTTAATGTCACAGCCTAATATCCAATTTCCACTGTGGAAGTAAAAACACTACAGCAGTCGGATACTGCCTATCATCCCTAATCGTTTAAAGTTGGAGGAAGAGTCTGGGACATGTTCCCTTGGCCTCGGTCGAGACTACTGGTCATTGCGCTAAGGAGGTGTCTATTACTACCACTGGCGCTCCTGTGTGCTCCCCCTCCCCCCCCCCCACACCTGCAGTCATTTATCACCGAGTATTTTTCCTTGGGAAACTTGGAAAACATAAGTTATATATGCAGAGAAATCTGTGTAACATTGTCCATATTAAGAAAGGCTCACATCAATCTGTTTGTTCCGCGAAAGTTAAGAAAAAACATCGTCGCCAATCAGACAGCCAACTCCTAAATAAATCTCAATCTATAACATATTTGTTTTGTATCTCGTTGAGGGAAGAGTGTGTCAGGGTCATGGCTATACATTCTTCAATCCTGCATATCATCCGCTGTTATTCTTTGAACATAACATGAAAACATTATTTCTTAGCCCCAAATAGAATTTTTTGAATGTAAAGTTAGCCTTAGAGCATCTTCATTATAACAGTCACCAAATAATGTGTTTTTTCTTCCACTCATTTCATCGTAGTTTGAGCTTTTACTTTCCAAGTAACTGGTTTCAAAAGACTCTACACATCTCAACTCAGCAAAAATCAGAGGAACAATCTAACGACGAACGATCGATTGTCCAGTCGCACCTTATCGTTAGCTGTCAGACCGCTTCACCCTCGCTTATCCCTCATTTGCTAGCCTTTAACTATGAGGTCATATCACATCAACAACTGGATTTAAGTATGTCGAGCCGGGGGCTGGACACCAACAACGAGCAATTCAGTCTTAATGTTTCATTCGTTGTACAGATAAAATGAGAGGACATGTTCCCTACATCTTTTCATTTTTTACTTGATATAAAGACAAAATGAAGCATTAGACTATTATCAAGACAGAATAATGAAACAAATATTTACCAATTGTCGTGAGTTTGAACATGAGATCAGCGTAGTTAACAGTCTCATGAATGGGCTAGCCATGCCCTCCCACGCCCCCTCCCCTCATTTTCAGCATGATTTAAAGATGGAATAATGTAACCAATAAAAATGCTATGAGGGTATCGGGTAGGCTGCTCCATGGGTTACTTTCGTGTAGGCTGCTCCACTGAGGACTTTCAGGTAGACTATACTCACAACAGCACACGCTAACTGCATGAGGTGCACTAATCCTGCAGCAGGCCTCCTTCAGGAAGTAACCCCCATCAGTAGGACCGCATCAAAGAACCAGCCTATACTGGCTCGTTTAGGGGACAGTCATCTCTCATACCCCGCATCCCATCCACACCTCTCATTCACCCGCCATCTCATTACCAGTCAATTTCTTAAGTCATAGCCTCACCATATCTCCATCTGAGTCTATTTTTCCTCGGGATTCTTTGAAAACATAACAGTTATATAAGCAGAGAAATCCATGTGACATTGTCCAATTTTAAGGAGGGTTCACATCAATCTGTTTATTTTGCGAAAGTAAAAAAAAAAAAAAAACATCGTTGCCAATCAGACAGACAACTCCTAAAATCTAAATCCAAGAAACACATTGTTGATCTTTTTTTATTCAATGTACACCTAAATACAGCAGCTTTTCACTTTATGTAGGTTAAATTCATCAATTGAGGGGACATGTTCACCACATCCCCCCCTCATTTTTTTTTTTACTTGGTATAAAACCAAAATATGGCAACGTAAAACATTGATATGTTTTACATTGAATCAGAAAAAACACAAGACAAAATTTAGCAATAACAAATAGCTGACTAGTCATAACATAATTCATTTCCTTCTCAGTTTTATACAGTAGGAAGTCTTTTTAGTTTAAAAAATACTTCCACCATCTTACACCTATACTGAGAGAGAAAGTTAACCATAACATGAATATTTTATCTAGTTTTAAAAAGATTTGAATAAGAGGAGTCATGTTCCATAAAAATACTTTACATCAACCAATATCTATGAGCAATAAGAGGGGGTGTGATCACCACATACAAATTCCATGAATTACACTGTTAGCAAGGCAAAACATAAAAGACAAAATGTAGCAATATGCAATCAGCTGCCTAGTCAATAACATAACTGGTAATATTTCACAGGCTTTTATCTATTTCAAGTTTTTCAACTATTTCTCTTCACTTGTGCTAAGTGAACCAGACAAAAATGCGACATTTCACTATTAGCAAGGTAAGGCAATACATAACAAGACAAATGTAGCAATATGCTATTAGATTGTCAAAACATATAACGTGTATTGTGTATTATTTCACAGGCTTTTAACTATTACTAGTTTTTTCTTCTAGCAAATAAGGTTCCTTTAAGCAGTTAAACACTTTAAACACCGTTTCTGTTTCAAAACGTTGCTAACTTTTACCAGTCACCTGGTAGCATCCTTCCAGCGTTTCTTAACTAAAATTATTCGTCAATCAGGTGAAAATAATCAAGTTTACATTCGTTCAACATTTGTTAACTACAGTAAGCTTCAATCGACTTAAAATACTCAATTTATTGCATCGTTACATCATTTATCTACCCTTTGTGTGAAAATAAAGTCTTTGCATTCACTATCAATTCCTTTAAGAAACTGCTATGTGACAATAAGTCCTCAAGATTTTTTTATTTGTATTTTATGGTATATATAAATCTCATTATATCTGGATCTCCATCGTTTATACAGATCAGGCTTTCATTCATTTCTGCCGTAATGAGTGTAGATTTAGTTTTTCACATTTCATATTGGGTGTGTAGATTTAGTTTTAAACAAAGCTGTACCACTAGTCCACGAACTAGTGGACTAGTGGTGACAAGATTTCTCAGTGTGCACAGTTTTAAGAGTTCACAGTGAATTATTTCGGTCGTGGTTATGTTTAATGAATACCATTGCTTTTTATTTCTACTGATTACACTGTGTTAAGCTTTTCAGTCATATATTCTTTTTCAAATAAAATTTACTTCCTGTTTCCATCAGCATCGCTTCACAAAACATATATATATTAAACAGCTTTCAAATTCTTTGCAACTGCAGTTCAGTTTCTTTTCAATATCATGGCTTTTGTTGTTTCCCCTTTCAGTATCTAGTTCAAGACATTTAGTTTAGTTCATTTATTATGCACCCCATACCTATCTTGTGGGCAGTAGTGGAAAGTGTTACAGAGGCACATAATGGGCTCAGGGACAACCCCACAATTCATTTAGATAAGCAAGTTACAATCTTGATGAGCTAGTCATAAAATTCAGTACAAGTCGTTACAACAATCGGTTCGAGATCGACCACAAGTACAGTTTCTAAATTAAGCACAATTGATATATTTGTCCTGCACACCGCCTCCCATTCAGTGGGCAGCGGTGGATAGGTTACAATCACTTAGTTACTACCTACAGTTAGCAAACCAGGGATATTTGGCTAAAATTTCTGGTAGCAAATCATTTTGAATGAAATATTTACACATCGTTGGAACATTGGTTATAGAATTGTCTCTGAATTCACGTATCTTTTCGCACTTCATCACAGTGACAGGGTGTGCTAATAATTTTGTTGACGGTTTACATTTGGTCAGGTCTACATCGGCAGATAATGAGAATTCCCAGAGATACTTGTAACCGAGTCTAAGCCGAGCAGTAGTAACATCTGGAAGGCTCCTGATTTTATTGGATAAACCAGAGATGAGTGGCTCCTCTTGCATGATAGTATGATAGATGAAATTACTGGTGTCCATTTCACTTTGCCTCAGATCTACAAGATCTTGAAGTTCTCGGTGTACTGCTGCTCTCAGATTGCTTATTGACAATCCAAGGTTACACTCAACGGCTCCTTTAAAGGCAGATTCTTTGGCTAACTTATCAGCTCTATCATGCATCCGGAGGCCAACATGAGATGGAGACCACATGAAATGGACTCTTACCATCTTAAAAATTTTGTTGTGTCTAGCTTCGGACACGAGCATGTTACAGTTATGTTCTAAAGAGTTGAGAGCAATTAAGGATGATAAACGCTTTGGCTCGGCCCGAATGGATGGATGGCCCGAAACGCTTTGCGTAATAGTGGCTTGAGGCATTGTATGTACTAGCTCTATCTATAAAGCCAACAAACTTTGTAAAATCTCTATGTATGTACCTTACCTAAATAAAATTATTATTATATTATATATTACTATTATTATTATTATAAGGAGTCACTTAAAATTAATGTATCAAGTTGTACAATAAATGTGTACAAGTAATGACTTGTACACATTTCAGTGCAAGGAGCAAGGCAAGTAGTTCGGTCTGAAGGGCCCAGTTGTTTATACGGACTCCCCACTCAAAGTAAAAGCCATCGCCCATTGTCAGGACAATTGCACTTTCAGTTGCACCCGTGGTGCGGTGTAGGGAACGATCAGTGTATATGATTTGAGAGAGAATGCTCTGTGGACAGAGCATCATTATTGCTTAAGGCGTTGAGCTGTGCCTCAAGATGAAGCTTGGGTTGATCTCAATATGCTTGGGTGGAATTAGTCAACCTGTCCTCGTCCCCACCCACAAACTTGTTCCGCTGAAGGCATATTGTTAAGTTCCTCTTTAGTAAATACAGAGATAAAATATTTATAAACAATACTACTCTCTTCGTCCTTATCCGTTAATTTAAACGGGGCCTAACCAGAGCACGATGTAGCAGAACACCACCACCAACTGAACAAATACGTCCGAGAGGCTCAAATCACTCTGACGAAGGTTCGAAGCCTCGTCAGGGCCCTTGTGGATTTGTTCATTTGATGCATCACGCTATTGTGATTTGTCCGTTTAACACCAGGTGCCTTGTTACTAAAGGTTTGATTAATAAATCCCAGTGTCCTATTTGCCTTATTATGAATAATAATAGTTATATTCTGGCCATCAAACAGACAGGATGGAAGCAAAGCACCTATGGGATATAATATCTAGAGTATTTAGGTCTAGCAGTATGTGTGCCATGGGTGACTTTAATTTTAGTGGAATAAATTGGTTTAACAGACCAGGAAATAATGAAGCAGATTTTCTAGAATTAATTGACGATTGCTTTCTTGCGCAACACATTAAGGAACCAACGCGGGAAAATAATATTTTAGATTTAGTGTTAACTAACAGGGAAACACAAATTAATGACATCGAAATAAGGAGCGAGCTAGGTAACAGTGATCACAAAGAAATCAGATTTAGCAGAATAGAATAGATCTGTAGGAGAAAACTGTTAAAGTGTGAGATTTTCGAAAAGCTGATTTCAATAGCCTAAGAAATTTTTGGGGTCAAATAGATTGGAAAGTCTTGGGCATAGGGGTGGGCTGGTCTTGGAGCGAGACGTGAACCCAGCGATATGTGACAGAGATTTCAATGAGGATTCAAAATACACCTTATTTAAAAATATTCTAAGCAAAGGCCAAGGTGGAAATAATGATGGACCAGATAAGAGTGAGGAAACTACTACTGAGATTTAAGCCAGCCATAGAATTAGGAGCAAGAGGGGAACCCCGATCGTATAAGGAATTCTTCCAAGAATGGGAGTTGGAAATAAATGGTTGTCGAGGGCACAGTGTCAATTGCCGGCTGGAAAGATACTGCAAATCAAATGCAATATCTTTCATAGACAACTGGTAACACTTCTGTGGAAGAAATGTAGTGTATGCTCAGGAGGAGGTGCATCTATCAAAGGCTGGGGTGGTTGTTGCAAACTCGTTGGAACCAGTGATTGGAGGCGTTTGTTTGGGTTTAAATTGTTAGTAGATAGTGGTAGGGGAATTGATAGGGAGGAAGGAGGTAATAGAAGTAAGTGTTTGTGGGAGAAACAAATTGGCATAATGATTAGGGAAAGAGAAGGGCCTCAAAATAACAATAAAATTAGGGTATGCTACACTAATAGTAGAAGTCTAAGAAACAAAAACGATTTAAATGCTCTTTTCTGCACAGAAAGAGATTATTGCACTTACTGAAACGTGGATGAATGTAGAAAATAGAGAACTATTAGCTGAATATCGAATATATGGATATAAACTATTTCACACAGATACATTGGACGAGGAGGAGGAGTAGCAATATGTTAGTGAAAATTTGAAATGTAGTCTCAGAGGGAATTAAAACCGAGCCTCACACAAACGATTTGGATAGAATAAAACGAAAAAGCAAATAATCTTATAGAAGTTATATACAGGCCATCAAACAGACAGGATGGAAGCAAAGCACCTATGGGACGAAGTATCTAGAGCATCTAGGTCTAGCAGTATTTGTGTCATGGGTGACTAATTTTAGTGGAATAAATTGGTTTAACAGAACACGGAATAATGAAGCATAAGATTTTATAAAATTATTTGACGATGGCTTTCTTACGCAACACATTAAAGACCAATGCGGGTAAATAATATTTTATATTTAGTGTTAACTAACAGGGAAACAAATGAATGACATCGAAATAGGGAGTGAGCTAGGGAACAGTGATCATAATGAAAACAGATTAAGCGTAGAATGGAATAGATCTGTAGTGGAAAATTCTGTTAAAGTGCCAGGTTTTCGAAAAGCTAATTTTAATAGCCTAAGAAATTTTTTGGGTCAAATAGATTGGAAAGTCTTGGGCATAGGGGATGGGCCGGTCTTGGAGTGAGACGTGAACTCAGTGATAGGTGACAAAAGGGGATTTCGATGTGGATTTTAAATATAACTTGGTTTAAAAATATTCTAAGCAAAGCACAGGAACGTAGTATACCTTATAAATTTAATGGATCGAATACTAATGATCCAAAGTGGATAACAATGGACCTGAAGAACTTTATAGGTAAAAAGAGCGTGGTACAAAAGTATTAAGAATGGGGGAGGTCAGTTTAGAACAAGAATTTGTACACTAATTAGAAATGTTAAAAAATAGTTAAGGAGGGCAAATAGAAACTATGAAGTTCGCATAGCATGGCAAGCAAAGACAAATCCTAAAGGTTTTTTTCAATTATATCGAACAAAGGTTAGAGAACGAATAGGTCCATTAAAACCTGAGACAGGTCAAATAACGGATAATGACGAAGAGATGAGTAGTATTTTTAATAAATATTTTATATCTGTATTTACTAAAGAGGCACTTAATATGCCTTCAGCCGAACAATTCTATGTGGGTTGGGACGAGGACAGGTTGACTAGTTTAGCAATTACTAGTCTTAATTTCATTCTAGGGACGATGTAATTAAACAAATAGTAAAACTCAAACCAAACAAATCCCCAAGGCCAGATGAAGTGTTTGCCAGGGTGCTTAAAGAATGCAAGGAGGAGTTTTGCGAGCCACTGTCTACCATATTTAATAACTCAATACAGTCAGACAGAGTGCCAGAGTCATAGAAGGTTGCAAATGTGATACCAATTTTTATGAAAGGAGATAGATCACTTGTGTCACACTATCGGCCAATTAGCCTAACGTCTATTGTAGGAAAGTTATTTAAATCGATAATTACAAATACAATTCATCTTCATCTGGAAAAACAAATTAATAAACGAGTAGCAACAGTTTTACAAATGGCTGTTCATGTTTAACAAATTTGCTATCTTTTTATTCCAGCAGAGTTGAGGCATTTTTTTTTATTTTTTTTTTTATTTTTATAAATTACACAAATACAAGAACACACAAAACAACGCAAACCTGTACACATCAAGTATACCATTGAAGGAACAGTACACAGGGATAAACAGTCTGTACACTAAACAATAACAGTAACCACAAAACAAACAAGCGCTGAACAAAATAAAAACGCATTGAAGTAATGGGCTAAACAGTACAGGGAACACTTTCCTGGATTTTCGACTTAGAATTACGGGCGTTTTCCCTAATCGCTTGTCGGATCACGACGTAAATTTACGGTGCGGTTTAAAATATTTGTAAAAAATCCAGTTTAAATCCGATTTACTTGGGGGTTGTTTCAAACTCCGCTCCATGAAATTCCCGTTCTCTCGGGTTGGCCGCAAGTCACGTCGGCCTACTGGGTCACGTGACAGGCCGTGACCCAGTGATCCGTCACATGATCGGCTCTCTCCCCCCCTCGGCCGCCAAACTCGCACGTTTTCAAGGATTATTACCCGTTTGTTTGTGTTTATAACCCACTAAATTCATTAATAATGGATCCAGCACCAGGCCCAAGCGGTGTTTCGGCTACAGGAGCCTCAGAATCAAGTGGAAAAGACAGGATTACCGCCATCTATAGGAGGTTTGCTGGTATGAGGCTCACTCCCACCAAGATTCCCAATGTCTTGGATGCCTTTGATCAAGCTGAAAATGAACGAAGTGATGCAGAAGGTGAGGATGTAGAAGAATAATTTGAAATTGGGGGCCGTAGACCCCTTGGGGATGACTCAACAGAGGATGAGACTGAAAGCCAAACTGAGGAGGAGGAGGAGGGGGCGAGTTGCGGGCGACAAGCGAGTTGTCTCTGATTACCAACCTACACAATGCAGACACAAAGAAAGTTCAGAGAAGAAAACGAGTTCGCAGGGCAGATGGAACAGTAAGACTACAGCAGGTTGTGGTGAACAAACCACAGGCAATTGTTGACTACAATAAGTTCATGAAGGGTGTTGACCACTTTGATCAAATGGTAAAGTATTACCATTTCGCCAGGAAATGTCACAAGTGGACCAAGAAAATAACATTTTATTTCTTGCAAATGGCATTGCAAAACGCTTATGCATTGTACAAGGCCAACACAGATGATTGAAGGAAACTAACTCTGCTCCAGTTCCATGAAGTTGCTATTTGGTCTTTATTGAAATTTGACAAGGCAGAGTGGCCTGCAACAACTACACCATCTCCACATCTAGTTCATGCTCCAGACATAAATGATGACACTGGTCCTGTGTATCCTGCTGCTGACCCGTCAACACCTGGCCCGTCGGGTGTGAGGCGCCCTCTCTTCACGTCTACACCTAGTGCTGAAGCTGAATCTGATGAAGATAATTCATATTCCACATTAGTGTTTGAAAACAATAGTGAGCGACGATTCAGACAGTAGTTTATTGCCAACCCAGAGACAACAGCGACGTGTTGTTATAGCAGAGACTCGCCTGAACTATAAATTGAAACGAGCTGGTAAAAATCCCCAAACGTCGCAGGTGTGATGCGTGTGCAAAGTCGGGTATCAGGAAGGAAACTGGTATAGCGTGCAAGACATGCGATGTTCCACTTTGCGTCATACCTTGTTACACCACTTATCACAGGAAAAGGGTGTATTGGGTGGACAAGAAATAACCACCTACATCAGCTTCACTCCACCTAGGAACATCTGTTGAGCAACTTCAGGAATCAGTACCTGAAGGAGGTGGAGTGGAGATAAAATGCTCAACTTATTTTACTACAATCGTCTTTGCTTTGGTAACTACACATAATTGTCTTAGATTGTTTCAGTATTGTAGTCTATTTTCTTAGGAATATTTTGATACCTAAATGAGAACTGTAGCACGAAAACTAAAGTAAGTATACATGAAACAAGAGAAACTTTTTTTGTGGGTGTTGCGGGTGTGAGTTGGAGTGTCAAGAGCGGGTTCCGGTTGTGTGTTTTCCGTCATCTCTACAGCTGTGAATTCCAAGGAATTGTATTTGATATGCATATGTCTGTGTAGGGAATTTTATTCCGAACACTATACAAAAAAAAAACGGTGTGAAACAAGTATAAACTTGAAAAACATGAGCAAAGTAAAAACTTTTGACGCTCACGGGTACAAATTTTATTCGCCGCAAATTTATTTGACGCTGTGTTGGCCAACTGTACCCATGTTCTTATAGAACTTTCTATTGCGAACACATTGCTATAAAAATGAAATACGTAGCTCCAGAAATAATGTCAGGACAGTGAAATAAGTATAAACATTCAAAGCGCTGCATCACACCAGTGTCGTCGCTGCTGAAATCACTGCTAACGCTTCGCCCAGTTCCCACACTCGTGCGGGTCACCCGATACCATAATTAGACATTGATAGGCATATGTCTGGGTGGGGAATTTTATTGCGAGTTCAGTGATATCAAAATGAGCGCTGTAGGATGACTGAGGCTGGCAACAAACTAAAGAGTATGAACATTTACTTCCTGTTTGGGTGTCACGGCAAGTCATCTTCGTGTTTATTTACTTCGTGGTGGGATACCAAATGCTTGGGTGACATTTTGTGCATATGATCTTTTAGAGAATTTTATTGCCAACGCATTGATACCGAAATGAAAAACGTAGCTCGAGAATTGATGTTAGGAGCGTGAAAAGATTATAAACTTTTTTGTGTTTACGCTTGAGCGCCCAGAACGCCGCGCGCACAACCCGCTTTTTTTCGAGCTAGTGCTGTGCGCACTAAAGTGTTTAAGTGCTAAAACAGTACATGGAAACAATAGGCTAAACAGTTCATATCTACATAGCAACACAGAACATGGCAAAGAAAATTACATGAAAAATAAAGAAAACAATAAAGTACATAAATAACATTTAAACACACCTGGAACCAAGAACACAAAACATACACAGACATGGACTTAGAATCACGTGCACAAAACCACGCCTACCACACACACAGAAGAACAAAGGAGCATAGGACCATACACGCGCTACCCAGGAAAATGACACACTAAATGAGAAGAAAGTATGTACACACACACTAAACACTCTTAAACAACAAGACAAACACACTCATACCACCCACACCACCACGGCACACCACACAGCACCCAAGCACGCAAAATAATGGGTTACAGGCCAAAGCGAAACACGGCCACAAAAAGAACAGTAGAAAACAGTACAGCAGAAAACCCAGGCCCACGCAAGAGCCAAAAACCCCCTCAAAACCACACGCATACGGACACAACCGGCACCCGGAGGTACGGAAACACACCACACACACACACACAGGAGCAGCAGCATCTCAAGGGGGGAGACACACAATCACACGCAACCCCCGCCAAGGACACCCAAAGAAGCAGAAAGGGAGCGCATAGCACAGCAAACCCCGAAACCCCCCAACCCCTCTAAACCCCCATCGACACCCCAACCCCACCCAAGACGAGAACATCACCTTCCCACCAAGGCACCTGCCGACCCAAAGGCAACCCCACGAACATAGGCATCTGTGAACCACCGACCAAACTCCTCCGGAAAAGCGCGCTGCAACCACCACCAGGTAAACCGCATGCGCCCTCGCAAAAATTCTAAAATTCGGGCAACCCCAAAACCCTCCCGCCTCCCAACCCACACACAAAACACATAATCAGCAACCAAAACACAATGTATTACGCACCCGCAGCGGATAAGCCGGAAAATACAAAAACAAAAACTGCAAAACATCACCGACAACCCGGACCACAAAACACCTCCAGGACATCCCGAAACCAGTCCACCAACCCCTGTAACCGGACACAAAAATAAAATACATGCACCTGCGATTCACTTAAACCACAATGAACACACGCCCCAGAATCACGCAAGCCAAGCATACACAACCGCTCATGAGCTCAAGCTCAAGCATACACGTCCGCTGCAGAACCCGAAACAGCAATTCATGCTGCTGAGGCGCCAAGAACCGTGCCCCCAAACACGACCAGATACCACCCCAAGCCCAACACGGGAATAAGCCCTCCACTCGAGGCCGCACCCGGGGCAACAACACCCCATACACAGCCTTGCACGAGAAGGACAGAAACCCAGGATGGCGGCAGAGCTCCCGAAGAATCCCCACGGCCCAAGAATAAACGGGGGTAAACAAGGCCACCTCCTGACAAACCCCCAAATCAACCAAAAAACTGAAGCGAAGCGAGCAGAAAAAAACACCCAGCGTATTCAACCCCCCACCGAGAGCCAGCCCCCGACGCAACGAGACCCAGAAGAGGGCCTCGGCCTTCGTGAAGACGTCAGGAATGCCAACACCCCCCTCTCTCATCCCTAACACCAACGTCGGACGGCGCACCGGTTGATAACGCCCACACTACACATATCTATACACCACACTCTCCAAACTCAAGGCCTTCCGACGATCCAACGGGAAACATCGAGCCACAAACCAGACACGCGACAAGACCTTACACGCAACAAACAGTTCCCTCTGATAAAGCGTCAAAGGACGACGCGACAAAAGGCCAACTGCAACAACAACCGACCGAGAGAGAGCACCCCAATTCCACTCCAAGGAGTGGTCATAGGAGGCAAACCAAGTAACCCCAAGAACCCGAATCGAGGAGACCACCGGAAACCAAGACCTATCCCACACCAGGCGGGAGGCCCACTCACCGATCCCCATCAACCCCGACTTCGCCCGATTAAGAACGGCCCCCGTAGCGGACTCAAACCGCAGGAGAACGTTCTGGACAGCTCCAACAGAACCCTCCGAAGCTACAAACAGAACGGTGTCGTCAGCATACCCGCAAACGGGTAGCCGGAGACCGGACGGCAGACAAGGAGGCACAATCAAGGAACACGCTTTCACCGCCTGGAAAAGAGGTTCCTGAAAAATCACATACAAAAGCATGGACATGGGACACCCCTGACGAACAGAACGGCAAATAGGAAAAAATGAGCTAAGAAACCCATTCACACAAACGCGACTGCGACTCCGGACATACAACAAACGGACCCACCCCACAAACACCACCGGAAAACCAAGCCTCTCCATAGCACTAAAAAAAAACTCTAAAGATACCCGATCAAAGGCCTTGGACCAGTCCAAGCTAATCATAGCCGCCGAAAGCCGATACTCGGACGCATAGAGAAGCACGTCACGAAATAAGTCATTGCAATGCATCAGGGCACGGCCAGGCACACCACAAAATTGCTCCATAGAGACCACCGACGCAACGACACCCCGACATCGACGCGCTAAAACCTTAGAAAGAATTTTATAATCAACATTTAAGAGCGTAATAGGCCTCCAATTAGAAAACAACTGCAAATCGCCCGGCTTCGGGAGCAGCCGCACGATTCCGTCACAAAAGGAATCAGGCAGAGCACCCAAACGCAAACACGCCTGCACCACTTCCAAAAGCACCTCCCCCAACACATCCCTGCAGAGTTGAGGCAGTTGATACTGGTAAGGATTGGTATGTGTACCTTGACTTTAGCAAAGCTTTTGATACAGTGCCACATGAAAGTGATTAAAAAGATAGAGGCTCATGGTATTGGGGGTGGTATACTAAGTTGTTTAGGGCATGGCTATACCAAACGAAACGGTATAAATGGAGTCAAGTCAGCGTGGGAAAATGTTGTAAGTGGAGAGCCTCAAGGCTCCGTCCTGGGAACTCTGTTATGTATACTATATATTTATATATGATTTAGATTTAGGTATGAGTAGCAATATTTGCAAAATTGCGGACGATACAAAAATCTGTAGGGGAATTAACACAGAAGACGACTCTCTATCACTTTCAAGTTCATCTAAATAGTGATTTGAAATTATCAAAAGATTGGCAGATGCAGTTTAATGCTGATAAATGTAAAGTTTTGAGGCTAGGTAATGATGATAGTTACAAGATACGAGCTAGATGGTGTTGAGATTGTGAAATCGAATTGCGAAAGGAATCTGGGAGTTATGATTAGTAATAATTTAAAACCAAAGGATCAATCTTTGAATATTCGAAATCAGGCAAATAGGACACACATTAATTGAAGCGTTAGTAACAAAACACCTGGTGGTGTTCTTCAGCTATATCTTGCTATGGTTAGCCCCTATTTAGATTATGCAGTTCAGTTTTGGTCGCCGTATTATAGAATGGATATAAATTCACTTGAACGTGTCCAGCGTAGGATGACAAAGGTTTCTAATTAAAGGAATTAACTGTCATATGAAAAGATATTAACAAAGCTTAAATTGCATTCACTGGAAAGGTGAAGAGTAAGGGGGTGACAGTATTTACCCAGGTCATTACTGAAGACAAGGTAAAAACATGAGGTGCTCTGTTCTGTGACGTGAGGGGTTAACTTTTGTATATAGGTAAGAGGCACATGCACAGCTTTTAACGGAGCTTGGTCTCGACTTTATATGGTTGACTGTTACTCTGTGTTCTGTTTGACAGAAAACTGAGTTTCCAGGGGTCTATTTTACCGGTTATTTCCATTGACCTAATTTTGTGTGTTCAGGTAAGGAGCTATCACTCCATGGTCACATTTATCGAACGCCTTTGCGAAGTCCGGGTATACATCTGCATTCTGTTTTTCTTCTAATGCCTAAGTGACTTTGTCGTAGTGGCCAAGTAGCTGTGAGAGGCACGATCTTCCCGCTCTAAATCCATGTTGGCCTTTGTTGTGAATATCATTGGTCTCCATGAAACTGGTGACCTGACTAATCACTCAAATACTTTTATTATGTGGGACGTTAGTGCAACTCTTCCATAATTCTTTGCAAATGCTCATCTTTCTCCTTTTCCTTTCCACATTTCTTCTTCTTTCTACCTTCTCCATTCATTACCATCCCTTAACCACGAACACACTTTAATTTTTATTATAGAAGAATGTAAATGCGAGGGGTAAAAGCTTCCAGCATGTCAATCTGTCGACCATTAGAGAGGAGTATCTATGATGACCGCAACTCAAACTTCTCATTATTTTTACTTTTTTTTTTTTACATAAACCTCTACTTCGTTGAGAAGCTTCGACGTTTTGGTCCGTCCTGGACCAGTAAAAACTGAAACAGGTCAGCTGTCAACTGAGATAAATATATATAAATGATTCAAACATCGATTTACAAATGGCCGTTCATGCTTAACATGCTATAATTTTATTCGAGCATAGTTGTGGTAGTCAATAATGGTAAGGTTTGTGATGTGTACCTTGACTGTAGCAAAGCTTTTGATATAGTTCCACATGAAAGATTGATTATAAAGATAGAGGCTCACGGTACTGGGGCTGCTATATTAAGTTGGATTAATCACTTCAGGACGGTGTAAATATGAAAAATATGTAAATATGGAAGCCGTATCATAAGGTTTGCTTAAGTCAAGGTACACAACATTACAAACCTTTCCACAAAATATACAGATGACATTTTTTACTGTTTCAGATTAGTCTGTCAAAATAACACAATTAAGAAAAAATGTTCCCGGTTTGTTCAGAGTTCAGATTTCTACGTTCTAATTTCGTTGTACGTCGGTAAATATACTAATGTCCTCATCGTTACTGTAAGTACTACCAAAACTGGAGGATGGGCTGGTATATTATACTTGTGTTATCAGTGCAGATCGCATCACAAATGCTTTCACGACGTAAGAAAATAGCTCGAATCCTTTGCAATCTTAGAAGTTACAGATTAAATAAACATCTATATATTAAACTTGCCAGACACATTAAACTTGTGTTAGTTTCATTGCAGATCTCATCCGAAATGCCCGCCAGGAGGGAAGCTACCCACTACGCCTACTTGGACCTGCCAGATAGCATGAAACTCAGCATGAAGAAACTGCAAGATTCTCTCTGGAGCAAAGCCAAGGAGCTCAAACATGTTGCAGCTGACCCAGACCACGGGCACATCAGCCTCGGCTACTTCATACTAGACAGAGGTAAGGAGTTGGGAAAGTGTTAGTAAATAAGTAGTGAAGATGACAGTTAGGAGAATTGGTCAGTGGGAAGTTTACAGTCATTTGAGGATCAATAGTTTGTGTTATCCAATCTAAGCTGTTTGTTTATTAGCTTGTGGTGGAAGAAGCTAAGTTAGGTTCTTGAATTTTAATATATTGTATATAAAGAACTGAAAAGAGTGTGATTTATCTGCGCTAAAATATAGTGGGACTGCAATGCGATTGAACTCGCGTCCCTTGACTCTTATTACCAGTTGAACCATGACTAAAGAAATATCTCTAGTATAGTTACTTGAAGTGTGAAATGTACCAACATTATCGACAGTATACATGTATCGGTAAAACTATGTTTTTTAAATTTATATATTTTTTTCCAAATATGCGTATATACAAAACAGGTTAAAAATTATAAAATTCTTATTTTGTAATTTCAGAAAGATGGAGCGAGGTAGATAAGCGTAAGCAGACAGATGAGAATGTTGTGGTCGACATTCGTCAACTGATTGCGAAGTTCATGGTAAGTACAACAACCTCGTACCTGTTAAATTGATCAATAAATGCAAACTAAACTGCATAACTGAGGAAAGATGTTCAGGTTCAGGTAAATGTTCGATTAATCCTCGTCTATTTCGTAGCACCTAATGTGTCTCCCCACAGTCACAAATTTAGCTTCATTGCACTTATTAAACCCATTAAGAACATAAGAATGAAAGTAAGTGCAGAAGGCCTATTTGCACATATGAGATAGCTCTTGTATATATCCACCCATCTTGTATACATCTTGTATATATCCAATCTCATTCATATACGTGTTTAACCTACTCTTGAAACAATCAAGGTACCCCACTGCTAATATGTTACAGCAGTAATTAGTTCCACACAATATCAACCATGTTACCGAACCAGTATTATCCATTATCCCATTACATTTTGCAGGGGGTAATGATGTTGGACGAGTTAGGAGTGAGGAACTAACACAGATTCAGGACAGCCATTGAATTAGTTAGGAGCAAGGGAGGAATCCCGATCATATGTGGCATTCTTCCAAGATAGGGAGTGGGAAATGAATGGATGTCGAGGGCAATTGGTGTCAATTGCCGGCTGGAAAGATCTTGCAAATCAAATGCAATATCTTTCATAGACAACTGGGAACACTTCTATGGAAGAAATGAAATGTATGCTCGTGATGGGGTGCATCTATCGAGGGCTGGGGTTGTTGCTGTTGCGAACTCGTTGGAAGAAGTGGTTAGAGGTGTTTGTTTGGGTTTAAACTGTTAGTAGATAGAGGTATGGGAATTGATTTGGAGGAAGGAGGTAATAAAAGTGTGTGTTTGTGGGAGAAAGGAATTGGCAAAATGATCAGGGAAAGAGAAGGGCCTCAAAATAACAATTCACTTAGGGTATATTACACTAACAGTAGAAGTGTAAGAAATAAAATTAACGAATTAAATGCTCTTGTCTGCACAGAAAAAAATAGATATTATTGCACTTACCGAAACGTGGATGAATGTAGAAAATAGAGAACTATTAGCTGAATATCAAATAAATGGATTTAAACTATTTCACACAGATATATTAGACAAGGAGGTGGAGTAGCCATATATGTTAGGGACAATTTGCAATGTAGTCTCAAAGAGGGAATCAAAACTGAGCCACACGCAAACTATTTGGATAGAATTAAACGAAAAAGCAAATAATAATATAATAAGGAGTTATATATAGGCCACCAAATTTAGACAGAATGGAAGCCAAGCATCTATGGGATGAAATATCTAGGGCATCTAGATCTAACAGTATTTATGTCATGGGTGACTTTAATTTTAGTGGAATAAACTGGTTGAACAAAACCGGGAATAGTGAAGCAGAAGATTTTCTAGAATTTATTGACGATTGCTTTCTTACGCAACACATTAAGGAACCAACACGGGAAAATAATATTTTAGATTTAGTGTTAACTAACAGGGAAACACAAATTAATGACATCGAAATAGGGAGTGAGCTAGGGAACAGTGATCACAAAGAAATCAGATTTAGCATAGAATGGAATAGACCTGTAGGAGAAAATTCTGTTAAAAGTGCCAGATTTTCGAAAAGCTGAATTTAATAGCCTAAGAATTTTTTTTGGTCAAATTGATTGGAAAGTCTTTGGTATGGGGTGTGGGCCGGTCTTGGAGCGAGACATGAACACAGCAATAGGTGACGTAAATGGGGATTTCGATGTGGATTCAATATATAACTTATTTAAGAATATTCTAAACAAAGCACAGGAACGTAGTATACCATAGAAATTGAATAGATCGAATACTAATGACCCAAAGTGGATAACAAAGAATTTGAAGAACCTTATAGGTAAAAAGAGAGCTTGGTACAAAAGGATTAAAAATGGGGAGGTCACTTTAGAACAGGAATTCGTACAACTGGTTAGAAATGTTAAAGAGAAGGAAAGCAAAAAGAAACTATGAAGTTCGCATAGCAGGGCAAGCAAAGACAAATCCTAAAGGGTTTTTTTCAGTTATATCGTACTAAGACTAGGGAAAGGATAGGTCCATTAAAAACTGAGACAGGTCAAATAACAGATAGTGATGAGAGATGAGTAGTATTATTAATAAATATTTTGTATCTGTATTTACTAAAGAGGAACTTAACAATATGCCTTCAGCCGAACAAGTCTATGTGGGTGGGGACGAGGACAGGTTGACGAGTTTAGCAGTTACCAGGGAGGATGTTCTTAAACAAATAGTAAAACTCAAACCAAACAAATCCCCAGGGCCGGATGAAGTGTTTGCCAGGGTGCTTAAAGAATGCGAAGAGGAGCTTTGTGACCCACTGTCAACCATATTTAATAAGTCAATAGAGTCTGGCATAGTGCCAGAGTTTTGGAAGGTTGCTAATGTGATACCAGTTTTTAAGAAAGGAGATAGATCACTTGCGTCTAACTATCGACCAATTAGCCTAACGTCTATTGTGCGAAAGTTACTCGAATCTATAATGGCAAATAAAATTCGTCTTCATCTTGAAAAACATAAAATAATAATTGAGTCGCAACATGGTTTTATAAACAGCCGTTCATGTTTAACAAATTTGTTATCTTTTTATTCTAGCATAGTTGAGGCAGTTGATAGTGGTAAGGATTGTGATGTGTACCTTGACTTTAGCAAAGCTTTTGATACAGTGCCACATGAAAGACTGATTAAAAAGATAGAGGCTCATGGTATTGGGGGTGCTATATTAAGCTGGATTAGGGCATGGCTATATCAAAGGAAACAGAGATAATATAAATAGAGTCAAGTCCGAGTGGTAAAATGGATATAAATTCACTTGAACGTGTGCAGCGTAGGATAACGATGGATGAGGATGAGAAGTTAATTCCCAAATCTAATTCTCAAATTAGAAATCTTTCATATGAAGAAAGATTAACAAAGCTTAAGTTGCATTCACTGGAAAGGCGAAGAGTTAGGGGTGACATGATAGAGGTTTACAAGTGGGTGAATGGACATAAAGGGGATATTAAGAGAGTATTATAAGTATCAACACAAGACAGAACACGAAACAATGGGTATAAATTGGATAAGTTTAGATTTAGGAAAGACTTGGGTAAATACTGGTTCAGTAACAGGGTTGTTGATTTGTGGAACCAATTACCGCGTAACGTGCTGGAGGTGGGGTCCCTCGATTGTTTCAAGCGCGGGTTGGACAAGTATATGAGTGGGATTGTGTGGTTATAAATAGGAGCTGCCTCGTATGGGCCAATAGGCCTTCTGCAGTTACCTTTGTTATTATGTTCTTACGTTCATACAAAAATCAAAATAGCGTTATTCATCAAATGAACAAATCTACAAGGGCCATAATGAAGGTTCGAACCTACGTCCGAGAGAATCCTAGACGCGACTTCACCCGGAGAAGCTGCGTGAGCCTTGTGAGGGCAGTTGCACTCAAGGTTGCAATTTTTTTACAATGTCGTGGCGCAGTAGAATAAGGCGTCTGGGATCATCCCTGACGTAGGTTCGAACCCTCATCACGGCCTTGTGGATTTGTTCATATTAATTCATTCTTCGTTTTCCTAGAGAATGTAATTTTAGCTGTCATTATTTCAATTATTTTTGTCATATATTTACTTCTTATTCGTGCACTGTATCCATATTAACGTGTTCTCTTTTTACTCAAAAATAAACTGAAGAATCTGCACGTAGTCTTATGAGGCCTGGGAAGTTTCGACACAACGGTCTTCTATGTAAAGGTTTAGAAGACGCCGAAGCTGTTTGATCTGAGGATGGAGAGAGTTGCCCCTCCTGGACACCCGAGGTCTTCACTTGCAGGACTACAGTTTTAACCCCCGCGTCACCCTATTTAAGCGACGTTGGGTAGATGCTACCAAACTTGCCTATTAAGAGAGCCAAGGGTTCACTCGCAACATGAAGCAATCTTGAAAAATCTGATAAACTCTGCACAGTTACCCGACGGAACCGATGTCAGTATCCCAAGAGTGGGCTTCAAGGTGTATAACACAAAGACTGCTATCGTATCTACAAACATGTCAATATCAAACAGCCACTTGAATAATACCCTGCATTGCTAGGATACCATTACCCTGTATTCCCATATTCTCTTGTAATTATAACAAATTATATGTAATTATGACAATTACTATTTATTTGTTTTTAAAGTATGAGAACTGTTAGTTCGATAACCATTACTAAAACTAAATTTGTCTATTCAGTACTATTATAAACATTCATGTTATTACAATTTTATCTTGTACATGTCATAAAATTTTTATTGTATATATACCAGAAATCTTATTTTCCAATTGGGTGCAATAATGCTTACACAATAAAATCACCAAGATAGTAAGAGTGACTCCTCCCTCTATAATACATATAAATTTATAACTAGATCATTTTACACTTATAATTATGAAATATTTCCCATTGTAACAATTAACTACTTAAAACACACTTCTAATATTATACCGCCATGAGGATTTTTAGCTTTTAAAACTACGAAATAATACTTAAATTTAGGTATTTTGAGGATTATTCACGTTATTAAAATATGAATTATACTTTTAATGTTAGTCATATCTGTGCCGTCACCGCGAGGATCAAGTTATTACTATTTTCTTAGGCCTCGTAATCGAGATAAAAACCAGCACATTATATATTTAACAAATCAATATATTCAATCTACTCATTATGTTGCTCACGTGGCCCCACGAGAATGAGGTGATTTGATGAAATAACTATGCCCATGTTCACTAAGTGCCGTCGGGACGGTGGGCTAAATAGCCAAGGCTATCATTGTCTTTTGTACGGTCACGGATGGTCGAGTGGTTAAGCTACTGTGTTCGCCAGTTGCATAGTGCCTCTGGCTGCATAGGTTCGAGTCACTTCTGGGGGTGTGGAGTTTTCAATTGCATACATGCTTGCGGACCATTCAAGTTTGTTCGCATCTTCATCACTTGGTACTAGCAACCAAATTTGCTGAAAGAGCAGCCAGTAACCAGCTTCCACCAGATGAACTAACAGTGCAGACAGAATTAGAGGACGAAAGGTGGCACAGAATCCGTACAGCATGTGCAGAAGTCTAATACTAACACCCTTTCACACTGGATGAGCTCAGTCGGGTTAAGAAAAACTATAAAGATACATCCCCCTGGAGACAACTTTTAAAATAATTAGATACCTTGGCCAAGAGGGGGCCGCTGCATAGCTTAGTTTAATTAATTTAGCCTGGACTTCTCAAACTAGACCTATAGCTTTCAATAGGGCAGACAGTGCCGATCACGAAACCCAAAGATCCAGCTAATCCAAGGCCCATCCCTCCAAAGCTTTGCAGCCAAGAAGGCTGACAGAATGGCACGCAACAGACTTGAGTGGAACATGCCTAAACTGCACCAGGACATGTATGCCTATAAAAGTTGGCACAGTGGAATGTACTACAACTGTTAGCCCATTAGAATGACAGACCAGGAATGGTGATATTCCTGGACATCGAGAAGCCCTTTAACTGGCTCGCATCCCAGCTATTCTCTGCCGTCTCATCGACAAAGAGGTCAAAGGCAACCACCTTTCCTGGACTAAAAACTGTCTCAGAAGCAAGAGTGAAATTTGTATTCAGAGACTCGTGAAAAGATATGAATGGTACACCGCAAGGAGGCATTCTCAGCACCCTTCTCTTCAACTGTTTCATGGAAAGAATAATGAGAAACTCCTACAACACTGCAAGGCTGCTAAATTACACGGACGACTTTGTTATTATAAAAGGAAGAGATGCGGCACGCCTTGCACCCAAATGCTTAGACTGCTTCAGTGAATCGTAAAGCAGATTGCTATCAAATTCAACCCTACCAAGACAAAAGCCATGCCCATAAAAATACTGACACCGAACATCCCACTCACAGTACAGGGTCAACCAATTGAATGGGTAGACACTTATCAGTATCTAGGAATAATCCTGGAAACATTTTAATGCTGAGGTCTCTTACTTGAGAGAACACTGCGGCCCGGACGGCAATCCTCAGGTCGCTAACCTCCCTCTCTGGAGAAGCCAATTTGCAAGTCTTTCGCACATATTTACAGGCAGTCAGGTCATTGATCGACTATGCCGCACCTGCACTCTATCCCATTACAACAAGTGGAAAAGGCTTGAAGTAGCCAAAATCAATGCTATGAGAGCTGCCGTGGGAGCCCTCTATGTAGACCAGGCTTGAAACGAAGATTGGAAACTAGTTTGCCCTCTCTTCAAGAAAGAAAATATCAAACAGCAGCTACAATTATCAGCAAGATAATTTATTCTCCTGATCCAATCCCAGCAAGACAGGCCTTGGTGGTTGGATTTAAACAAGACAATAGAAACTCTTGGGCTGCCAGAGCGGGGAAAATTTCTAAACGATTACAATTAAAAAGTACGATTCTTGATAGAGGAGGTGATCACCTACACCCAAACTACACTTGTTGCCCACCGTGGGAGGAGCCTTACCTTGAGGTTATCTTGAGATGATTTCGGGGCTTAACGTCGAGGACCGGGTTGCGGGGACCAGGCATTCTTTTTGTTACACACCCCCAGGAAAGCAGCCCGTAGCAGGTGTAACTCGGGTACCTATTTACTGCTAGGTTACAGGAGCATCAGGGTGAAAGAAACTGCCCATTTGTTTCCGCCTCCACGAGAATCGAACCCGGAACCTAGGTAATACGAATCCGAAGCGCTGTCCACTCAGCTCTCAGGCTCCATGTAGCCTATCTTCAAAATAGTAAGAGAGCCTATAATATGTCTTACGGGAAAAGTCTTCCAATGAAAAAGCTGCCTATGATCCAACAATTCTAAGGTGCATCATAGAAAATCTAATGAGCAGCATAGCAGTAGCAGGAGCCACTCACGTCTTCACAGACGGATCGGTTGACACAGAATATGGGTGGTGATGCTCTTTGCATGGACAGCGAACAGGTCTATTGGGAGACTGGAAGGACCAATATCTTCAACTCAAACCGAGATGTTTGCCAATCAAAAGGCATTCCCATGTGAGATTGCACAACTCTCTCTATGTGCAATCACACACACTCAAAAGCTGCACTTCAAATATTAGGAAAAATGCGGTAGAAAGACAAACGTGGAAATAATTACCACCATTTTGTATCTTGGAGCAGTAGCTAAAAGAAAGAGGACTCAACATAACCTTAAACTGGACCCCTTCCATATTGGAATCGCATTAAAATGAGAAAGGCGATGAAATTGCTAACTAGTTATCCAGTGATTAATAAAACAATCCAGCCCTGCCTCGAATACATAAAAAACACCATCACCAAAAAACACTCACACCTCAACAAAGCCCATCTACAACCGAGTAGCAGAAGGTTCACCCTCTACAATATGGCATTTTCAGGGCCATCCACAGGGAAAAGCAGTTCGGTTATATAGACTACGTCTAGGTTACAGATGCAACTGGGAGATTGGCTAACCCAGACAGAGGGAATGCATCTTTTGCCAAACAATCACAGAAAACCCACTACTTCACTATCTCCAGGAATATGAAGCAACCAACGACCTTTTAAGAGCTTTAAAAGCCCCTGAATCTTGCAGTAACCACCATGAAGCCATCAACACTGCCATTATTCTGGTCAAAAAAGGTGTCCGGCAGCTGGACAACACCCTCAAATCCTGTCAATCAGTATCCTTCCTTGCGATAGCAGCGATATTAAGTATATATAGATAGATATGAAATGCGAACAACACACGGTATAATTTTACTAAAAAATCTACCACTTACGGGCTATTCATGCCCTGTGCCATCTCTTGGGTGGCTTAATATTCATCATTTAATCCATTTGGTCCACACACACACACACACACACACAAACACACCCACCCACCCGGTCCACACCAGCAATCCTGACTAACTACACAAGCAGCCTGTCCTCTTGAAAAGAACGTCGCTTTTGGCCGTTTGCCCGTATGGCCGAATTTGGACGTAATTTGAAATTGAAAAAAATATGAAAATGAATTTGGGATTTATTTTTTCAACAACATTAAGTTAAGGGTCCTCTGATAGGTTAGGTGGGCAGGAAATTCTCATAAAGCTTCAAAACGTTATGAAAAACGTTAATTTAAAGAGTCCTCTCATAACCTCTGCGCGTAAGCCGGACGACTCAAACAGAAAACGGAACAGAACGTCACTTTTGTGAGTCGATTTCATTTCAAATTACGTCCAAATTTAGCCATATCGCGCATACCAGCCAAAAGTGACGTTATTTTTAAGAGGACGGGTTGACACACGACATCCATCGCCACTAGGACCCGTTGAGGGCGTTTCAACAACTATTATGCGTCACAAATGCCTAAAAGTCAGGACTCGCCCCATGGACGGCCATACTTTCACCAAAAGCGACGTCTTTAAGATCTTAAAAGAAGTCGTCTGATTACACCCATTTACTTTGGTCATGAAGGTGAGAATATTGTTCTCTTTCTTTAGTGGGGGATCAAAAAAAAAAAAATTAAATCGATTGCACACTTAGAAAAGTGCACCACTTCTTTCCTCTCTTCCCACATCAGTACATCGCCGACCGAGCAGTCTCTATCAGCGGGAGCAGCCACTGGATCACGGACCGAGAACAAACGGAGATCATTACCAACATCGAGGAAGAAAACGAGCCAAAGGGTATTCGATGTTATATCCTGCAGCACCGATACCGACGATGACACACACCAGCATGAAGATATCCTTCACCACCATAGCCGGGACCAACCAGGCTGCCACACATGGTCTGCACTGCTTCTGCATCATGATTCCACCCTTCCAAGTGGAGAAGGAACGATACCATGAGCTCCCAGGGCTTTCCGTGCTACGATTACTCCCATCCCACCAACAAGTGTCAACACCCCATCCAAAAGTGGAACCTTTGCACCCAGGACCATTATTCCATCTGCAAATCGACAACCCATCGCTGCCTTCTCCGCAACGGCAATCAACCTGTAATTTCACACCGCTTTCCCGGCAGAAAGGAAAAAATAAAGGCCCAGGTTGAAAACCAAGAAAGTTAACCTCCTCAACCCAGCCACCAGAGCCCCTGATGCTACAACAAACACCTCAGATCTTACCAACCAACCAGACGATTCCCAGTCTTACCAAACAGTTGTTCCTCTTACCAGTCAAGCCAGCTTTCACAATGGGGCCCCCAGGGGCCCCCAATGGGAACCGACTACCACCGATTCATCAGGGAACTAAATGTGCTGTACCTAGACAATGGCCTGGACCTCATCACAGCCCCTGACGCAAGTGTCTCTACCTCCCCTATCACACCCGGGACTTCCACAAGGTCGACTGCTAGGTCGATATCAACTCAGACGTCAGCTCCACTAAAGACCCAGGCTGCACAAACAGCAGCATCTTCCATTCCAGCCCCGAAAGCTACCTCCATCACAATCTCAACAGAAGCGCTCGCAGACGTGCTGTCTCCGACCACAACCACCACCGACGTTACCGAACAAGCTTCCATCACAACTCGTCGACTTCAGAACCAGCCTCAACCTCAGGCCATGAGACCAAAATCCCCAACAACGAACTACGCCACGGACGACAACACAGCCATGTCAACTAGCAGCAAGACTCGGACTAAGAAAACACGGAAGACCTAGAGGCCTTCATTAAATCACCAGCTCTGTAAGTGGTATTGCTTGCCTTCCGTGACCGCCATCCGCGCCCCCATAAAAAAAAATCCATCCATTTACAGATCTCTAGTTTCAACTATTGGTAATGGTTCCAAAGGGCCTCCACTTTCGGGCTATTCATGCCCGCGCCACCTTTTGGGTGGCTTAATCTTAATCCATTTGGTCACCATAGGACCTACCGACCCCAAGTCTTCATCAACTACCCATCTGACCATTTTCCACCTTCGGACATTAACGCAAGCGTCACTTATTTAGAGCAGTGCAGCTAGATCAATAAATCATCGTCAGAGTTCGAGTGCATCACTTTACTACTGGAAAAATTGGAGATTATACTGCATTTCTGTAGTGATGGCGACTGCAGTTATGAAGGCTTACATCTATGGAAAACATGAGCCTCGGGATCCCGAAGAGAGTGTTAACTAGAATTCGTTTATGCCCAAGGAAACCTCCCAGGAAGGAGCACAATAATTAAACGAATTCCCAGTTTGCCTTTTAGAACTTTCAAATCTATTTCCAGAACATTTAAAAACGAAAGCATTTCTGCCCGTGCTGTCCAACATGCTAGATGTACCACCAGAGGTCGTGAAAGATGCCGACCCCATCCAGATGCTCAACATGCTTAAAACAAAACGTTCATCAGACACGTTCGTTAACACATTAAGTTAACCCATGACATGACTTAACATACCACCAGTGATCATAGAGGAAGGCGACTCCCTCATGATGCTCAACTTCGAGGCAAAATATTTGACAGCCAGACACAAACGTTCAATCAATAACATCACTGTTGATATCCCAAACTGATTAAGTGATGGAGAATTGGGATATATAGTGAAGATCAAGGATGTAGTGCCCCGGGCTGACCACACTCAAACATTAACAAATAATGTTCGTAAACTTTACAACAATAATGAACACTTTACACGTGAAATGTCAATGCAGCTGGTGTCACATCTAGACTCTACGGGCGTTCGAGGCCGCTCGTACAGTTCCAGACAATTACTCAAATTCATGTCTAAATATTAAAAACCCTAAAAAATTAAAATCATTTATTCCAAGTTGTAATTTTATTGTTTGATATAAACAATGATATAAACTTTATATAATATGAAATAAAACATGTTTTAACAACCTCTGACATTTACCAAATTCAGCATGTAATTCCATATCTTGCAGAGAAGCTGTGTGTGTTCGCCTCTTAAACCATTGTACAACCAGTGTGTTTTGGGGTAAATGAAGTTGCTTCTTAAAATTAAGCTTCCCTAAGGCTGAGTAGTCATATTTGTTATTTACAATGAGATGAACATAATGAAATACATAGACGCTGAAGCAGCCTTTGATCAACACATCCAGTCTTGGTAGTTTGCTTAACTGGAGAATAATAATAAAGTAACACTAACATACACTTGAATCACTTCAGCAGTCACACGCCGGTTACATCGGCCCGTCTTCTGGAGTTGCCACGACGGACAAAATGATCAACTAAATTGCTGTTTGGAATTTTGACATTAAAATGGGATGCATTATTCGAGAGGACACCTTTGGTTGCTAACCAACATTGCCTGAATTTGTATCATTAATCTACAACCTAATTCACAAACTAATATTTTTTCTAGTTCGAAAATGATCTAATTTGCTTCCATTATTTCGTGATTATTATTATTGTTGTTAACTTCTGCCATTATTATTCTTTTCTAGCATCAGAACAGTAGAAAACATTTGGACATTAAGGGCAGCTCCTGTTAACGGTTCCAAACGATCGGTAAAACAATCCAAGTCTGCTTTATGAACAAAAATGAAGGATATTGACCCTCACATGGCAGCTTCTATTTATATTCACAGTCATTCTTATACGTCTAACCTACGCTTGAAACAATCAAGGGACCCTACATCTATTATGTTACCCTGGTAATTTGTTCCAAAAATCATAACCCTGTTACCAAACCAGTATTTATCCAGGTCTTTCCTAAATCTAAACTTTTATAATTTTCGTCCATTGTTTCGTATTCTATTGTGTTTTTGTTTTTATACCTTAACCTTGTTATGCCCGTTCTTCCGCTTGTACACGTAGGGAGGGGAAGGGAAGGGTAGAAATAGCCTAAACTACTCTATCCCCGTGAGATGTACTTTGTCTCAAACGTAGTTTAACTTTACACTTCAATCAGGGTCACCCCTAACTCTTCGCCTTACTAGATAATGTAAATTAAGCTTTAACAATCTTTTTCCACAAGGTAGGTTCCTAATTCGTGGTGTTAACGTTGTCATTCTATGCATGACGCGTTCAATAGTATGGCTACAAAACTGATCATCATAATCTAAATAAGGCCTAACGAGCTATCCTCTTGAGGTTATCTTGAAATGATTTCGGGGCTTTTAGTGACCCCGCGGCCCGGTCCTCGACCAGGCCTCCACCCCCCAGGAAGCAGCCGTGACAACTGACTAACACCCAGGTACCTATTTTACTGTTAGGTAACAGAGGCATAGGGTGAAAGAAACTATGCATTTGTTTCTCGCCGGGGCCTGGGATCGAACCCAGGACCACAGGATCATAAGTCCAGCGTGCTGTCCGCTCGGCCGACCGACCTCCCTAGCTAGTTACAGCTGCAGAAAGCCACAAGGTGTTTTATTGCTAACGCTTCTAGAAATATTCCCAGGGTCCTATTTGCCTTATTTCGAACAGTTATGCATAGATTTTTTTGCTTCCAGTTCTTACTAATTATGACCAAGATTCCTTTCTCAATCTCATCACCTTCCCCCTGATATCCTGTGACTATATCATTACTAGCCTCATAACCTTACTTTTGTCAGTATTAAACTATCTGCCGGTTTTTTTATAATTTAGAAGCCTATCTATATCACCTTGAAGTGATTTTGATCCATGATATTAATACATGCTTTAATATATACATGATACAGTTACTTCATATATACATGTAGTTTATTACATATATGGCTCAAATGTAAATTATCGAGTGTTTTGACTGTCTAGTTCAGGGGTAATTCCCCAGGATTTTTTTTTTAGTTCGGGGGGGGGGGGGGGGGTTGAGTTTTAGAGTTAGCTGGCTTAGCAAAATCAACACGAAAATAATACAAACTTCCAGCGCCACAGCTAACTGTCCGATAATAATAATTTGACTTGTGCTCGTCACTAAGCCATGACATTTAAGCTTAAACAAATGGTTCTCAACCTTTTATAATAATGTCAAAATTACCCCCCCCCCCCCCCCCTCCTCACTCATTATATAAGCAAAGAAAATGGCACTCACTAATATCACACAACCCAGTTTCCATTTTTGCCCCCATGTGGGTCATATGCTCCATGTTGAGAAACTGGTTTAAATCCATTAAAATACATAGTTGATATAAAAAAATCAACTTGAAACTGTCAATCGATGAATAAGCGAGTTTGTATATATTAGTCATCATGTGTTTAAGAATGAAGGTAACTGCAGAGGCCTATTGGCCCATACGAGTGTAACAACAATACCAGCTTAGATGTGCGATCCCTGTTGCACAGGGATCGCACGTAAGAAACCTTACGGCACTCAAACGGCCGTCTAACTCCATATACTTCTGCACATTTTCCACAAAACTTGGTGGCACTGCAGCCAAGGCCATGGCAAGCCATCACACTCACCCCCACCACCTGACTAACTCCCTAACCCGGTGTACTTACTGGCTACCTGGCATTGCTCTGGCAAGGTGGCTAGCCATACCTGGCCATGTGGCTTGAAACCAGTATCAGAATCAGCTGACCGTCTGTTCGTCGTAATACTACCAATGTAGCCGTATTACTTAGAGGACGTCCCTTAATTTGGTTACTGATAGTTTGACCCAGGTCTCTCTTGGATAGCAGTGAATAAAGTCCGCCTCGCTGTTTGCACGGAAAAGTTCTTTATATTATAAATTTAATACAGTCTGAATTATTCGTGTGTTTTAGACACAATTTGAAGCTTATCATGTGTGTCAGATAATGAGCGTACGACGTTTCACATGTTTATTGTGAATTCACGTCCATCATTGGAAAAAAAACCTCCATGCGTTATTTGTATCAAAGCTTTGCCAAATGATTCTTTGAAACCAAGAAAGTTGAAGACAACATTTGCAAAATGTTCATGCACAACACAAGAACAAAGACAAAAATTTTGAATGTCATGGGAATGCTCCAAAAAAATTAAACCTAATTCAACAAGGGAGTTCCAAGAAAAAAATTAAGATAATTGAGGCTTCTTATGTTGTATGACTAAGAGATAGCAAAGCAGAAACACAAAATTGGGGAAACTTTGATCAAAATGTGAGTTTTGAAAATGGTGTAAGTACGTTTACAGAAACAATAAAATAATCTCAAAGGGATAAAGTAGCTTAGGCTATTTCTACCATCTACTTCAAGTCCCTCAAGAGGCACCCAAATACACGAGTCAAAGTACAAGAATCACATTTTACATTGCAGGTTAATCCAGTAAACACAGCATGTGTGTGTTACACTCTTGGGGCAGTGTTTATAACTCCAAAGTATTCTGTATCACACTATCACACATCTTAACAATTTGATGTGGTATACTACTTATTTCCTTATTTATATAGTTATTAAGTTGACACTAATATAATGATCTAAGGTGTGGGCGTGCAACATACTACATAATTTACGCTCTTATCTATTTCACTGACAACACCGTAATGCCAAAAACATTTGTATCCTATTATTAATCTCGTAAATTGAATCCTTCCAAATAGACTTTCCTCTACCATAAGCGAAGGACGCATAATGCTTGTGTGTGTTACTGATGTCCACAATAACAGTTCTCGTTACTTTTTATTTATCTTCTTGGATCATCTTGATTCATGTCCGTTTCAAAGTTTTATGACATACAACATCGACAAGAGTTTTTCTGAAGCTCTCTTCGCTATCACATCAACTGCCTCATTCACCAATATTACCCTATGTGAAGGGAGCCATATAAATCTTAAATTATTGTCGGAAAATCCGACACCATTTAATAATATCAATAAAGGCAGATAATATTGCTGCCAATGTATACACAAGTTACCCATAGAAAATGTAACTTGTAGTGGAATTTTCCGTCTATAGCAAACGGGATATCATTATCACATACTATTATAATTCACCAGCTATTCTGCTGGGAATTATTCTTAAATACATTAGTCTTTGGACTTTACCATCATAAAAACATCTCATAAATTAACTTAATTATCAATTAAAAATAGAGTAGATGTGACCATTCAATCAGTTGCTGACATCTCTACAAAGTGAGGGAGGCGTCAGCTGAGAGGGAGTGGTCACCCATTGTTATTGTTTAAGACCAGTGAGGCGCACGGGAGCAAATTCGGCTCCTGTTAATTTCTCTTGGACGAAGTGTGATGGAAACTAAAGGTGTACCATTATCAACACACTGTCAACAAATACAATCCAAGTGTTCTGCCGAAACCCATTTATCTAATCATTTTTGGCCATTAATGTCAGTAGACAGGGTGAGCCAGTTACGAAATCGCCTCATACTAAAGGTAATTAAGCCTTGGTCTTTATGGTTCAATGTACAGTGTTTTCTCTGATATAGCTGTCATATATTAGGATTCTGGCTTCATAGCTAGCGCCTTTTTGACAGGTCAAGACGAGGAAGCATGCTTTGTTTATCAGTTACCAGGGTAATGGAAGCTACCTCACACAAGGAAAATTTGGTGTCTACATCCTAGTTATACCTGGTGGACTAAGGCCTGCTGTATAATAGCCAGAGCTAGAGATAGGGGGAACAGAATAAGGGTTTGCTATCCGGGAGCTGGAATTGGTGATATTGTAGGAAACATGAATGATTGTTACGAACCCGGATCCAGCGTCCGAGCAAGGAGCAGTAACTACGCCATCTGTGGGTCAGCTCCCGAAACCCCCGCCAAACGAACGACGACACCTGGTGAGGACAGCGTGTACTGGCCTCGAGGACCAGTTTCCAGTCTGGTTCAACGCTCAACACCGCCGCCCCTGACCTCTGGTGAGGTGGTGCTCCGACGACAGCGCCATCTATGGACTGGATATGTCAGGTGTTTGTACCCGAGCCCGTAAGTGAGATGTATTAGTGTCCCGGTTATTGATGACGTGTGTTTACAGAGCCGACCTGGGACCACTGTGTTGAAGGTTGAGTCAGTCTACCCGAGGCAGCCAGTCTCCATACTGTGAAGTTTGCTGCAGCTGTTGTGACGTCGTCCCCCTGGAAGAACACTGTGGTGTGTTAGCCTGCCAGTGGAGTGGCAGTGAAAGGATTTACCCGGGACCGACTGTTGGAGACGATAATCCACTGGGGTATTGAGGACAGGAGGGTGATTTGTGATATCACACGAGACTCCTGTCTAGGGCGTACCCCTTTTATCGTTCATGGAGTGGCCGTACCAGCCTTGGTGGCTCAGTACCTGCCAGCAGACCTGCTGGACGTGTGGTTGACGGCCTCCACGACGGTGCCCCCAGTGGACCTGTGTTTTGGCTGACCTGTGGCCAGGGTAGGCTCGGCATTCTCAGAAGACACGTCTTGAGGCCACGAAGAAAGCACCGCGGACTCAGCACCTAGCTTCTTGATCAAGAGTCTTCAGCAGAAGACTAGATTGTGCATGATCCCCTTGTAAAGTGTTAATACCCCTCCCCTTGTGTACTCTTTTATTCTATATATTTAATCGGTGATGGTGAACATTATAATATTAAGTTCTTAACTTTCTTTCCCTACTCCCTTTTAAGTTACTTGCGTCACGGATCTCATCCCTTGATAGCCACTACTGGCTTGGGAACGGATACATATATCTTCCTCTAACAACATCAGAGTGAGAACCCCGTTGCGTCCCGAGAGGGCCGTAACAATGATATTATGACGGGAAATGGGAACAAACCCATTATTTGTATTAGTGCAGGGGGTAATGATGTTGGGCGAGTTAGGAGTGAGGAACTAATACAGAGATTCAGGACAGCCATTGAATTAGTTAGGAGCAAGGGAGGAATCCCGATCATATGTGGCATTCTTCCAAGAAAGGGAGTGGGAAATAAATGGATGTCGAGGGCACTTGGTGTCAATTGCTGGCTGGAAAGATATTGCAAATCAAATGCAATATCTTTCATAGACAACTGGGAACACTTCAATGGAAGAAATGAAATGTATGCTCGTGATGGGGTGCATCTATCGAGGGCTGGGGTTGTTGCTGTTGCGAACTCGTTGGAACCAGTGGTTAGAGGTGTTTGTTTGGGTTTAAACTGTTAGTAGATAGTGGTATGGGAATTGATTTGGAGGAAGGTGATAATAAAAGTGTGTGTTTGTGGGAGAAAAGAATTGGCAAAATGATCAGGGAAAGAAAAGGGCCTCAAAATAATAATTCACTTAGGATATATTACACTAACAGTAGAAGTCTAAGAAATAAAATTAATGAATTAAATGCTCTTGTCTACACAGAAAAAATAGATATTATTGCACTTACCGAAACGTGGATGAATGTAGAAAATAGAGAACTATTAGCCGAATATCAGATAAATAGATTTAAACTATTTCACACAGATATATTAGACGAGGAGGGGAGTAGCCATATATGTTTGGGACAATTTGAAATGTAGTCTCAATGAGGGAATCAAAACTGAGCCACACACAAACTATTTGGATAGAATTAAACGAAAAAGCAAATAATATTATAATAGGAGTTATATATAGGCCACCCAATTTAGACAGATTGGAAGCAAAGCATCTATGGGATGAAATATCTAGAACATCTAGATCTAACAGTATTTATGTCATGGGTGACTTTAATTTTAGTGGAATAAACTGGGTGAACAAAACAGGGAATTGTGAAGCAGAAGATTTTCTAGAATTAATTGACGATTGCTTTCTTATGCAACACATTAAGGAACCAACGCGGGAAAATAATATTTTAGATTTAGTGTTAACTAACAGGGAAACACAAATTAATGACATCGAAATAGGGAGTGAGCTAGGGAACAGTGATCACAAAGTAATCAGATTTAGCATAGAATGGAACAGACCTGTAGGAGAAAATTCTGTTAAAGTGCCAGATTTTCGAAAAGCTTATTTTAATAGCCTAAGAAATTTTTTGGGTCAAATAGATTGGAAAGTCTTGGGTATGGGGTGTGGGCCGGTCTTAGAGCGAGACATGAACCCAGCGATAGGTGACGTAAAAGGGATTTCGATGTGGATTTAATATATAACTTATTTAAGAATATTCTAAACAAAGCACAGGAACGTAGTATACCATACAAATTGAATAGATCGAACACTAATGACCCAAAGTGGATAAATAATTTAAAGAACCTTATAGGTAAAAAGAGAGCTTGGTACAAAAGGATTAAGAATGGGGAAGTCGGTTTAGAACGGGAATTCATACAACTGGTTAGAAATGTTAAAAAAGAGATTAGGAAAGCAAAAAGAAACTATGAAGTTCGCATAGCAGAGCAAGCAAAGTCAAATCCTAAAGGTTTTTTCGGTTATATCGAACTAAGACTAGGGAAAGGATAGGTCCATTAAAATCTGAGACAGGTCAAACAACAGATAATGACAAGGAGATGAGTAGTATTTTTAACAAATATTTTATATCTGTATTTACTAAAGAAGAACTTAACAATATGCCTTCAGCCGAACAAGTCTGTGTGGGTGGGGATGAGGACAGGTTGACTAGTTTTGCAGTTACCAGGGAGGATGTAATTAAACAATTAGAAAAACTAAAACCAAACAAATCCCCAGGGCCGGATGAAGTGTTTGCCAGGGTGCTTAAAGAATGCAAAGAAGAGCTTTCCGAGCCACTGTCTACCATATTTAATAAATCAATAGAGTCAGGCAGAGTGCCAGAGTCATGGAAGGTAGCTAATGTGGTGTGGGAACCGACCTGTGAGATTTATATTTATTTAATTTATATACTTCGATAGCAATTTGTATGATAAGTGGACTGTATTTCTGCAATAATCTCACAAATCGATCCACTACACATTAGGGGGTGTTTATATTGAATTTATATATATGCAGCCAATCAAACTACAGTATTAAACTACATATATTGTTAAACATTGAAGAGGTTCCTTATCTTATTGTACAGCAGGCCTTAGTCCACCAGGTATAACCAGGATGTAGACACCAAATTATCCTCTTTGAGGTAGCTTCCATAACCCAGTAACTGGTACACAAAGCATGCTTCCTCGTCTTGACCTGTCAAAAGGGCGCTAGCTATGAAGCCAGAATCCTAATATATGACAGCTATATCAGAGAAAACACTGTACATTTAACCATAAAGACCTAGGCTTAATTACCTTTAGTATGAGGCGATTTCGTATTCTAACCGGATCACCCTATCTACTGACATTAATGGCCAAAAATGATTAGATAAATGGGTTTCGGCAGAACAGTTAGCTTGTATTTGTTGACAGCGTGTTGATAATGGTACACCTTTGGTTTCCATAACACTTCGTCCAAGAGAAATTAACAGGAGCCGTATTTGCTCCCGTGCGCCTCTGGTCTAAGTACAATAACAATGGCTGACCACTCCCTCCTCACTCACGCTTCTGGCCTACATTGTCCAGATGACAGTAAGTGATAGAAGGGTCACATTTACTCTATTTTAATTCTGATAATTAAGTTAATTTATATGAGATGTTTTTATGATGGTAAATTCCAAAGACTAATGTATTTAAGAATAATTCCCACCATAATAGGTGGTGAATTTATAATAGTATGTGGTAATGATATCCCGTTTTCTATAGACGGAAATTCCACTATAAGTTACATTTTCTATGGGTTAACTTGTTTATACAACACAGCAATATTATCTGCCTGTATGATATTATTAAATGGTGTCGGATTTTCCGACATGTGGTACCAATTTTTAAGAGGATATAGATCACTTGCGTCAAACTATCGGCCAATTAGCTAACGTCTATTGTGGGAAAATTACTTGAATCAATAATTGCAAATACAATTCGTCTCCATCTTGAAAAACAAATTAATAAATGAGTCGCAACATGGTTTTACAAATGTCAGTGCATGTTTAACAAATTTGCTAACTTTTTATTCCAGCATAGTTGAGGCAGTTGATAGTGGTAAGGATTGTGATGTGTACCTTGACTTTAGCAAAGCTTTTGATACAGTGCCACATGAAAGACTAATTAAAAAAATAGAAGCTCATGGTATTGGGGGTGCTATATTAAGTTGGATTAGGGCATGGCTATTCCAAAGGAAACAGAGTTAGTATGAATGGGGTTAAGTCAGAGTGGGATAATGTTGTTAGTGGAGTACCTCAGGGCTCTGTCCTGGGACCTCTGTTGTTTATAATATATATAAATGATTTAGATTCAGGTTTGAGTAGCAAATTTGCCGATGATACGAAAATTGGTAGGGAAATTAATTCGGAGGACGACTCACTATCACTTCAAGTTGATCTAGATAGGGTTTTGAAATGGTCAAAGGAGTGGCAAATGCAGTTTAATGCTGATAAATGTAAAGTTCTGAGGGTAGGTAATGATAATAGAGTTACAAGATACGAGCTAGATGGTGTTGAGATTGCGAAGTCGGATTGCGAAAGGGATCTGGGAGTTATGATTAGTAAGAATTTAAAACAAAAGGATCAATGCATGAATGTTCGTAATAAGGCGAATAGGACACTGGGATTTATTAATCAAAGCGTTAGTAACAAGACACCTGGTGTGGTTCTCAAGCTATATCTTGCTCTGGTTAGGCCCCATTTAGATTATGCAGTTCAGTTTTGGTCGCCAGATTATAGAATGGATATAAATTCACTTGAACGTGTCCAACGTAGGATGACTAAGTTAATTCCCCAAATTAGAAATCTTTCATACGAAGAAAGATTAACAAAGCTTAAGTTGCATTCACTGGAAAGGCGAAGAGTTAGGGGTGACATGATAGAGGTTTACAAGTGGATGAATGGACATAACAGGGGGATATTAATAGGGTATTATAAATATCAACACAAGACAGAACACGAAACAATGGGTATAAATTGGATAAGTTTAGATTTAGGAAAGACTTGGGTAAATACTGGTTCAGTAACAGGGTTGTTGATTTGTGGAACCAATTGCCTCGTAACGTGGTGGAGGTGGGGTCCCTTGATTGTTTCAAGCGCGAGTTGGACAAGTATACGAGTGGGATTGGGTGGTTATAGATAGGAGCTGCCTCGTATGGGCCAATAGGCCTTCTGCAGTTACCTTTGTTCTTATGTTCTTATCCATAGCTGCTGTTGCCGTTGTTTTAGAT